>NW_024704746.1:67769435-67868371 GCF_018977255.1 Callorhinchus milii
TGTTAGGTGTTGGGATTGAGGTTACCCGGTACCTGACGTATCTGGGGTTTGCGAACACAGTCTTTCTCAGAGGATTGGAAAAAGGGGAAATTCTAGCTTTTATTTCCCATCGGAGCTCGGCCCTCGTTTCAGGGAGGTTTAGTTTTACGGTGAATTTTAATTTTTAAGAGGGAGCTGAGAGTTCACTGAGCTAAGGAGAGCCCTTTTAGAGTTTAATAACTTGCATTTTAATGATTTGGCATTTAATAAGGGGCCATTCGTAGGTTTTGCCTACGGCTGGGGTCAGGTTTAAACCAGCGAGTGTCAATTAAACATGACTCCTGTGCTCCTGTTACTGGGAGTGCCACATGATTTACATTGGTTTCCCTCAGAAACGGGGAGAAATAGGTTTTGTTTCCAATTAGCATTTGGAAGCCACAGCTTCACAGATCGCGTTAGGATTCAGGGTCAGGATTAGAGATGAGGGTTAGTTTTTTTTATAACAATTATAATAATAATGATCCTTGCATTTGACCTGTCCGCTCCCTCCGTTCGGCGGCCTCCAACCAGGAGGAAGGATAGACGGGGAGAGTTCCAGAGCTTCGGGGTGTAGTGGCTGAAAGTGTGGCCGCTGATGGTAGAGCGGAGGGGATGAGGGAGAAGTAGGAGGCCGGAGTCAGTTTAGGGGAGGCAGTGGGTAGTGGAGTGGGGCGTAAGCAGGTTGGAGAGGTAGAGAGGTGTCAGGGGTGAAGGGAATCGGAGGTGGGGGGGGCGGGGGGGGAGAGGAGAGACAGATTCCCCCACTGGAATATCAGGAAATAAAACTGGCAACGTTAGCCATTGGCTATACTCCAGGTCCCGAGAGAGAGAGAGTGTTGGGGAAAAAAAATATGGCTTAAACCCTGAAGCCACCCATGGGAAGAGGTTGAATTTTTTGCAGCTCTTTATCAGGTCCAAACATCTCAAAGCGCTTCACAATTAATGACCATCGAGCCAGGTCCCACACACAGCCGTGAGGTGAGGTGAGGTGAGGGCTTGTCGGCCAGGACACCAGGAGAGAGGAACTCCCTTCTCTTTTTCCAATTGCGTTGCCCCTGAACAGGTCACAGACCGGAAGCTCGGTTTAACGTCGCACAATGTCAGTCAGGATTTGTGAGCTCAAAGCCCTCCCCAAGTCCTTATCTTTAAATTCCTCCACAGTCTCACACCCCCCCTCCCTACCTCTGTGATCTCCTCAAACCCTACCGACCCGCCCGCTCCCTCCGCTCAGCGGGCCCCAGCCTGCTTCCTGGGCCCCCCATGTTTTCAGCCATTCTGCCCTACCCCACCGCCCCCATCTGGAACTCCATCCCAGAGTCCCTCTACCTCGCTCCCTCCCTCTACCTCTTTGACCAAACTTTTGGACATCTTTGGAGTCCCGTAGCATAGCGGTTAGAGCGCCTGCCTGACAAGTATAATGCGTTGTTGTTGTTGTTGTTGTTTCTGATCTCAGTCGGGACTGAGAGCTTTATCTCTCAAACAGCAGTGAGAACAGTGCTTGAGGCCAACAAACTCAGCTCAGCTCTGCACATCGCCACATCCACAGCTTCGGGAGCTGAGAAAATTCATGTCAAAATTTCACAGTCGCACTCCCTCGAGATGATTTTCACTGTAATTAACTTATAATGTTCCCCTAATGATATAATTACTCCATAAATCACTGGCGCGTAGTCTTATTGTACTCGGCTATGCATTCTGCAATATGTTCGTTTTGTTTGGAGTTTGAGTCTAACCCCCACCCCCCCCCCCCCCACTCCCCTCCCACCGCTCTCGGCCCCTCACATCCACGACTTTGAGCTTGTAGTCTAGGCTGATGCTCCAGGGCAGTGCCGGGGGGGTAGGTGGGGGGGGAGAGGGAGAGCACAGCATTGTCGGAGGTGCCGTCCTTCAGATGAGATGTTAAACCTCACTCCCATATCAACGAGTCCTGTAGCTCAATGGTTAGAGCGTTCCCCTCGCGAGCGAGAGAGGACCCGGGTTTGATTCCCGGTCGGGGCGAAACCTTAGGCAAGTTTCCTTACTTTTTTTGTTTCGGACCTGGACGATTGGTGACTGAGGAGGTGGGAGAGAAAGAGAGAGAGAGAGCGAGAGAGAGAGGGGGAGAGAAACTGAGCTCTCTCAACAAAAACAAGTCAATCCCTCAATTTAATTAGCGAAAACACAAATGTTTGGAATAAGTCAGAGAAAGGCAGTGATTTGTTAAACCCGAACCTTGTATTTATTTTCGCAAGGATTAACTTTGACACGAGCGAGAGGAATCAGAACGCCACACTGCTCCTTTGAACTAATTAAGTTGGACTCGGAGTATTTATTTATAGTAAATATATGTGTTATGCTGCCTATGGTTTTCCCCGCTAACCCACGGAGCATGTTTCCAATTAACCCAAACAGACATTCACAGCTTTGCCAGTCAGCAAAGAAATGGCAAGTTTGAGAAATTCGGGTGGGAAGAGGCTCCGGATATCATTAATAATAATTAATTTACTATTAATGATAATCCTTGTGTCTGATACAGCGCCTTTTCGCGTCTTCGAGACGTTTGAAAGCTCTTTACAGGATATACGGTCGAGTGAGTTGACAGTATATTTTGTGGGTGAAACGCGGCAGCCAATTGCGCACAGCAGCGTCCCCACAAACAGCCGTGGGTTGAAGTGACCAAATTATTCTTATTATTTTATTTATTTATTATTGAAGGGATTATTACCCCCGGAAAAGCGATCCTCTAATCGTCTAACAATTGGGTTCCTATTTGCTGCTGGATAAACAGGGTAATAATAATAATAATAATAATATTCTTTCATTTGATGTAAAATAAAATTGGTCACTCGCCGCGCGACTGTTTGTGCGGACGGCGCTGTGCGCAGATTGCCTGCCACGTTTGCCTCCAACACACAATCACTGCGCTTTGTGCAGTAAAATCCTGAGAAGCGCTTTGGGACGTCTCGAGGACGTGATGCAAAGGTGAATTGAAAGATCGTTGTCGTCGTAATACTCCTGTCTAAAGCTCTCTTCCCTTTTCAGCGTCGCGAGACATTTAACGTCTGTCTGAGCAGGGCACAGATGGGGAGTGAGGGTTTAATGTCTCACCCGACAATGTCTCTCTCTGTCTCTCTCTCTCCCCCCCACAGTGCTGGGCTGGAGTATCAGCCTGGACGGTGAGCTCAGGGTGGGGGCTTATTCAGGTGAGGAACTTGCATCAATTTAGCCCCCAGCCTTGGGAAGTGCTCCACTGCCATTTGCATCAAATGTATATTTTAATAAAACGCCACGAAACAAGGATCATTGATTGGCCTCCGCGACTCATTTACTGTGTAAGCATCGTCATGTTTATTCAGTGAGTTTTCTGCAAGAAAGAACGCACGGCCTATAAGGGGATTGCGTAGCTGTCCGCAGCCGACAATCACCCGCGCAATGCACAGTCACTGCGCTTTACAGCGCGCCTCGTGAAGCGCTTTGAGACGTCCTGCCGGCGTGCCGTGTAAACGCAAGTTGTTGCCGCCACACACACACGCACACACACACGCACACAGTCACCGTCACTCCAGTGAAAGACAGCGCAAGGAGCGGGTTGTGATAATTAGCACAAGGAAACACACAAGGATTCGTTAGCATAAAGGGCGGGTTGTGATAATTAGCACAGGGAATACTGAGCAGACTCCTCACCCCACGTTATGCGGAATATACAGTCGATCCCCAGTGTATCCTGTGTACAGTACAGTGTATCCTGTGAAGCGCTTTGAGACGTCTCGACGACGTGATCAGGCGCTGTGTGAATTGTGAGGTGGACTGTTGTTATTCTGACCTCCCAGCGCAGAGCTGCTGATGTCAGTTTGATTTCGCGCTTTGCTGGGCTCAGCGCTCAGTGGGGTATAACCCAAACCAAACCTTTCGCTCCGGACGTTGAGTTGATGAGACGCTGTCTGCCACTCCTGAGAGCCACAGATACCAGCGCTCGGCACGATATCGCTGGCAGCTCACACTGAATACAAACACAGGTCCGCTACACATAACCGCGCACACAACGCGCACACAAACGCACACACACGCGCAATGCACAACACAGACATATGCACGCATGTACACACACACACATACATCCACAATGTACAAAAACAACACACGCACAAGAACAACATATGCACAATGCACCCATACACACAGACACAATGTACACACACACACTCTCACACACACACACACATACACAGACACAAGAACAACACACGCATCCACAACACACACGCACCAAGAACAACACACACACATGCACAAGAACAACACATGCAAAATACACGGACCCTTTTACAAACACACAACACAGCAATGTATTTGACTCAATTGAAATCTGTCAAACTCGGATTTACAACAAGTCACATAGAGAGACATTATATTGGTACAGAGTTACATAGAGATACATTACATTGATACAGAGTTACATAGAGATACATTATATTGAGACGGAGTTACATAGAGATACATTACATTGATACAGAGTTACATAGAGATACATTACATTGATACAGAGTTACATAGAGATACATTACATTGATACAGAGTTACACAGTTACTTAGGATAGCGTTGCATAAATAGTCACATTGATCTGCATTGAAATACAAAGAAATACACAAAGTTACATAGAGATGAACTCCTGATAACTCAACGCTGACTTGACTTGTCCCGACTGTACCAAACCTCTGTGTGTTGGCTTAGTCGGTAGAGCTCTCGCCTCTGAGCCAGAAGACTGTGGGTTCGAGCCCCCACCTCTTGGACTTGGAATCACATAGTCTAAGCCATGGTGGGTATTCCAATGTGTGGAGTGTGGGACTGGAAGGGTTAAGTCCGCGATCTCGGAGCAAAGCAGCAGGTGTAATTTGTCACGGGGTCCACTGCAAAACCATTCCAGACAGAATAGCTTCCAGATTTTACCCACTGACCTGCAAGAGCACCCCATCCCCCCCTTCCCTCCTCTCTCCCCCCCCCACCCCCGCTGGCCCCCACTCCTGCCCCCGACAGATGATGGATGCAATTACTGTGGAATGATTAAAAAGGACAGTATCGAGGGGCGGGGTTCCCTGAACTCTCTCTCTCTCCCAACCCCCACCACCCCCACCACCCCCCACCACCCCCCACCTTGGTTTAATATCGCATCTGGGTTTTTTTTTGGGGGGGGTGGGGGTCAGCCAGGCGTCTGACACATATGGAAACCCATCACCATCAATATCTCACCTGAAGAATGTCATCTCCGACAATGCGTCTCTCTCCCTCTCCCTCTCTCCCCCCACTCCCCGCCCTCCCTCCCCCCAGCACTGCGCTGGAGTGGACCGTGGACCTGGACCGTGAGCTCAAAGTCCCCGATGTGGGGGTTCGAACCCACAACCTTCCGACTCGGAGCGCTGCTGGCTCAGCTTGGCCAGCGCACAACACGCCTCGCGGAGAACCTCGGAGCACTTTGGGACATTTGGACTGTGAGGATCACTATTATTATTTTGCCCTAAACACACACGGAACGATATCAAACACAAACCGCAGCGCAGCTTAACCAGATTCCAGATCAATCACAGCTGAAACATGTCCGTCAGCAGGGAAACCCTGCATCGTAAAAGCAGGATTTTACTGTAGAGTGTAGTGACTGTGGGTTTCAGTCAATTTGCGCCCAGCGACGTCCCCGACACACGAACAACCGTGACACGAATAGACGATTTTCTTGGGCGGGGGGGGGGGTTGTCGGCCAGGATACTGAGAGAGGGAGCGAGAGAGAGAGAGAGAGAGAAGGGGGGAGTGAGAGAGAGAGAGAGAAAGTCCTCGCTCTTGTTGATTAGAGACAGTTGTTCATCTGTTGAACAGACATGGCTTTAGCAAGCGTAATGTCAGATAAATCACTCACACTCACGCGTGCCTGGAGCTCAGGATCATCGCCGCACTGGAAATGAAATTAATTGTTTCACTCATTTGTTCGTTGCGGCTAATTGCGCTGTTTAATTGTACGGCTGAGCCAGACTGGCTTCAAACCCCGGTGTCGGGTATTCTGAGCTCGCAGTCCGGGCTGACAATCCACTACAGAGCCCCTTCCAGCGCCTCGGGACGTTAAACCCTCACTCCCCCGTCTGTGCCCTGTTCAGGTGGACACTGTCGGGAAAAGAGAAGGGAGTTGAGCGTTGAGGTGAACTCAGACCCGCGAGGGGGTGGTGGGGGGGTGTGTGTGGGGAGACATTGTGACACGGAGGAGAGCATTTCATATAGCGCCTTATCGAGTCTTCGAGCCGATCTACTGTAAAGTGTAGTGACTGCGTATTTAGTGGGCGAAATGCAGTTTCTCAGGCTGGTTGGAGCCCACTTGTCTCCGGCCCGTTGATTGCGCTCGGAAACTCATCGCTGATTAAGTTGCCGAAACCAAATAGGTCAGCAAATGCTCAGCACCCTCGCGACCTGCCTTCCCACCCCACACAAGCGAGAGTTGGCGCGTTAGTTAAGTGTAGCTCACAGCCCAGGCACGAGCTCAATCCTCATCATCATCAAACCACGCAGAAACGGCACACAGCTTGCTCTGCCCGGCTCGGATCTGGCCTCCTGCTCACCATAATGATTCCCCTAACACTCCGTCCAAACAGCTCGGGTTGTGGAGGCCAACACACTTGGTAACCATTATCATAACTTTTCTACTTCACTGATATAACTATTTATTCAACAGGATGCAGCTTTCTTTGATTCTCACTCAGAGACTCTGTATTCATAGCACAAACTCACCCGACCCCATCGTGTCTGTGCCGGTGCTCACTTCCCCCCCCCTCCACCCACCCCCCCACCCACTGGAGCTCTCTACTCTAACCCCATTCCCCTGCACTGAGTGTGTTCTGTGTGAGTGTGTACCGTCAGCCACTACTACAATAACAAATTACACTTATGTAGTGCCTTACACTTTGGAAGGGATGTCCTGAGATCCCGGGACTCTGTCCCTCAATCCGTCCGCCCTTCCTTCCCCATCTTCAGGTCTCATCTGAAGACTTTCCTCTTCGACCGAGCCTACAGTCACCCCCCACCCTGCCCCGTCCCCCCCCGGCTCGGTGTTGTGTGCTCCGCCACTGTCAAGTGCTCTGGGACTCTACCTTACGTGAGGGGTGCTGTGTAAGTGCAAGTTGTTGTTGTTGTGCTGTGTGTGTGTGTGTCCTGTTTGAGTGTGTGCACTGTCTGTGTGAATGTGTGTACTGCGCGCGCACGTGTGTGTTCTGTGTGAGTGTATGTATTTGTGTGTGTCCTGTGTGTGTGAGTGTGTGTATGTCAGTGTCCTGTGTGTGTGTCCGGTGTCTGTCTGCGTGTGTGTGTGTCCTGTGTGTGTGAGTGTGTGAGTGTGTGTGTGTGTGTATGTGTGTGACCTGTGTGTGTGTGTGAGTGTGTGTGTGTCCTGTGAGTGTGTGTGTGAGTGTGTGTGTGTGTGTGAGTGTGTGTGTGTGTGTCCTGTGTGAGTGTGTGTGTGTGTGTGTCCTGTGTGTGAGTGTGTGTGTACTGTCTGTGTGACAGCCTCACTAATATAACATGGCGAGCGCAGTGATTTAAGCTCTGTGTGGCTGAGGTTTACAGGTCTGTTGACAAGTCCCAGGTCCTTTCCTGCGTTTTAAAATTACAATTACCCGCTTCCGTCCCTCGCTGGGCGGTGCGGGGGACACGGGGGGCGGTGGGGGGGTGGGGGGTCTCAGCGACTGTCCCATACTCACCACCCTCCCTGGATGCGGAGAAGGGGCACAGGTGGGTGGGGGGGGGGGGGGCGCGCTGCTTAATACAGGAGACAGAGCGCCATAACAGAGCCCGGCTCCTGGTTCACTAAACACAGGATCTTCTGTGATACCTCATCTCGGTCTTTTTAATTATCTCCCTTGTGTCACAGCCCAGTGCGGATTCCCCCCAACCCCCAATCTCTCTCTCCCTCTCTCTCTCTCTCTCTCTCTCTCCACCCCCCCCACCCATCACCCCACCCTCCCTCCCTCTCTCTCTCTCTTTCTCTCTCTCTCTCAGAGAGGGGAGCGAGAGAGCAAGAGAATAGAGAGCGCGAGAGGGAGAGAGCGAGAAAGCAAGCGTGAGAAAGCGAGAGAGAGAGGAGAGAGGGAAGAGAAAGGGTGGACAGAGGAGAAAAGAGAGGGAAGGGGAAATGGAAAGAGGGAAATAGAGAGAGGGGCGGGGGGGGGGGGGGGGGGGGGAGAGTGAGAGGGGAATAGAGCGAAGGGAATAGAGAGAGAGAGAGAGACGGGGAGGTAGTGAGGAGTGTTCCTGGCACTGTGATCCAGTGTGTGTGAGCGCTCACTCTGGGCGAGTGCCTGGGAGAGGTCTCCTCTTACACTCGTCTAAACGAATGATAGAGGGTGTAATAGAGTGGTGTTCAGTGTCACAGTGAGCCTGTCAATACCCTGTGTTATCAGCTGCCTTCCCAGCCCTGCCCTGCCCAGCCTTGCCCTGCCCTCCCCAGCCTTCCCCAGCCTTCCCCTGCCTTGCCCAGCCTTGCCCTGCCCTGTCCTGCCCAGCATTGCCCTGCCTTGCCCTGCCCAGCCCTGCCCAGCCTTGCTCTGCCCTGCCTTTGCCCAGCCCTGTCAGCCTGCCCTGCCCTGCCCTGCCCAGCCCTGCCCTGCCCAGCCCTGCCCAGCCCTGCCCTGCCCAGCCCTGCCCTGCCCTGCCCTGCCCTGCCCAGCCTTGCCCAGCCCTGCACAGTCCATCACCCAGCAGCTGGATTGACCTGTCCTGTCCCACCGCACCGCCTGACTCTCTCTCACGTGAGGGTCTCTCTTCCTTTTTAATGCTCAATGGAGTCCTGTGGCATGTTGGTTGGAGAGCACTCGCCTCGCAAGCGAGAGGACCCGGGCTTAAGCGCAGCTGGACCCTGCCCCGCGAGATCGGGGGCTATATAAATGCCAGTTGTTGTCGGGTTCGATTCCCGGCCGGGCTGGAAATTGAAACCCAAATCAAATGAGATGTAAATTAAATTAAATATAAATCGGAACCCGGTTATCAGTAGATTTGTGGTTCACTTTTTCGGGGATAATAATCCCTTCCAAAAAAAACACAAAAAAATTATAATAATAATAATAATAATAATAATGTGGTGACACAATCCATGACTGTGTGTGGGGGACGCTGCTGTGCGCAATTGGCTGCCGCGTTTCGCCCACAAAATGTACAGTCACTACACTTTATAGTATATCCTGTGAAGCGCTTTAAGACGTCCGTCTGACATGCTAAGGCGTTATACCAAACGCAAGGACTTCTTGCTCTTAATATTATTATTATTAATAAAACCTTGTGAAATGCTTTGAGACCTCCTCCCGAACTGAAAGGGGCTTCACCAAATCAAGGATTATTATTATTAGTAATATTATTATTTGTCAGTAACTCCCTGCGAGGCTTGAGGTTATGGGAGCCACGGGTGGGAGGGGGGGGGGCGTCGTGGGGTGGGTGGGGGGTCGAACGTGAGCCTGATTGCGACGGTTATCTGGTTGCAAGAAAAACACTCGTAATAATTCAACCTGTCGCCCCCTGAGAAGGTTTGGTGTTTTACCTCTGAGCCTGTGGTGGGGATGAGGTATAGAGTCTGACAAATCAAGAGCCTGACCTTGAAAGTTCCTACAGGAACTCAGCGGTTAGAGCCCTCAGCCTCGCAAGCGAGAGGACCTCGGGCAAGGTGAAACCTTAGGCAAGTTTCCTTACTCCACACACGCGCCTCTGTTTACCAGCAGTCAGTAGGGACCCGGTTGTTCGTCGATTGGCCGATCGCTTGAATCCCTTCAAAAAAATTGGGCGACTCGGTGGGTGACTGAAAGCGCAGTTCGAAGAGGAGGGTCTTGAGATGGGACTTGAAGGAGACAAGGGAGGGAACGAGGTGAAGGGACTGTGGGATGGGGTTCCAAAAAGGGCGGTGGGGGGGGCAGATAGACTGAAGGGCCGACCACCGATGGTGGGGCGGGCAGAGCGGGGGAACCTGGAGCAGGCCAGGCTTGACCAAGGGGAGCTAAGCAACGTATTAAAATACATCTCTGGTGTTTTACGGAGCTCTGGAATAGGATCGTGGCAACACTGCAGGACAAATCCAGGCCATTTTATTTCATGCGGATCTGGTTCCTAACAAAGCTGGAGGAAGTTGCGGACGGGACCGTCTGCTCAGTGTAGCGCTCACGTTGTAACTTACACTCTGTCACTAACCCTTCAAAGCCAATTGCCCTGAATTATCACCGGCCCTTAATGTCCTCTCTCGTTTGTCTCTCTTATTTATACCTTTCAAAGCGCAGCTACTTACCTCGTTTCCTCTGCGAGAGAAGTGGCTCACAGTCCAGGCTGACACTCCAGCGTTGGGGGGGGGGTGGGGGGGGGATGTGTGGGGATGGGGAGCGGGAGAGCACGCTGCATTGTTGGAGATGTCATCCCACCCCTTTTCCCCCACTTTTTTGAAGATGTTAAACCTCAACCACCCCCCCACCCTCCCCCTACCACCAGCGCTGTGGGGGAAAAGAGAAGGTTGGAGTGATGAGGCGTTATTATTATTATTATTATCCTTACACTTGTTACAGCGCCTTTCGCTTCAGGAGGACGTCTCAACGTTTATAATGATGTGGAGCCTTTCACGTTGGCTTTCACTTTTCCCCACAGCGGTGGGGAAAATAGGTGTCCCCGCCAATTAAGTGCTTTCTCCCCTACCCCTTTGCCCCCCTTCCCTCGCCCCCACCCCCCACCCCCTCCCTCCCTCCCTCCCTCCCTGTGGCCCAGCACTACACTGGACTTGTGAAGAGTTTACAGGGGATTAGTGTTGAGCTCTGGTTTTGTGCCGGGGTTGAGGAGAGCTGATTGAAGGAGATGGAATACAGAAGCCCAGTAATTTCCTACTCCAGAGGGTTTCATTTCCCATTAGTTCTCGTTTCCTTTCCCGCTTTGTCAGACAGACATAGCGCCTGCGGAGGGGGAGCGTTGGCAATGGGTGGGGTGGGGTGGGGGGTGAACCTTCACTCAACGTCATTCAAACTTGCCCTCCCCCTCCCCCCCCCCACACTCACGTCTCATATTATAATAATTATAGTAATAATCCATTCACATCAGGAGGACGTCTCAGAGTGCTTTGCAGGATGGAGATAATAATAATAATAGCCACTGCCTTTGATACAGAGCCTTATCACGTCTTTGAGACGTCTCAAAGGGCTTCACAGGATATGCTATAAAGTGGAGTGACTGTGTATCTCGTGGGCGAAACCCGCCAACCATTTGCGCACAGACCGCATGTGCTTAAGGCACCAGGAGTTTGGAAACGACAGACCTGTGGGGACAATGTGTGTGTGTGTTGGGGTGGGTGGGGGGGGGAGATGGGGGAGAAGGGGGGAAAATTGTTCTTTTTTTTCTGATCAGCCGGGTGTCTGACGCACATAGACATGACACATACATTTCTTCGTGTCTGGAATGGAACGAGCACTCTCCCCCTCTCTCTCTCTCTCTCTCTCTCTCTCTCTCTCTCTGGAGGGACATATCCTAAATACGTAATCAGGTAAGTTTTAGGGGCAGTTGGCGAGAGCCAAGGCTTGGGGGGGGTGGAGGGGGGAGAGAGGGGGAGAAGCCCAGAGTGAGCGTTGGGGGTAACTGCTGGAGTCTAACCAGCGACACCCACACATAGCTTGCGATTGAGAGAGAGAGAGAGAGAGAGAGAGAGAGCGCTGTCTGGCCAAGCTTTCCCGCTGTTTGTCCAGCTAGGACCACCCCCCCCTCCCCGTTAGGGTTTTGGCTTGCGGGATTATCACATGAACGCCTTATCACACCGTCGATATACTGTAAAGTGTAGTGACTGTGTACTTGTGGGAGAATTGCGCACAGCAGCGTCGCCACACACCGTCGTGGATTGAGTGACCAAACTCATTTTTTTTTGAGGGATTATTATTATTATTATTATTATTATTATTATTATTATTATTATTATTATTATTACTACAGTGCAGTGACTGTGAGTTTTGTGAGCGAACGCAGCAGCCGGTTTCTCACACAGCGGTGTTCCCCCCGGACAGCCAAGCAGGGAATAATAAATAATAATAATAAAAATCCTCGCATTTGATACAGCGGATTGAGACGTCTCGAAGACGTGATGAGGGGCTATATCGAATGCAATTGATTGTGACTATAAATGTCGTGCACGGTTTACGCGGTGATTAAAATACAGCCTGGAGCGGAGTGAGAAAGAGGGGGGGGGGGGGTTGATGGCTTATATTTCACGCTCTGGCGCTCCATCTGTCTGGCTCTCAGACCCAGAAACTTTATCCTTTAACAGAAACCTTTTCACCGCCCCAGCTCCCCCCACCCCCCCCCACACCGCCCCCCACCCCTTCCCCCCCACTATCCCACCCGCCCCCCTCTCTCTGCAGAAAAGCGCCACAGCAAATTTCACGGGTCGGCAGAAGTATCATTAGACACGCATTTCACCAGTTGATGGGGTCAGACACGAACTCAGCACAAACCACGCAAAACGCCGACGTGCAAGAGAACAAGATATTATAATAATAATAATAATAATCCTTGCATTGGATATAGCGCCTTATCACGTCACTGATATGTCTCCAAGAGCTCCACTGGCTCCTCCAGCCCAGGGGATCGAGTTCAGAATCCTCGCCCTCGGCTTTCAAAGCCCTCCCCGTCCTCACTACCCCCTCGCCTCACCCCCTCCCTCGCCTCCTGCAAGGCAAGTCTCAAGACCCTCCTCTTCGACCGGGCCTTCGGTCAACCTCTTACCCACCCACCCACCCCCCGCACCACCCCACCCTCATTGCCCTCAAACCCCCCAACCCCCCCTGATCCCGACCCCCAGCTCGGGTCCAAATCCCTGACTGTCCAGCGAAAGACCACTATCAACGTCAGACAGACTCTCTGGTCAGCCCCAACACATCGCTGGCGTAAATGCAACGCGTGGTATCAAATGCAAGGACCTGAAACCACGGAAAGGATCCTAAATTGAACGGTAGAGGGCGCACTCCCCCACAGTGAGCAGTGACCAGGGGCTGGTGAGCGAAACCCACACAAACCACTATCAACGTCAGACAGACTCCCTGGTCAGCCCCAACGCATCGCTGGCGCATTTATGCAAGCGAGCGAGAGGACCCGGGTTCGATTCCCGGGCAGAGCGATCCCTTAGGCGATTTTTCTTACTCCGCACAAACACACACACACACACACACGCGCGCCTCTGATTACCAGCAGTCAGGAGGAACCCGGTTGTTAGTTGATCGGAGTTAGTTGATCGCTTTCCAGGGATGATAATCCCTCAAAAAATAAACAAATAATAATTTGGTCACTCCGATCCACGACTGTTTGTGGGACGCCGCTGTCCCCACAAAATATACAGTCAATATTCTGTGAAGGGTTGAGAGCCTCTCAATGACGTGATGGGGCGCTATATTAAATGCAAGGATTATTATTATTATTATTATTATCATTATTATATCACAATCGGGGCTATTTATAGCATATATTGAGGGGGCAGGGACCTGATCGAGGGTTTAAGATTCCGAAGGCGTGAAAGAAATGTAAGTTTTATTATTCTTAATTATAAAACAGTAATTTGCTTGAACGCAATGTCTCCAGAAATGTTCACCTCCTGCCTTGGCGGTCAACAGGGGAACTGCCCACATTACAATGTCTCTCTGTCTCGTCCGTTTAACGTCCACAGCTGGACTCCTGGTCTGACTGATCCTATTGTACAGTGTGGTGCCAAACTCATAAAAGAGTCTTTTGCAGCCTTCAGCCACAGAGAGAGACAGAGAGAGAGAAATGCAGCATTTATTTGGTCTTGCCTGCTGTGCCAGGCTAAAGGAAGTCTAAGATTGGCTCAGTGGGGTCTGACTCTCACCTCTGGGTCACAAGGTTGTGGGTTCCAGCAACGCTCACACCCCCTGCCCCCACTCCATCCTTTCAGCGTAGTGTTTCGAGCACTTGCCTCGCGAGCCAGAGGACCCGGGTTCGTTTCCCAGGCAAGTTTCCTTACTCCACGCGCCTCTGTTTACCCAGCAGTGAGTAGGAACCCTGATGTTAGTCCGCTGGCAGATCGTTTTCCAGGTGTCATAATCCCTCCGAAAGGAAATGTGGTCACTCAATCCACGATTACCCGTGGGGACGCCTCTGTGCGCAATCGGTTGCCGCATTTCGCCCACAAAATACACAGCCACTCCACTTTACAGTATCCCCCGGTCCCATCCCCCCATACCTCCAACCCTCACTCCCAACCCACCCACCCACACAGATCCAATCAACCCCCAACACAAAATTATCCCCACGCACCCCCCCCACACACGCACACACTCAAACTCACTCACTCCCCACCCACGCAAGACACACGCACTTTCCCCCCAAAAAACGCACTCACACACGAACTCACTCCCACCCCAAACACACACGCACAGTTTGCCACAGTGAGGGTGTGAATGAGTGAGTGTTTGTGTGTGTGTGTGTGTGTGTGTAGGACTGAGCGAGTGTGTGCGGGAGGGGGTGTGTGTGCGGCGGAGAGTGTGTGTGTGTGTGTGTGAGGGGTGATGAGCCCAGGAGACAGGAGATTTGCACTCCGAGCATCTCTTGACAGCCTGCGCGAGGGACGTTGACCATCTCGCAAGCCTGGCTCGGAGACTGAAATAATAAAAAAAAGAACACACGTTAACATACATGTGTGTGCGAGTGTGTGTGTGTGTGTGTGTACACATTGCCCCCATTCAGCCCTTAACCCACTGAACTCTCATCACACCAGTCGTTGCCTGCAGCTGATTTGGTCTTTGTAAAGGGAGGGAGAGAGCGAGAGAGGGATGTGGTTACACACAGTCTCACTTTCCAGAGACGGGTTAGAGAGAGACTGTCAGCAGTGCTCTCTAACTCTATCAGTAACCCGGATTTCAAGGGGAAAAGTTCTTGAGGATCTCTCAACAGTGAGTGAGTGAGTGAGCGACTGAGTGAGTGAGTGCGTGCGTGCGTGAGTGAGCGAGTGAGTATCTCCGTATCTGCCTCTATCTATCTCACGCACACAGTAAGGCTTGCATCACACACTGAAGTTTATCGGTTACCCACTTGGAAAGAGAAAGAGCAAGCGAGAGAGAGAGAGAGAGAGAGAGAGAGAGAGAGAGAGAGAAAGGGAGACAAACAGACCAGGTAAGCTGCGAAGGTCTTAAAGAAAAGTTTTCTTCCGTAAGTTGCTAACTTTTTATTTCTCGTACCTTGCGAACTTTCTCTTAAAGTTGTTAAGCTTTTTTTTAAAAAAAAATCTATCTCGGCGCAGTATATCTATAGCGTTTTGCCCACAAAAATACACAGTCGATGCACTTGACTGCATGTCCTGTGAAGCGCTGTGAGACGTCTCGAAGACGTGATAAGGCGCTGTATCAAATGCAAGGATTTTATTATTATTATTATTATTCTGTACATTTTATCAGCTGTTTTAGTTTTAGCTGTTTAGCAACTGGGGAGAAATCATTGCGACCGGCCGGGAGGGGACTAGGGAAATAAAGTAAAAGTTATTTGAATAAATTGCACTGGTTTTATATTAAAATCTTTACTATTTTCTGAGGCGTGTGGAGCGTGTGCGCGTGTGGGAGAGGGAGGAGATGGGACAGTGTTATTTGAAATAAAATGCACTTGCTATAAATTGAATTCTTGGCTGATTTCTCAAAGAATTGTTTTGTGTGGGGTCCGGTAGCTCAGTGGTTAGAGCACTCGCCTCGCAAGAGAGAGGACCCGGGTTTGATTCCCGGGCAGCGCAAAACCTTTGGCGAGTTTCCTTACTCCACACCCCTCTGTTTACCGGCAGTGAGTCGGAACTCGGTTGTTAGTCTATTGGAGGATCACTTCTCTGGGGGTAATAATCCATTTAAAAAAAGTAATTTGGTCACTCGATCCACGGCTGTTTGTGAGACGCTGTTGTGTGCAGTCGGCTGCCGCGTTTCACCCACAAAAATATACAGTCACTGCACTTTACAGTATATTCTGTGAAGCGCTTTGAGAATCTCGAAGACTTGATAAGGCATTATACCAAATCCAAGAATTATTATTATTGTTTTTTTTCTTTAAAAAGAACTAAATCTGCAATTACATTTCTCGATTGCAACGCCCCCCCCCCCCACTCCTCCCACTCTCTCTCGTTCTGATATGAAGTGACGAGTGTTATTCAGTATTCTCTATCTCATTCGATCTCTCGAGTCTCTCTCTCTGTTGCTGTAAAGTTTAAATGTGACCTTTTAAAGCACGGTTTGGGCTGTGTTTGGTGCAAAAGCCTGAAGTTGCTTCCGGAGTTAAGCTGAGCAACGAGTGAAGAGAGTTAGAGGATCGATATGTGTCTTATCCTCTGTGTGAGACTGAAGGAGGTTTAACTATTTCACCACTATTTTGTGGTTCCTCTCTCTCTCTCTATCTCACACCCTCACTTCCCATCCTCCTTCCCTCCCTGTTCACCCCCAGTGCTGCACTGTCGGAGATGATGTCCTTCGGATGAGACATTAAACCCTGTCCGTCTGTGCCCTGTTCAGTTAAAGATCTCCCGCTGCGCTATTGGGAAAAGAGTAGGGAGTTTATTTCTCTCTTTCTTTCTCCTGGTGTCCTGGCCGACAATTCCACCCCCTCAGATAAAATCACTCGCTCCCTTCCTGGCTGCCTGTGAGACTTGGCTGCGTGCAAATTGGTTGCTGTGTTCACCCAACAATTCACCCTGTGCCCTATTCAGGTGGACGTTAAAGATCTCGCAGCCCATTTCGAAAAGAGAAGGGAGTTTCTTTCTCTCCCTCTGTCTCAGTGTCCTGTTCAGAGTATTCAGAGCAGGTTGGCGAGAGCCAAGGCTTGGTGGGGAGCCCAAACTGTTTGTTGGGTGTAACTGCTGGAGTCTAACAAGCTAAACCCACACATAGTTTGGCCATTGAGAGAGAGAGAGAGAGTGCTGTCTGGCCAAGCTTTCCCGCTGCTTGTCCAGCTAGGACCCCCCTCCCCGTTAGTTAGGGCTTTGGCTGAGGGGTTAACAGGAGCTGAGGGGGAGGATTCCCTGCCCCCAGTGACTGGTCGGCCCTTCCAGGTCCTGCCGATGGGCCGGGCTGTGCTGCCATCAGCAGTGAGTGCCCTGGGACACTGCGGCCCCTCCCGGCTCAGGAACCGGGGACTGGAGACTGTCACAGAGAGTGGGGGCTCGCTTCCCACATTCCGTCGCCAGGCAGGTCACCTGGGAGCCAGTTCAGCTCTGAGGAGACCCCCTTTACCTCCCCACAAAACATCCCCCCCTCCACCCTGCCCCGAGCAAAGTTACTAGATGGTCAAGGGGTCAGTAGAGCATGTGATGAACAAAGAGTCAATGGGGTATCGTTGCTTTGTCTGTTGGAACAGAGAAAATTAAAGGAAAGGGGTGGAGGGGAGGGGAGGGGAGGGGAGGGAAATCCCGTAAAGATTTTTAAAATTTCTGAGTGTTTTTGGCAGGTTCAATAGTAGGAGACAGTTTCCATTGATCAGCGAGT
Source organism: Callorhinchus milii (assembly GCF_018977255.1). Lineage (NCBI taxonomy): Eukaryota > Metazoa > Chordata > Chondrichthyes > Chimaeriformes > Callorhinchidae > Callorhinchus > Callorhinchus milii. Next base: position 67,786,926 of record NW_024704746.1, read on the forward strand.
CATTAACAAGGACATAAATCACCATGGATCAACAGAGGAAACAGAGGGAGAGGTTAAAGGACATTTCTCCTCAGAAGGTTGTTAGGGCGTGGAATTCCTAGAGAGAGCAGGGAATGGGGTTAGAGTAGAGAGCTCCAGTGGGGGAGCGAACCCCAGCACAGACACGATGGGGGGAGAGAGAGAGAGCGAGAGAGAGCAGGGAATGGGGTTAGAGTAGAGAGCTCCAGTGGGAACTCCATCCCGGACTGAAAGGTGCTTTATAAATTGTTGTTGTTGAGTAACTGTGTAAACCAGTCGTAGCCTTTTGACTTCGACCACTCTTCCTGGTCTCAGCCTTTGCTCCAGTTAATTGTTCCTTAAGACCATTTACGAGTATGGCCAGAGCAGCGGGAGTGAGAGAGTGAGTGGGTGTGTGTGTGAGTGTGAGTGAGTGAGTGAGTGTGTGTGAGGGCAGCGAGGTTAGGAAACACAGCGTGAGCTGTGTGTGCTGCCAGGAGGTTACAGCTTGGCAGGCAACGATCTGCTGAGTACACAGACACTGTGATTGGAAACCAACAGTGGAGTCCTGAGGCTCAGTGGTCAGAGCCGTCGCCTCGCAAGCGAGAATAATAATTTGGTCACTTATTCCACTATTGTTTGACTGTTTGTGGGACACTGCCGTGTGCACACTCCACTTGCCCCCCCCCCCCCCACCGCACGCCCCCACACACACACAGTTTTCTAAGCTCCTTGCAGTACCATTGCATTGTGTGTGCCTGTGTGTGTGTGCGCCTGAGTGTGTGTGTGCGCCTGTGTGTGTGTGTGCGCCTGTGTGTGTGTGTGTTGTGCGTAGGGCTTCTATACTAATTTTCCTCTCCGAGTCCTTAATTAAGTGGTTTAATGGGACAAAATGGGCTTTCCCATGAGATTTAACCCCTCATTGACCCTGACCAATTACAATCGGAATCTCGGCACAGAACAAGCGCTGACCGGGCAGAGCTGCCGTGTGTGTGTATTGGGGAGGGGGGATGTGGGAGGGGTGGGGGGGCTGCAAAAGAGCTGGGGGAGACCTTCACTTCATGTCTGCACCATTCGAAAAATCAGGGTCTACCTTTGCGCCATTTCTTCAATGGGATTTCTGATTAAGAAATCCGAGTTACTATTCCCACCGGGGACTTTGTTCCCGGGGCGGAGTACTTCACATCGGAATTCTAACCGGATTCCTTACAGGAATTGGCTGACGGATGGGGGAGCGGGGGGGGGTGACTGTGAGCCTCAAGTTGAGTCCTGCAGCTCAGCAGTTAGCGCGCTCGCCTCGCAAGCGAGAGACCTGGGTTCGGTTCCCGGGCACGGCAAAACATTGGCCAAGTTTCCTTTCGCCACACGCCTCTGTTTACCAGCAGTAAGTAGGAATAGAGAGAGAGAGAGAGCAGGGAATGGGGTTAGAGTAGAGAGCTCCAGTGGGGGAGCGAGCCCCAGCACAGACACGGTGGCCGAATGGCCTCCTCCTGAACTGTTCGATGCGGTTATGGAGATGCAGGCAATTGAGAGATTAAGTTTTATGCTAAAATATGCAGACTATTTCTCTTGTATATATTCCTACTGTCTGGAAAAAGTTCGCCACTTACTTACTCAGTCCTCTCCTGCGAAATAATTTACCTAACCCTCTTCCAAACAATTTATGCTGCTCAGTTTTTCCTTGCTTGTTTTGTAACCGGGTTCTCCTCAGAGCTGAACTGGCTCCAAGGTGACATGCTTTGCAGTGGAATATTGGAATCGAATCAACTTTTCTATTGCTGTCTCTCTCAATGGACTTCTTCCTGAGCCAGGAGGGGCCATAGTATTCCACGGCACTCGCTGCTGATGGCAGCACAGCCCATCCCGGCTCATCGGCAGGACCTGGAAGGGCCGACCAGTCACTGGGGGCAGGGAATCCTCCCCCTCAGCTCCTGGTAACTCCACAGCCAAAGCCCTTAATGGGAAGGGTGGTACTAGTTGGACACGCACCGGGAAAGCTTGCCCAGACAGTGCTATCAATGGCAAGCTGTGTGCTTGAGCTGGTCAGTCTCCAGCAGTTACCTCAAAGCACTCTCTGGGGCTCACCCAAGCCTTGGCTCTTGCCAAACTATGCCCAATAATCTCTCTAGAATGAGGTAATTGAGGTGCGTCCCTCCCGAGAGAGAGGGAGAGAGAGAGAGAGAGAGCGCATTCCATTCCAGACACAGAGATATTTCCATGTGTAGGTGGTGGGCTTGTGAGTTTGTTTTGGAGATTCTTAAGTACAGCGATGGGTCATACACCCAACTGGTCAATTACAGTCTTTCCACACATCTAGCCAACACTGCAGACCAACCCAGATAGAGTACAGCAACAACTTTGCATCGATATAGCATCCTTCACATTGGATAAGGTTCTGCAGAGCTCGACAACGATGTGGCAGGAGACAGGGGCAGGTGACCAACAACAACAACAACAACATTACATTTATAGAGCGCCTTTCACGTCGGGAGGACGTCCCAAAGCGCTGACCGCAGACATAGTTGAGCAGGTAGGTTTTAATGATAACAATAATAATCCTTGTATTGATACAGCGCCTTATCACGTCTTCGAGACGTCTCAAAGCGCTTCACAGGATATACTGTAAAGTGCAGTGACTGTGTGTTTTGCGGGCGAAACGCGGCAGCCGATTGCGCATAGCAGTGTCCCCCACAAACAGCCGTGGGATGAGTGACCACATTTTTTAATTTGATTTTGGAGAGATTATTATCTGTGGAAAGCGATCCCTCAATCAACTAACAACCGGGTTCCTACTGACTGCTGGTGTGTGTGTGTGTGTGGGTGTGTGTGTGTGTGGGGGGGGAGTCAGGAAACTTGCCTAGGGTTTTGTTCTGACCGGGAGTCGGACCCGGGTCCTCTCGCTTGCGAGGCGAGAGCTCTAACCACTGAGGTACAGGGCTCCAGCAATTTGTTGACGTTGCCATTGATCCCTTGTGTTACAGGTGAGAGGAGAATTCATTTCCTCAGGTGAGGGTGTGTGTGTGTGTGTGTGTGTGGGAGTGAGGAGGGAGTGGGGGAAGAAGGAAGTGGAGGTGGGAGTGTGTGGGAGGGGGCCATCGAGGTTAAAAACCGGTTGCTTTTAAGCATCCAGCGAATTACTTTGCAATTGTTTCCCAGTTTGTTTTGCTAGCTCCGAGCTGTCAGCGAGCGAGACCGCGGACTTAACCCGCTGTCTATTCACTCTGCGTCCGCTCATTGTCTGGCCTGGCGTTCCTGAGAAGGTGAGTGATGCCTTGGTCCTTTTCAGCCCAGGGCCCCCCAGCCCTGACACTCCGCACCGCAGTGGCAAATGAAGCCACATAAACACAGGGAACCCATCTGGCTACACACACGCACACGCACACACCTGGACACTGCTCTCGCCCCAACCTGTCACCCTGAGAGGTGGGGAAGATTAATGTTCCAGACGGTGATTACTCACAGTGGGGGGGTGGGGGAGGGGGGCGCGGGGAATAACGAGATGGTTGCAAATAACAACCCACACAGAGAGAGAGAGAGAGAAGGGGTTTGATTTTAACGAGGATCACTTTAAGCTCACAGTCCAGCTCAGCACTGGGGGGGGGTGGGGGATGGGGAGGGGGGGTGGGGGGGAGAGGAGAGTGCCTGAGTTTGTTGGAGCTGCTGTTAATTATTAATCCGCGCTGCTATTATGAATTACGATTGATATAATTCTCGCATTCGGCGCAGCTTTTTATTTCCCCGTGAGGCGCAGTCGCTGTGCGCCGATTTGCACACAACGCCATCCCCGCAAACAGCCACGAAATGAGTGGGCGACTGATTTTATGTTGGGGGGGGGGGGGGGGGGTTGCGTTCATTCAACAAGGCACAGACGGGGAGTGAGGTTTAACGTCTCATCCAAAGGAAGGCGTCTCCGACAACACAATGCGCTCTCTCTCTCTCTCACTCTTCCCCTTTCTCTCTCTCTCGCTCTCACTCTTCCTCTCTCTCTCTCTCTCCGCCCAGCGCTACGCTGGAACATCAGCCAGTGAGCACCGAGCCCCCGACGTGTGTGTGTGTGTGTGTGTGGGGTGGGGGAGACTCGAACCCACAACCTCCTGACTTAGAGGGGAATGTGCGAGCGACTGAGCCACACAGGCTGACTTGATCCTCGCCCTTTAAGAAGAAACGAAGTAATTTCCGTGTCACGTTTTACAGCTGCTGCACAGAACCCCTCATTGTGGTTTTGTTGTCGGCTTTCCGCACGTGTTCATGTTGCTTTTCCACCGAATTTCCATATAGAGTCTGAACCTGACCCCTGGCTCCGTCTACACCTGCAGGTGCTTTAATTAGATCAAGAAGTTTCTCTCTTGCCCTCAAAAACATTATAGCCCTCTCCCTCTCTCTCTCTCTCTCTCTCTGTCTGTCTGGAATTCTTTCCCAAACCCCCACCAGCTCACTCCTCCTCTCACGTTCTCCTTCAACCGTGCCTTCGGTCAAAGCGAAGGGAGTTTTCTCTCTCTCTCTTCGGTCAGTACCGACTGGTTGGGCCGAGTGGCCTGTTTCTGTGCTGTACGTCCTTTGCGAATGAATCGCTTTCTATACGCAAGTCGTTCTGGTGCTTTGGTAACTTGCCGGATGTTCCCAAGCCGAGAGGTGTTTTGTAAACGGAGACTTCCATCGCTTTGTCCTGAAATCGCTTAAAAGGTGAAGGTATGTTCTGGCCCCTGTGTGTTAATGCTGGGAGGAGAATTCAGTCTAAAAGCCACTGAGATCATCTGGCCCTGGGCTGTAACCCACCCTCGAGGGTCAGCCCTCCCCACACCTCAATCCTCCAGCAGTTGTTGACACCATCACAAGATTGGTTTGGATAAGGAAAGCCCTTGAGCCCATCTGATCTCATCTCTCCACAGCCCCCACCATCCTCCCAACGCAGTATCGAGCTGCTTTTTAAGCAAGTCCCAGTCTCCTGACCTCAACCCACTTGCTGGTAACCCTGTTCCACTCGTTAATTACCCACTGGGTAAAGAAAAACTTCCTGGTTTCTGTCCTGAAATTGTCCCTTTGCAACTCTAAACCCCTGTCCTCTTGTCCTGCTGTCTCTGTGCTGAAGATGTAATTGAAAAGGTGTGTTTGGGACATCCTCCCGACTTGAAAGGCGCTATAAGAATAAAATACTATTCGTGGTGGAGTCCCTGTAGCTCAGTGGTTAGAGCGCTCGCCTCACAAGCGAGAGGACCCGGGTTCGATTCCCGGGCGGATCAGGTCAGGGTGAAACCTTAGGCAACTTTCCTTACTCTTGTGAAGAGCTTTGGGATGTCCTCCTGACATGAAAGGCGCTGGATCAAATGCAAATGGTATTAATTATTATTCTCGGGGGCAAAGGGATGGCGATTAGGGCTGGATGGTGGTGGGCTGCATTAGATGGTGTGATGGGATGAATGGGCTGGTGTTCCTATCTGCCTCTGTTTCTAACCCACCCAGTGATTAAGGCTCGGTGGCTGGTACTGAGCGTGTTATTAACTGTGGCTCTGACCGGCACTTGTGTGGGAGGTTTAATTGAATGATGTGCGGTGTGGGCCAGGCTCCTCATAGTTCTCCTCTCCCTCTCTCTGGTCTTCTCTCTGATGGGATAAATATCAATCAGACATCAGAGAGGTACAACGTCTACCAAACACCCCACAGGCAAGTAAGCCCTCTAATGGGAGGTTTTTCTCTCTCTCTCTCTCTCTCTCTCTCCCTCTCTCTCTCCGTGTCCTGTTCAGATTAATTTCAAACCGGAATAGAGAGATGCAGTGACCGTTAAATCTCTCTCGCTCTTTCTCTCTGTGTCTCTCTCTCGCTTCTTCTCCCCCCCTCTCGCTCGCTCGCTCCTATGTTCTCTTTCTTGTTTGTTTTTGCTCTCTCTCTCTCTCTTGCTTGCTTGCTTTCTCGCTCGTTCCCTCATTCTCTCTCTCTCTCTCTCTCTCATTCTGTCTCTCACACAGTTACTACACTTTACAGTGAAATTCTGGGAAGTGCTTTGAGACCTGTGCCTGATGTGAAAGAAGCTGTAACGAAAGCAAGAATTATTTATTGAAGATAATGATAATGATAATAATAATGTTACGAATATCCATGAAAACAGCATCAAGTGTCTTTTTAAAGGCATTCGCCCACAGAATACACAGTCACTACACTACACAGTGAAATCCTGCAAAGTACTTTGAGACATCGTCCTGATGTGAAAGACATGTATCAAACGTAAAGATTTTATTGTCATTAATAATGAGACTCGAGAGGGTTTGCAACAAGAAGTTTACATTGATATACAGTGTAAAAACTCACATAAATCTTATCTTTGCAAATCGTGTAATGACTTAAGTACCTGCACTCGAGTCCCGTTCCGTTTCCTGTCAAAACTACTTAGATTTTTTGCACTAATCGTGCTACTCCACGGCTGTTTGCGGGGGACGCTGCTGCGCGCAATCGGCTGCCGCGTTTCGTCCACAAAACATACAGTCACTTCACTTTACAGTGCATCCTGTGAGGCGCTTTGAGACGTCTCGACGACGTGATCAGGCGCTGTATCGAATGTGAGGGTCGTTATTATTTAATCATCTCCCAAACGCCGCTCTCCAAGTCATATCAAATATAACAGGATCCCGACTGACACGACGGATGGGAATTTCACTGCAGTGCCTTTCAGCATCGGGAGGACGTCCCGAGGCGCTGGTCAGTGTGGCGGAATAATCATTTCTCTGTGAATAATAACACTGGGTGTGAAGCTCTCCTGATTTTTACTTTGCTCGTTAAACTGTGCCGCGTTCGGTTATTTCCGATCAGGGTTTGCCTCTCGACGCTCATTTAATCCGTCACCTTTATTTTACAGGCGGTTGGGGAAATAACAGGGCCTTTTGTTACGGAGTATTGTGGGCATTCCACCCCCCTCCAACACCCCAACCCCCCTCACCCCTTCCCTCGCCCCCCCCCAGCCCGTGCGAATTAACTTAATAACCGTCTCTCTCCACCCCCCCCCCCCCCACCCACAACTCTCTCCCTCCACTCTCTCCTCAACAAACAATAACTGGGTTGTGTCTGGAAAGATCTGGGATTGAATGTTAAACGGCGCTGAAGGGGGAAATTATCCAGCCCCCACTTGTGCCTGCCAAGCTTTATTTATTTATTTTATTTTAAGCAGTTTTGCTTTTAATTGCTTTAAGTTTCTAATGACGCAAAGGGCAACTGGTTTAACTTGTTGGATTTCACGAGCTTTTGAGACCTCCCCCTGTTACAGCTCCGGAAAAAGAGAGAGAGAGAGAGAGAGAGAGAGAGAGAGAGAGAAAAACTTCCTTCTCTTTTTTTTCCCCGCGATATCGCGCAACTGGATCTCACTAATCCCTCCCAAAACAATAATGATTAAAAGTCGGTCACTCTCAGTCCGCGACTGTTTGTGGAGACACTTTTTTGCGCGCAACCGGCTGCCGCGTTTCGCCCACAAAACGCACAGTCACTCCACTTTACCGGTATGTTTCTGCGAAATTATTATTATTAAGGAATTATTAACACCCCCTCCACCCCACCCGCGGAAAGCGATCCGTCAATCGACTAACCACCGGGTTCCGACTTACCGCTGTGGGTAACAGAGGCGCGTGTGTGTGTGTGTGTGTGTGTGTGCGGAGTAAAGAAACTTTTCGCCCCGGGAATCGAACCCGGGTCTCTCGCTTGCGAGACGAGGGCTCTAACCACTGAGCTTCAGGACTCCACGAACCCTGCAGCCATAACAGATGCAAAGGATTATTATATTATCATTGTAATAAGAAGCCAACACTTGGCTGAAACGAGACGTCTCGCTGTGCGGGAGCCTTGTTGTTGTTGTTGTTGTCGTCGTCGTCGTTGTTGTCGTTGTTGCTGATGCTCACAGTGTGCTGTGCACTCGGTTAGTTCGTGGGAGTCGTCACTCGGTCAAATCGAGGCAGAGGGTGTCAATAATAATAATAATATTAATAATAATTGTTGCATTTCACACAGCGCCTCATCGCGCCTTCCAGACGTCTCGAGGCGCTTCACGGGATACGCTGTGAAGTGTAGTGACTGTGTGTTTTGTGGGCAAAACTCAACAGGTCTGGCCATCTCGCCCAGGGTGCTGTTCGCTGTGTGGCCTCGCGCTGTGTTTTTGATGCGCTGGAGGTGTATTGTTTTGCAGGAATGTCTCTGATGGGAGGACCGAGGCCGAGGGAGACGGAGGTACAGAGAAGGCGAAGGGTGATCAGCCGCGTCGCCTGTCTTCGGCTCTTCCCGGCCGCGCTCGTACTCCTGCTCATCCCGTGTGCGCAGTCCTGGAAGCAGAGGGTTCCCAGGCTCAAGCTCTCCCACAAAGGTAACTGTTCCCGACTGCGCACAGCGCTGTCCAGCGAAACAGTAGTGGATTGAGCGACCAAAGTGCCCAACTCAGACCACTGGCTCTCTCTCTCACCTCGGGCTCAGAACATGGGGGTGAGGGAGGGGGGGTGGGGGGGGGGGGGGGTAGAGAGAGAGCACCTCATTGTCGGAGACGCCATCCTTCGGGTGAGACGTTAGACCTCACTGGCCGGCAGTCCCCTCCCTCCCTCCTTCCCCCCCACCCCAGATAACATCGGTCACTCACTTCACGGCTGTTCATGGGGACATTGCTGTGCGCAAATTGGCTGCCGCCTTCGCCACACAGTCACTACACTTTACAGTAAATCCTGTGAAGCGCTGTGGGCCAAAGCCACCCCTCCTCCCCCACCAAAAAAAGCACACGCACACGCGAGATGCTGCTCTGTGTGCGTGTGTGTGTGTGCGTGTGTCTCTTTCTCTCTCACACACACATTCCCTCTCCTCCCCCACCTCCTCTCCCCCCCTCCCCCTCCCCTTCCCGTCGGACGTTAATGGTCTGTGGTCTACTCGGATGAGTGATAGACCCTCCTCCATTCTCCTCCCTCCCCGTGTCTCGGCTTCTGATGTTGTCCGTCCAGAGTGGGTAAGGTTTCTCCCCCCTCCGAGTGCTCTCCCTCTCACTCGCTCTCTCTCTGCGGGAGGTGGGGGTTAGGAAAGGTTCAGCCGAGACCCCTGGCAACCAAATGGCTTTTGGTGTTGAGTCCAGACATCCTCCCCCCATTACTGACCACCCCCCACCCCCACCCACACAGACACAGACACAGACACACAGACATAGTCACCCACCCTCCGCCCCCCCCCCCCCGCCCCCCCCACACACCCCCAACCAACCCACCAGCTCAGGACTGCCATCCAGGACATTGCTCTGGGGGTGAAATTTATGATTATTATTTTTTTTTCTATGATGATTGCTCTGAGCTCACTCTCTCAACTCGTCACCTACCCCCTGTGTCTCTCGCTCTGTCCGCGCGTGTCTCTGTCACTCTCTCTGAGACGCTTTGATCAGTAGCTAATCTCAGCCGCGCTGCGGTGGACACGGCTGATTGTGGACGAAGCCGGAGGGATCGACATTAAAATGATTTTAATTAAAGTAATTGTTTTAAGAGCCATTGGTAATCCCATTCGGTGCACAGTGTTTGACAGACGACGGTCTCGGGCCAGATGTTGCGACCTTTTACGGGTCAGGGAACATCTCAACTGGGAGCTGACCTGGAGGCCCCCAGGTGACATGTTTTGGCGACGGAGTGTGGGAATCGAGTCCCCCCCCCCCCCACCCCCTCTCTGTGCCGGTCTCTCGCCCCCCCGGGTTCCTGAGCCAGGAGGGGCCGCAGTATTCCAGGGCACTCACTGCTGATGGCAGCACAGAGTACCCCCGATCGCTCTTCCCCACAGAGCTGCTGGTGTCGGGAGGCTTTGGGGAGTTCCTGGGCTCGGAGGACGGACACAACTACCAGGCGCTGCTCCTGGACGAGGAGAGAGGGCGGCTGCTGGTGGGAGCCAAGGATTCGGTCTTCTTATTACACCTGGATCACATCAACCGCAACCCCCGACAGGTCAGAAATAATACACCCCCCAACACACAAACCCCAACACCCCCACCCACCCACACACACACACCCCAACACACAAACCCCAACACCCCCACCCACCCACACACACACACCCCAACACACAAACCCCAACACCCCCACCCACACACACACACACACACACACACACACACACCCCAACACACAAACCCCAACACCCCCACCCACACACACACACACACACACACACACCCCAACACACAAACCCAACACCCCCACCCACACACACCACACACACACACACACACACCCCAACACACAAACCCCAACACCCCCACCCACACACACACACACACACACCCCAACACACAAACCCCAACACCCCCACCCCACACACACACACACACCCCAACACACAAACCCCAACACCCCCACCCACACACACACACCACACACACCCCAACACACAAACCCCACACCCCACACCACACACACACACACACACACACCCCAACACACAAACCCCAACACCCCCACCCACACACACACACACACACCACCCCAACACACAAACCCCAACACCCCCACCCACACACACACACACACACACACCCCAACACACAAACCCCAACACCCCCACCCACACACACACACACACACCCACATCAACCACATCCCCAACACACAAACCCCAACACCCCCACCCACCCACACACACACACACACACACCCCAACACACAAACCCCAACACCCCATCCACACACACACACACACACACCCACATCAACCACACCCCCAACACACAAACCCCAACACCCCCATCCACACACACACACACACACCCCACATCAACCACACCCCCCAACACACAAACCCCAACACCCCCACCCACCCACACACACACACACACACACACACACCCCAACACACAAACCCCAACACCCCCCACCCACACCCCCACCCACACACACACACACACACACACACCCCAACACACAAACCCCAACACCCCCACCCACACACACACACACACACACCCCACATCAACCACATCCCCAACACACAAACCCCAACACCCCCATCCACACACACACACACACCCCCCACATCAACCACACCCCCCAACACACAAACCCCAACACCTTCATCCACACACACACACACACGCGGATACACACACACCCCACATCAACCACACCCCCCAACACACAAACCCCAACACCCCCACCCACGCACACAGAGATACACCCCACCCCCCCCCCCAACAGGGCTTTGGCTGCAGGGTTAACAGGAGCTGAGGGGAGGATTCGCTGCCCCCAGTGACTTTTTGGACCTTCCAGGTGCTACCGTTGGGCCGGGCCGGGCTGAGAGCCAGTCCTAGGAGACCCCGCTCTACCCCGCCAGCACCCCCCCATCCCCCCCCCCCAGAAGGAGAGTGGGTCTAGATTTACTCCAGTTAAATTGCGTGTCAGAGTGAATGGTATTTTGCTAATGATCGTTGAATTCAGTTGTAAGTTTATTTTTCTCCGTGAGTTCTTGAAACAAATGGTGGTTGGGGGTGAGGGGTGGGGGTGAGGGGTGGGGGGGGGAGAGAATGGAAGGAGGGGGAAAATAACTCAAAATTAAGGTCCTTTTTAACAATGTGCCAATTTCTTTGCGTTCCAAAACGCTGCACAATGAGAGGAAATCGCGCCCCAGGGGGTAGAATTTCTCCCTCAGGGTCCGTTAAGCAAAACAGTAGCCAAAGATCTGAACAAAGACTCTGACTGTTCAGCCGTCTGTACCTGTGTGTGTGTGTGTGTGTGTCTGTATGTGTGTGTGTGTGTGTCTGTGTGTGTGTGTGTGTGTGTGTGTCTGTGTTTTTTCTCTCTCTCTCTCTGTCGCCTTTCACTTAAACGTTTTGCAATCCACAAAACGTTTCACCCACAGAGTACACTGTGGCCCCACTTTACGGCGCATCCCGGGCAGCGCTTTGAGACGTCTCGAAGACGTGATCAGGCGCTGTGTCAAAGGCCGGGATTATTAATACTATTATTATTATTGCTGTTGTTGTTGTTATGATCCCACGTGTTTGAACAATCGCTTCCCAGAACTGACTGTGTGATTAGACAGCGCCTCGGGACGTCCTCCCGACGCGGAAGGCGCTCTATAAATGGAACCTTGTTGTAGACGATCCCAGCGCATTTATACCCACCGCCCCGTCACACGCAGGGTAGCGCCCCGGAGCGCTCGACGGCGACGGAGCACGGCACTGAGCCGGGGAGGGGGGGGTGGGTGGGGGGGGGGGGATTGGGAGCCATTGAGAGCCGGGCTCTTATTGTAAAATCCCGTCAGAAAGATCAGCCCTTCAAGAGCCCGTGTTTTAACACCTGACACCTCCTGCTCTGTGTAACAGGACTGCAGCTACTGTTTGCCGCAAGCAATTACCATCAGCCTGTCTCACCCCCCCACCCCACACACCCCCCCACACCCCCACACACTGTACCCTTTGTCCTCATGACTCCCGTCAGGAAATTACGGAAAGTGGAGACCTCGGGATGAAGTTTAACAGCTGAGCTTCAGACTTGTACAGAATACCAGAGACAGCTCAGGGGGTAACGCTCCCCCCGAGTCAGGAGGTTGTGGGTTCAGGCCCCCACATCGGTTGGGGGGGGGGGGCTTTGAGCTCACACAGTCCGGGCTGAGGCTCCAGCCCTGGGGTGCGGGGGGGGAGAGGGGGAGCGAGGGAGAGGGAGAGAGCGCACTGTTAGAAACACCGTTTGGGTGAAACTTTTGTCTGTGTCCTGTTCAGGTAGTTTCCCCCCCACCCCCCCTCTCTCTCTTCTGGTGTCTTGGCCGACAATCCGCCCCCACCCCACCCCACCCCACCCCCAGATAAAATCAGTCGCTCACTTCGTGGCTACATGTGGGGACTCTGCTGTGCGCAAATTGGGTGAAAAATGCAGGATTAAGAAATAATCCCGTTAAGAAATATAGCCCCTCTCTCCCTGTCTACAATCACCGCCCCCACCCCCACAGACACACACACAGACACACACACACACAGACACACACATGCACACACAGTCACACGCACAGACACAGACACAGACACACACAGACACACACACACACAGACACACACACACAGACACAGACACACACACACATGCACACACAGACACACACACACAGACACAGACACACACACACATGCACACACAGACACACACACACACAGACACACACACACATGCACACACAGACACACACACACACAGACACACACACACACATGCACACACAGACACGCACAGACACAGACACACACAGACACACAGACACAGACACAGACACACAGACACAGACACACAAGAAAGGAACTCAGGGCTGGACATCCCCCCCCCCCCACCGCCGAGCAAGAAAGAGACTATAAAGTGACTGTTTTATTTTATTTACAGATCCGTTGGCCCGCAAACAGAGAGCAAGTGGAGATGTGTCAACAAACCGGGAAACACCCCCACGTGAGACTCTTCACCTGTTTAATGTGATGTTTGATTGATTGATTGATTGGTTGTTAACTCCGTAAACAGAGGCGTGTGTGTGTGTGTGTGTGTGTGTGTGTGTGTGTGGGGGGGGGGGTGCGGGGGGGTAAGGAAACTTGCCCAACGTTTCGTCCCGCCCGGCAATCAAACCCAAGTTCTCTGGCTTGCGAGGCGAGCGCTCTAACACTGAGCTACAGGAACCCACATTTAACATCATTTCTAGACGTCAAGATAATTTTAAGATGCCATGTTCCACCCCCCCCCCTCCCCCCCCCCCCCCCACCCACCCCCCTCTCTCTGTTAGAGAGGAGTGTCGTTCTCGATCTCACCGGCTCACCCCTCCTGCTTGTTTTTCCGTGCCTGGGTCCCTTCGCTCCCTGATCGTTGGAGTTTCCCGGCTTCTCCCAATCCACAACCATTCCCCACCACTTTCCTTTCCAGGCGGAAACCCGAGAGGTGTTTGGAGAACGAAACTAAGACTCCTGCATCCTAAACTGGGAACAAAAACCAGCCTGTGAGGAGCGAGTCAAGAGAAACCCACTCCTTAATCCCTGCGTTTCCCCCCCACCCCCCCCCCCCCACCCACACACATCCGAAGCTCCTTTTCCTCCTGTGTAAGAGTTTGTCGATCGAGAACTTTTACCCCTCTCCCCGCGCGCACACGCGCACCCCCACCCCCCGCACAGACCCACTCCCTGGTATGTGTGGGTCACACGGAAAGAGGGGATGGTGCCCGCTTTAGTAACGCTTTGTACCTATTCCCCGGCATTCCCGGGAATAAGGGGAAGGAGTTTCTATCAAATACAAGGATTATTGCTGTAATCGCTAATATTTTTATTGTTATTATTATTATTAGTAGCATCATTAATATCATTGTGAATGATCTCTTGCAGAGAGAGTGCGCAAACTTCATCAGAGTCCTCCACAACTATAACAAGACTCACGTCTACGCGTGTGGGACAGGAGCCTTTCATCCCACATGTGGCTACATCGAAATGGGGCCCTGGGACCAGGTAACGTGACCTCAACGACGTCCGCCAACGGCCCCAGCTCCCCCACAGCATCTCCCACAGCCTTCACACAGCCTTCACACAGCGGGGGGAATGGGATTAGAGTAGAGTGTGTGGGGAGCGAGCACCAGTGCATACAAGATGGGGGGAGAGAGAGAGAGAGAGAGGGAGAGCGCAGGGGCTGGGGTTAGAGTGTATTGATGGATTGAGTGACTACGTGTGGCTCAGTGTGGCTCTCGCTTGTCTCCAGGAGCCTGTTTTCCATCTGGATACGGACAACCTCGAGTCTGGCAGATTGAAGTGTCCCTTCGACCCCAAACAGCCATCTGCCTCCGTGATATCAGGTAAAGTCTGGGGTGTGTGGCCTGGGGTGGGAGATGGGTGGGGGGGGTGGGTGTTGTGTCCTGTTCAGGTGGACGTCAAAGGATCTCGCGGCACTGTTGGGAAAAGAGAAGGGAGTTTCTTTCTCTCTCTCTCTCTCTTTCTCTCCCCTGGTGTCCTGGCTGACAATCCCCCTCTCCGACACCCCCCCCCCCGACCCCCCAGAAAAAATCGCTCACTTCACATTTTTTTTGCAGGGACGTCGCTGTGTGCAAACCGGCTGCCAGGTTCACCTACAAAAACACACAGTCACTACACTTTATAGTAAAAATCCAGTGAAGCGCTTTGAGCTGCCTATTCTTGTTGTCGTCATCAGCATTACTGTTCATTTGTTGTTGGTGGTGTCGTGTGTGTGTGTGTGTGTGTGTGTGTGTGTGCGCAGTCACTTCACTTTCCAGTATACCCTGCGAAGCCCTTCGAGACGTCTCAACACAAAGCGCTACATCAAATCCAAGGATTATTATGATTGTTATCGAACCCTTTAACCTTGTGCCTCGGAGGCGAGAGAGAGAGAGAGAGAGAGAGAGCCAGGCTGACTGCGGGAGGCTGAGGTTTGCTAATAAATGTGTGACTGGGAGCCTCACCAGCCCACGGCGTGTGTAATGAAAGATCGGGAGCTTTGAAGTCTGGACTCCTGTGTGGACAGAGATGTGGGAAAACTCCCTTCCCCTCCCCTCCCCTGCGAACCCTTTATCCCATTGTAACCAGTGACTTGATTGATGGGTGATCTATCCTCCTCGCAGGTCCCGCCTGATTATTGATCGCTTTGGGGGTGACTATTGAAATAAAATCCCTGCCGTTCTCCCTTCACAACAGACTGGACCCACGCTTAACCCTTCACTGGGTCCTGACTGACTCGGCGGTTAGACCCCTCGCTTCGCAAGATTCCCGGGCAGGGTGAAACCTCAGCCAAGTTTCCTCACTCCCCCCCCCCACGCCTCTGTTTACCGGCAGTAAATAGGAACCCGGTCGTTATTCCGGGGGGAATAATCCCTTTTTAAAAAAAATACTAAAAAATAATTTGGTCACTCAATCCACGACTGTTTGTCTGTGCGGACTTGGCTGAATTCTGTCTCCCATGATGATCAGAGGTGACTGACCGCACCTTAAACACCCCGTCACCCCCTCACCCGCCTCCCCTCAACACCTGTTAGACGGAGGAGCCTGGAACAGGGGTCCTCACAGAGAGAAGGGAGAGTTTCTCAAGGAAAAAAGCGAACGGAGGAATGTAAATCGCTTTACAATTGTTTATTAGGCAAACAATCCACTCGTCACCCAGATGGCGAATGCCAGCAAATGCGGTCCTTGTTTTGAACGTGAGAGGTTTGACCGAGAGACTAAGACAGATCAGGGGTCAACCTCACAGCTTTAAAGGGAATTTACCCAATGGTGAATAGGAACCCGGTTGTTAGTCGATTGGCGGATCGCTTTCTGGGGGGAATAATGCCTCTTTTTTAAAAAAAATTGGTCACTCAGTTCACGGCTGTTTGTGGGGACACCGCTGTGCGCAATCGGCTGCCGCGTTTCACCCACAAAATCCACTTTACAGTGCGTCCTGTGAAGCGCTTTGAGACGGCTCAACGACGTGATAAGGCGCTGTATCAAATGCGAGGATTATTATTATTATTAAAGAACT
The DNA here is from genome assembly GCF_018977255.1 of Callorhinchus milii. NCBI lineage: Eukaryota > Metazoa > Chordata > Chondrichthyes > Chimaeriformes > Callorhinchidae > Callorhinchus > Callorhinchus milii. The sequence goes on from NW_024704746.1 coordinate 67,803,380, forward strand.
CCCCGAACCTCCTTTCCCGTTTGTTGACAATGATCTTAAATGGATGCCCTCCTCACCTCCCAGTACAAACAGCGGCTGATAATTAACATCGAGGCTGATGACAGCTCCCCTTTGATGATCGCAAGTCAGATATCCCTTGACCGGCTCCCAGAGGGTTTGTTGATGGCCAACTGATGACAGCAGAGATCAACGCCACCTTCAAGCAGCCTTCCCCCTCTTGCGATGAATTCCTGCCCCCAGTGACTGGTCGGCCCTTCCAGGTCTTGTTGATGAGCCGGGCCGGGCCGGGCCGGGCCGGGCTGTGCTGCCATCAGCAGTGAGTGCCCTCCTGGCTCAGGAACCAGACTCCTAGTTTTGTACTCGATGCTTGTTGTGCCTTCCTGGCTCAGTGGTAGCGCTCTCTCTCTCTCCCTCTCCCTCTCTCTCTCTCGTTCTCCTCTGAGTCAGAAGGTTGTGGGTTCAAGCCCCCAAGTCGGGACTTAAATACACAGTCACTTCACTTTTACAGTGTATCCTGTGAAGCGCTTTGAGACGTCTCAACGATGTGATAAGGCGCCGTGTCAAATGCAACTATTATTGCTGGACATTGATGTTCACTCTCTTTTCTCTCCCCTCTCTCCCTCTCCCCCTCCCTCTCCCTCTTTCCCTCTCTCTCCCTCTCTCTCTCTCTCTCTCTCTCTCACAGACCAGTACCTGTACACTGGGACAGCGTTGGACTTTCATGGGCGAGTCACTGTCTTCACACGGTCACTGGGACCAACTCCCATTCAGAACTACATCCTGACTGACCTCTCTGAGCACCACTGGCTGAACGGTACAGAGCAGTTACTGTGATCAGGGACAGGGAAAGGGAATGGGACAGATAATAGGACAGGGAATGGGACAGGGAATGGGACAGGGAATGGGACAGGGAATGGGAAAGGGACAGGGAATGGGACAGGGAATGGGACAGGGAAAGAGACAGGGGATGGGCAGTATTTGGTTTTCAACCACTGAGGGTTAAACACCAAAACTAAGTCAAACTAAGTGTGTAGATTTATTCTTACACACATGCAAACGCACCTACACACACACACACACACACACACACTCAATTGCACATGCAACTGCACACGGAAATGCACGTACACACGCAACCACACGCACGCGCTCACTCAGACGGTTGTTGGGATGTGGAATGCCCGACCAAAAAGTCACACCGGTTGAAGCTGTACTGGATTTCCAAAAGAAATTGGAGAAATATAAAAATCGTTTGCGTATTTGTGTGCGTGTGCGCGTGTGTGCGTGTGATCGATTCTGGGTGGCTGCGTGTTTATATGTGTGTATTTGCATGTGCAGGGCGTGTGAGTGTGGTCTCGTGTGTGGTGGCACGTGTTGTGTGTGTGTGTGTGTGAGCTGTATTTGCACGTGTGTGTGGTTTTGTGTGAGTGTGGTTGTGTGTGTGTGTGCGTGTAATGGGAGAGGAAAGGTCAGGGAGTGGGACTGAGCAGATTTTAGAGCCAGTGATGGGTTGAATGGCCTCCTGTGTGCCGGGGCTCCGGCAGTCTGAGATAAGGTGCGTTACGGTTGAGATCGTTCTTGTTTAATCAGCACAGAAGTCACGTCTGAATCTGATCAGCTCCTGGGCAGATAGTCTGATAGTCCAGATAACCTGTAATTACCCCCATTACAAGCAGTTACTGATCAACCCAGCCATCTCCAGTGGGGAGCGAGCCCCAGCACAGACACGATGGGGGGGTGGGGAGAGAGAGAGAGCGGGGGGGGGGGGGGGGAAATGGGGTTAGAGTAGAGAGCTCCAGTTGGGGGGCGGGGAAGCGAGCCCCAGCACAGACACGATGGGGAGAGAGAGAGAGAGGGAGGGAGGGAGAGAGGGAGGGAGAGCAGGGTGTATAATAATGGGGATAAACCCCCTCCTTTCAGAAGCGAAGTTTGTGGGAGCGTTCCCCATGCCCGACACCTACAACACGGATGACGATAAAATTTACTTCTTCTTCCGGGAAACGACGCACGAGAGCGGAGCATCGGATAAGGCCATTCTGTCCCGAGTGGCTCGTGTGTGTAAGGTAGGCGGGGGGGGGGGGGGGGTGGAGGGAGGTCGGGGAGGGACTTTGTCATATAATAATAATTAATAATATCTAATAATAATCCTTGCATTTGATACAGTGCCTTATCGTGCCATCGAGACGTCTCGCAGAATATACTGTAAAGTGTAGTGACTGTGTGTTTTTGTAGGCAAACGGTGGGGGGGTAGGAGAGAACGAGAGATGAGGGTGGTGGGGGGGGGGATAGGGAGGGGAAGAGAGTGCGAGAGGGATAGGGAGAGCGAGAAACAGCCCTAGAGGGAGAGACAAAGAGAGGGGGAGAGAGAAAAAGAGAGGAAGAGGCGGCAACGAGGGCGGGGAGAGAGGTGGGGGTGGGGGGAGGAAGGGATGAAAGAGAGGGGGAGTGGGAGATATAGAGGGAGAGAGAAAGCGAGGTGGGGGGGAAGGGACAGCGGGAGACGTGATGGGGTGGAGAGTGGGAGTGAGACAGATAGACGGACGGACGGACGGAAAGATAGACAGAGACAGACAGCGGCAGAGAGAGAGAGGGAGAGAGAGAGAGCGAGGGCGGGGGCGGGGGGGGGGGGCGGGCGGGGGGGGGTGGGGGGGTGAGAGCGAGAGCTTGTGTCAGATATAAAGGGAACCGTAGCCACACTGTGAAGGGCAGGAGCTAAGTTCTCGCTGGTGAAAGCTGTAGGATTGAGGTTTGCCGCTGTGCCCTGTGGAGACGTGTTGCTCCCGGTAATGGGAAGCTGATCAGACCCCCGAGTCCTGACCTGAACCTGGAGAATTAATCACACAGTCTCTGCCTGGGGCGGTGGGGGGGCGAGGGGGGGGCGAGGGGGGGATACACAATATCACAGGGAATAAACTGAAGGGTCTTCAATCCTAACCCTCGGTTCTGTTTCACTTAATGGGTCGCAGGAGTTTGTTTCAGGAACAAGAGTAAGGACGCCTCTAGCGGTAACGCCAGCAAGAGCAGCCAGGCCGATAATAATAATAATAATAATAATAATAATAATAATCCTTGCATTTGATATAGCGCTTTTCACGTCGGGAGGACGTCCCAAAGCGCTTCACAGAACACACTGTAAAGTGAATTGACTGTATATTTGTGGGCGAACGCGGCAGCCAATTGCGCACAGCAATGTCCCACAAACAGTCGTAGATTGAAAATGACCAATTTATTATTGTTTTTGGTTTTGGAGGGATTATTATTAGGCTCTGTGTGGAGTAAGGAAACTTGCCCGAGGTTTCGCCCTCTGCCTGGAATTGAACTCAGGTCTCTCACTTGCAAAGCGAGTGCTCTAACCACTGAGCCACAGGACTCCATAATAATATTAATAATAATAATAGTCCTGGCATCAGACACAGCCCCTCTTTGATCACCTCTTCGAGACGTCTCAAAGCCCTTCACAGGATACACAAGCAGCGACCCACCAACAGCCGTGGATTGAGTGACCAAACACTGTACCAAATGCAAGGATTACGATGATGATGATGATGATGATGATGATGATGATGATATCTGGTCTGTTACAGCTGATTGTCCTGTCTGTATGGACCCAAATTATTGTGGTGGTGTTTCTCGGTGTCACTATTGCTGGTTGATGTCCAGACCAGTTAGTCCTTATATCAATATCAAAATGTTTGTTATGATTATATTATTATTATATTATTATCATCATTATTATATTATCATTGCATTATTATCATTATATTGTTATTATATTATTATCATTATATTATTATAGCATTATATTTATATTATTACCATTATATGATTATTATATTTACATTATTACCGTTGTATTATTATTATGCTTATATTATTACCATTAGATTTTTATTTTATTATTGTTGTATTATTATTATTATTATTATTATTTCCTGTGACCCCTAACAGCTGTGTTTAATTGACGACAGAATGACGTGGGGGGCCAGAGGAGTCTGATCAACAAGTGGAGCACGTTCCTGAAGGCACGGCTGGTTTGCTCCGTTCCGGGGCCTGACGGAGTCGACACATATTTTGATGAACTCCGTAAGTCAACCTTCCCCCACTCCCCCACCCACCCCACTCCCCCCACCACCTCCCACCCACCCACCCCCCGCCCCCTCCCTTCCCCAACGTGTGACGAGCAACACAACGCCTTGGGACGTCCAACGCAAGGCTTATTGTCGCGTTAAATATCACACAGAACACAAAGGTACAACACAGTCTAAGCTGATTCTCCAGTGCAGCGCTGCGGGGGGGGGGGTGGGGGGGGGGGGGTGGGTGGGGGTCGCATTGTCGGAGACGCCGTCCTTCGGAGGAGACGCTCCCCGTCGGCTCAGGTGGATGTTAAAGATCCCGCGGCTCTGTGGGGAAAAGAGAAAGGAGTTTTTCTCTCTCTCTCTCTCTCCCTCTCTCTCTGTCTCTCTCCCGGTGTCCTGACCGACAATCCGCCAAATAAAATTGGCCGCTCGCTCTATGGCTGTCTGTGTGCGCGATTGGCTGCCGCGTTTCACCCTCAAACTACACAGTCACTGCACTTTACAGTGTATCCTGTGAAGCGCTTTGAGACGTCTCGAAGATGTGATAAGGAGCTGTGATAATAATACCGCTAATAAAGCTAGGATTATTATTATTATTATTATTACGCCGATTGATGTAACTATTTAATAATAGGTCTTTTTTTTTTGCTCTCGTTGTCTCTCTCTTCTCGTTCACTCTCTCTCCCCCCCCCACCCCCCCCACCACCCCCCACCTCTCTCTCTCTCTCTGTCTCTGTGAAGAGGATGTGTTTGTGTTGCCGACCAGAGATGATAGGAACCCGGTTGTGTACGGAGTCTTCACCACCAGCAGGTGATTATCAGCCAAGGCCAACGTGTGGGAGGGGAGGGGGAACTGGGGAGCCAGTGGGGGGCATTGTATGGAACGGTGGGGTTGTGGGGGGGACGTAGAAGAGTTGGGTTGGGTGGGGGGGGGGAGCATACTGGTCCAGCTATCAGGAGATCATTAACCCACTGTACAGAGTGCAGAGACCCTCAATCATGGTGATGGTTTCCGCTCGTGTCAGACGCCTGGAGGGGGGGAGGGTGAGGGTGGTTCGGGGGTGATTTTGGTGGGGAGGGTACAGAGCCTGGCGAGGATGGTGGGCGTTGCGGGGTGGGGGAGTGTGGGGGGGGGGGGGGGCGGGGGCGGAGGGGGCTCTGAATTTAATGTAACTTCTGGAATAAGGATTGGAACGTGACATTTGTGACACCAGTGAGTATAAGAGTGGAGCCTCCCCCCCCCCCACCCAACCCCACACCCCCCCCCCACACCGCCTCTAGCACACCATTGGCATCTCTCCCCCCCTCTCCTCTCTCTCTCTCTCTCCCCCCTCAGTTCCATCTTCAAAGGCTCCGCTGTGTGTGTGTATAAGATGGCTGACATCCGGGCGGTCTTCAACGGGCCGTACAGCCACAAGGAGGGGCCCGACCATCGCTGGGTGGAGTTTGAGGGACGGATCCCGTACCCCAGGCCCGGCACGGTGAGTACAGGGGCTACACCCCCACCCCCACCCCCACCCCCTCCTTGGTAGGAGAGAGTGTGTGTGTGGGGATGGGGGGGTGGGGGTGTGGGGGGGGTGGTCAGTGTCTGTGATTGGGGAGGAAGAGTGTGTGTGTGTGTGTGTGTATTGGGGGGAGAGGGGTGCAGTGTATGTGTGGGGGGGGTTAGTGTGTGTGTTGGGGCAGGGAGGGAGGGGAGGGGGGGTGGGGGACAGAGTGTGTAATGTACCAACCTAATGTTTTTATAATTATAATTTAATGAACACAGGTGTTTTGCGAGGGCGGAAATTGCGCTGCGGGAGGAAAGAGAGGGGGAGGGAGAGGGGGGAGGGAGAGGGGGGAGGGAGAGGGGGGGGATTGCCTGAGGCCTGAAATTCCACCTGGTCTCAGCAGGTCTCACTTAAAACGTGGAACTCGTTCAGGTGTCCGCCTGTGACTCAGTCTGTCGCTCCCTCACCTCCGAACTCGGGAGGTTGAGGGGGTTCGAGCCCCCGTGGCAGGGACTTTGAGCCTGAATTGAAGATCCTGCAGAGCAGTCGGAGAGAGAAGAGAGTTTCTCTCTCTCCCTCTCTCTCTCCTGGTGTCCAGGCCGACAATCCCCCCCCCCCCCCCCACCACCACCACCAAATAAATCTGGTTACTTCGCTCCATAGCTGTTTGCGGGGACGCTGCTGTGCGCAATTAAACTGCCGCGTTTCACCCACAAAACACACACAGTCACTGCACTTTACAGCGGATCCTGTGTGAAGCGCTTTGAGACAACGCGAATTACTATTATTATTTTATTATTATTATCATCATCATCATCATCAGCCCGGCTGCTCTTCCTGTCGTTACCACGAGATGGTGACCTTGCGCCACCCCATTGACGGAGCCCAAACCCGTTAAAAATCCCGTTTAATGATTATCGACGTCGCCTTTTACCAACGTCTGTGAAACACTGAACGCAATTACACGCACCACACGCTCCTGCCCTCGGGTCAATGCCATTAGATTTTTGTTTGAGAAACATTTCTTTACCATCTTTATTGGCCGGCGATGGCCCGGGGTTTCCTGGAAGGCAGACGGACAGACGGACAGACGGACAGACTTCCAGAGAGACGGGACGGGGAGAATTTCCCAATATCTAGTCCCATATTGAATTTTCTGGCAAATGTTCCCGGAGACTGGAAATCCCCGGGACAGGTGTTGAGCTGCAATATTCTACCTGACCACAGGAGGGAGACATTTGCTCACAAACCCTTCAGACTCGGATCATCCATAGACTTCCGGCTCTTCCAGTTACCATCAACTCATCCATCGGTCCATACAGTGTATGGTGTGGAAAAGTGTAGTGACTGTGTGTTTTACATATATATATGTATATCTTTATATATAAAGAGATATACATATAGATATATCACATATATATCCGCAACATATACAGATATATATATACAAATATATATAAATAAAGGATTATGTGTATATATATATGTATAAAGAATTGTGGATTGAGTGACCAAATTATTATCAGGGATTATTACCCCCTGGAAAGTGATCCGCCAATTGATAGCAACCGGGTTCCTACTGACCGCTGGTAAACAGAGGCGTATTATGGGAGGGAGTGGACAGATGGACAGACAGAGAGGAAGGGTGGGGGGGGCTTTGGAAGGATGAGATATTTCCCTGACAGCCCCCTCTCCCATGATCAAGCGTGTTGTGTGTTGACATGTCTCTTCCCCCCTCTCCCCCGCGCCCCCACCCCACCCACAGTGCCCCAGCGAGACCTACGACCCCTCGATCACGTCCACAAAGGATTTCCCGGACGCTGTGATCGGCTTTTCCAGGCGGCACCCGGTCATGGCCCGGTCAGTGCACCCGGTGAACGGGCGCCCGGTGTTCACCCACGTCACCGCAGACCAGCGGCTCACGCACATCACCGTGGATCAGGTCACGGCCGAGGACGGGCAGTACCATGTCATGTTCCTGGGGACAGGTAATGGGGCCAGTGGGGTGGGGGGGGGGGGGTGGAGTGCGTGGGGCGGGGGATTGGAGTGGGGGGGGTGTGTGTGTGTTGGGGTTCAGGGGATTGGGGTGTGTAGGGGATCAGGAAGGGGTTGGGGTGGATGTCTCGGTTGGGGTGTGGGGGGGGGGATGGTGGGGGGGTAGTGCCCGGGAGACTGGCGTGAGCGGAAGCTTAAACTCTCTGCACATAACCACAGATACGGGGTCAGTGCTGAAGGCCGTGAGCATCGTGAAGGAGGACTGGACGGCAGAGGAAGTGGTTCTGGAGGAGATGCAGGTCTTTAAGGTAAAGATTCCCTGTTTCTCTGGCTCCATCCGTCTGTCAGTCGTTCAGGAAGTGAGCGACTGATTTTATCGGGTGGTGGTGGGTGGGGGGGGGGGATTGTCGGCCAGGAGAGACGAGAGAGAGAGAGAGAGAGAGAGAGAGAGAGAAATTCCCTTTCCCAACAGCAGGATCTTTAACGTCTGCCTGAACAGGGCACAGACCAGGAGTGAGGTTTAACGTCTCATCCGACAATGTCTCTCTCTCCCCCCCTTCACCCCCAGGGCTTCGCTGGAGCCTCAGCCTAGACCGTGAGCTCAGAGCTCAATTATAATAATGATAATAATAATAATCCTCGCAGTTGACACGGCGCCTCATCACGCTGTTGAGACGCCTCAAAGCGCTTCGCGGGATACACTGTAAAGTGAATTGGAGTGGTAATAAGATTAATGACGACGATTAATAATAACGCTAAATAAATAATAATCACAAATTAATAACAATTGAGAAGAAGGAGGAGGAGGAGGAGGAGGAGGAGGAGGAGAAAACTTGCCTGTGATCTGGTGTGTCTCAGGCTGACGCAGCTCGCGGAGCGTGTAATAAACTCTCTGACACCTGATTGATTTTCTGTCTCCAGGTCCCCTCTCCTGTCCTCAGAATGGTGATCTCCTCAAAGCAGGTAACTGGTGGCTGTGACACACACTCCTCTCCTGGGGTGGGGGGGGAGGGAGGGGGGGCTTGGCGGGGGGGGGGGGCTTGGCGGGGGGGGGGGCTTGGGGGTGGGGGGGGGCTCAACAACGTCCCCGCAAACAGCCATGAACTTAACGGGTGATTTTATCGACTGGTGCAGGGGTGGGCACACTGCTGCCTCCTGCATGGGGTAGGGGGGGGGGGGGGGCTGTGTGTACGCGTGTGTGTGTACAGTGTGTGTGCACAGGATAAGTGTGTGTGTACAGGGCACAGTGTGTACAGTGTGTGTGAACAATGTGTGTGTGTGTACAGTGTGTGTGCAGTGCGTGTGTGCAGTGTGTACAGTGTGCAGTGTGTATAGTGTGTGTACAGTGTGTGTGCGCAGTGTGTGTACAGTGTGTGTGTGCACAGTGTGTGTATAGTGTGTGTACAGTGTGTGTGTGCAGTGTGTACAGTGTGCAGTGTGTATAGTGTGTGTACAGTGTGTGTGCGCAGTGTGTGTACAATGTGTGTGTGCGCAGTGTATGTACAGTATGTGTGTACAGTGCGTGTGTGCAGTGTGTACAGTGTGTAGTGTGTACAGTGTGTGTGTGTGCGCAGTGTGTGTACAGTGTGTGCGCAGTGTGTGTACAGTGTGTGTGTGCGCAGTGTGTGTACAGTGTGTGCGCAGTGTGTGTACAGTGTGTGCGCAGTGTGTGTACAGTGTGTGTATGTGCGCAGTGTGTGTACAGTGTGTGTGCGCGCAGTGTGTGTACAGTGTGTGTGTGCAGTGTGTGCGCAGTGTGTACAGTGTGTGTGTGCGCAGTGTGTGTACAGTGTGTGTGCGCAGTGTGTGTACAGTGTGTGTACAGTGCGTGTGTGCAGTGTGTGCGCAGTGTGTACAGTGTGTGTGTGCGCAGTGTGTGTACAGTGTGTGTACAGTGTGTGTGTACAGTGTGTGTACAGTGTGTGTACAGTGTGTACAGTGTGTGTGTACAGTGTGTGCGCAGTGTGTGTACAGTGTGTGTGCGCAGTGTGTGTGTGTGTACAGTGTGTGTGTGCAGTGTGTGCGCAGTGTGTGTACAGTGTGTGTACAGTGTGTGTGTGCGCAGTGTGTGTACAGTGTGTGTGTACAGTGTGTGTACAGTGTGTGTGTGCAGTGTGTGCGCAGTGTGTACAGTAACTAGTATCTGCTTGTGTCCTTACAGCAGTTGCTGTACGTTGGCTCAGGTGCTGGTCTGGTCCAGTTGCCCCTCCACCGCTGTGGTGTTTACGGGGCTGTGTGCGCCGAGTGCTGTTTGGCCAGAGACCCCTACTGTGCCTGGGACGGTCACTCCTGCTCCCGCTACACCCCCACCGCAAAACGGTACGTTCCCAACCCCTGTCCCACTGCCCCCTCCTCCCCCTCACCCCCTCCCCCACCTCCCCCCTGTCGCCTGGCGCTAACGCTTGATGAATTGTTGCTCCGTGTTTGGCGCCGACTGACGGTCTCTCCGCTGTTTGTCAGACGCACGCGGAGGCAGGACGTGAGGCACGGGAACCCGATCAGTCAATGCTGGGACCTGGACGACAGTGAGTGTCCATCTTGTGCTCCACCACACAAACACGTTACATTCACGCGGCGTCTTTCGTGTCGGTCAGGACGTCCCGAGGCCCTGGGCAGTCAGGGAGTTGGACCCGAGCTGGGGGTTGGGATCAGGAGGGTGCGGAGGGCGGGGAGGGTGGTGTGGGGGTAGGAGGATGACCGAAGGCGCGGTCGAAGAGGAGGGTCTTGAGACGGGCCTTGAAGGAGGCGAGGGAGGGGACGAGGCGGAGGGACCTGGCGTTCTAACGGGTGGGGGCGGAGAGAGGGAAGGTCCAACCGCCGATGGGGTGGTGGTCAGTGGAAGCCGGGCTGACGTGCCGAGGGGGTGTTGTGCGATTGACAGGTTCCGTGCGGGAAACTGCGGAGGAGAAGCTGATCATCGGGATTGAGCTGAACGCCACGTTCCTGGAATGCATTCCCAAATCCCAGCAGCCTTCCGTCCACTGGGTCGTGCAGAGATCACGGGGGGACCATCGCGAGGAGGTGAGATCATCGCAGCGACCGACACCCGGAGGAAAATGGTTTTATTTTATCAGGAAACCCATCACCATCGCTAAAGAGTCTCCAAACCCAACTGAGAATATTCCAGGTCTCCCATCCCACACCTGGCAACGCCGGACAGGGATTGTTGAATTGGAATGCGCTCTCTCTCTCTATCTCTCTCTCTCTTTCCCTGGAGGGACACCCGCCCCCTATTTACCTAATTCCGGAGAGTATTAGGCGCAGGTTGACAAGAGCCAAAGCTTTGGGGGAGGGGGGGGGTGGGAGGTAACTGCTGGAGTCTAACCAGCTAAACCCACACATATTTGGGCCATTGCGAGAGAGAGAGAGAGAGAGAGAGAGAGAGAGCGAGCGCTGTCTGGCCAAGCTTTCCCACTGCTTGTCCAGCGAGGACCCCCCCCCCCCCCCCCCCCCCGCCTTCCCCGTTAATTAGGGCTTTGGCTGTGGGGTTACCAGGAGCTGAGGGGGAGGATTCCCTGATGAGCTGTGCTGTCCTCAGCAGTGCCCTGGAGTCCTCGCTCAGTGGTCGCGCTCACTCACTCTCTCTCTCTCTCTCTCTCTCTCTCTCGCCTCTGCGTCAGGGGGTTGGGGGTTCAAGACCCCCACATCGAGACATGGAAGGAACGGCACAGTCTCAGCCAGGGGTCTCCAACCCCTGTTGATCGCCGCCAGGTGGCGTCATTGCACACGATCACATAGACCAGAGGACAGATGGAGAGAGAGAGAGAGAGAGAGCGACGCATTGTCAGAGACCCCGTCCTTCAGGACGAGACGTTAAACCTCACTCCCCGTCTGTGTCCTGTTCAGGTGGACCCCAAAGATCTCACGGCGGGAAAAGAGAAGGGACTCTCTCTCTCTCTCTCTCTCTCTCTCTCCCAGTTGTTCCAATCTGGGACTTCAAAGTGGGAGCTCGTGTCCAGAGCCTCAGTAATCTCTTACACACATGTTCACCTCCCCCACCCCCTCCCCCTCCCCCCCGCCACCCCCCACCCCCCGCCCCTCCCCACACGTACCTGGCTGTTTGCTGACAGGGGCTTTGATGTTGTGTAAACAGTCTGTTATTCTCATGTCCCAATTGAGGGCTGTGCCGTTCCTGTTCCCCTCTCTTATTCCCGCGACTCTCCCCCCCCCCCCCCCACCGCCCCCACCCAGTCCGACGCCCCACCCCATCCCCACCCCATTCCCGGATCACTTGTCTTTCCATCTCTGACGTTGATAAGACGCAATCTCAAACCGTTACAGTCACGTTACGTCGCAATAACTCAAAAGCCCATCACAGGATTTTTTTTGTACTGTGCAGTGTAGTGACTGTGTGTTTTGTGGGCGAACCCGGCAGCTAATTTGCGCGTAGCAACGTCCCCTGCAACCAGGACACTGGGGTGGGGGGAGAGAGAGAGAGAGAGAGAGAGAGAGAGGGAGAAATTTCCTTCTCTTTTCCCAACAGCGCTGAGAGAGACATTACCGTCCACCTGAACGGGGCACAGACGGGGAGTGAGGTTTCACGTCTCGTCCTGAATGCCGGCGTCTTTGCCAGCGCAGCGCTCCCCAAGAACTCGCTCCGTCACCCCCCACCCTCCCCCACCCTCCCCCACCACCCCCCACCCCCTCCACCACCACCCGGCACCAAGTGAAACATGTTTTGCTTCCAAAACTGTATCTGAGCTCATTACCGCTCTGGGGGGTTCCGTGGATGTAATTCAGCCCAGACACAAACCCTACATCCTATCTCTCTCTCTCTCTGTGCCTCTCTCTCTCCCTCTCTCTTCTCTCTATCTCTTCCTCTCTCTCCATCTCTGCCTCTCTCTCGCTCTCTCCTTCTCTCTGAGCCTCCGTGTCTGCCTACCTCTCCTCTCTTTCTCTCTCTCTCTCTCGCTCTCTCTCTCTCTCTCTCTCCCCCTGTCTCTCTCCACACCTGTGTCTCTCTACCTGTCTCTCTCTCTCTCTCTCTCTGCACTTTTGCTTATCTTTCTGTATCTACTGAGTAGGGGCACAGACGGGAAGAACCCGGTTTAACGTCTCTCCCCAAGAACGACGTCTCTGACAATGTGGGGCTCTCTCTCCCCCAGCACTGTGTTGGAGCTCAAGTCCCGACCTGGGGCTGGAACCCACAGCCTCCTGACCTGGAGACGAGAGTGTGAGCGACTGAGTGTGGCTCAGTGGTTAGATCCCTCGCCTCGCAAGCGAGAGGACCCGGGTTCGATTCCCCGGGCGGGGAGAAACCTCGGGCAAGTTTCCTTACTCCCCCCACACACACACCTCTGTTTACCAGCAGTCAGCAGGAACCCGGTTGTTAGTCAATTGGTCGATCACTTTTTCTGGGGTAATAATCCCTTAAAAAATAATAATAATATAGTCCCTCAATCCCACGGCTGTTCGTGGGGGACGCTGCCGTGCGCAATTGGCTGCCGCGTTTCACCCACAAAATGCCCAGTCGCTACACTTTGCAGTGTATCCTGTGAAGCGCTTTGAGACGTCTACAATGACGTGATGAGGCGCTGTGTCAAATGCGAGGATGGTAATAGAAATATCCACGATCCTTGTGTTGGACGGCAGCGACTTGATGTAGAGTAAGGAAACTTGCCTAAGGTCTCGCCTTGGCGGGGACTCGCACCCGCGTGCCCCTCGCTCGTGAGGCGAGCGCTCTCCCAAGCACTGAGCTACGGGACTCGTATGATGATGATTATTATGATTATCATTATATCATAAAAGGGACATACGAAGCAACAGACTTTTCCGTCAGGAAAGACGCATGACGAGAATCTGGAAAGTAATTGAGCTGTTAATGTTGACTTCCTGTGAGGACCTGGTAAATGCTTCCACCGCTTGCTGCCTCAGGGGCAGAACAAGACTGCAAGCTCTCATCTCCTCTCTCCTCTCTCCCCTCCCCTCCTCTGCTCTGCACTCCCCCCCCCCCACACCCCACCCCCCGCCACACTCCCACAAACCAAGGCCTCAGCTCGACACCGAGGCCAGCGTTTCCTTGTCTGTTTGGGTTTGGATGGAAACTCAGCTCCTTTGCTTCCCTGAATCTCCACAGCCAAAGCCCACAGGATTATAACAATATTAATGATAATCCCTGCAGTTGATACAGGACAGTCGGGTTGGCACGAGCCAAGGCTCGGGGAGGGGACCCCAAAGAGTGCGGTGAAGAGCAACCACTGGAATTTAACTTGAAACCACACGACTTGTTGTTGCCAACGCTGTTCAGGGTCTGACAACTCCTGCTGTTTGTGGGACAATCCTCCTCACAAATTGCCTGACACGTTCGTTTCGTCCGCAGAATGCACAGTCACTGCACTTCGCAGTGTATCCCGTGAAGCGCTTTGCGACGTCCCGACGACCTGGTCAGAGCGCTGGGTCAGGTGCCAGGTTTATTGTCATCATTACGATTGTTATCATTGACAGAACGCCCCTTCGCGTGGGGTAGTGCCTCGGCTGAGCGAGGAGGGAACGATGGGGGCAGTAGAAGGGGGTCGGGACCGCTTCTCGATTGGCGCGATTTATGAACACGAAGCAGCCGTGAGCAGAGGGAAAGATTGAGATCTCCTGCTCACTTTGCAGTGATCTATCTATCGCACGTCCCCCCCCCCCCGGGGGCTGTTAAAGCAAAGGGAAAAAAAACACACACACACACACACCCTCCAAAATAATTACACAGAACTGAACTTAAGCCAAATCACATCTGGCCTCCAAGGCCACCTCCCCTGCACCCCCCCCCCCCCACCCCCCCCCCACCCCCCTCGCACAACTTCCCGCTTGTTCGCTTGTCGGGCCTTTGATCCTTTACTGTAATTTCCCAGCTGACAATCCAGGTCTGGTTTGATCGAGTCAATGTCTCTGTTCTCTCCTCTTTCCTCTCCCCCTCTCTCTCTCTCTCTCTCTTCCCCCCTCTCTTCCCCTCCCCTCTCTCCCAGCCAACGCTCGGGATGTTTCATCGCCTTCCCACCCTCCCACCCCCACACCAACCACTTTGTGTTGATAGCACAAGGTCATGAAGCACGACACGTTGTACCCCAGTAATTTGTGGCGTCCCTGTAGCTCAGGGGTTAGAGCCCTCGCCTTCGCCTCGCGAGCGAGCGAGCGGACCTGAGTTCGATTCCCGGGCGGGTCAGGTCAGGTCCGGGCGAAACCTTAGCGTATAAACCTCGCATCTGACACAGCGCCTTATCACGTCTTCGAGACGTCTCAAAGCGCTTCACAGGATGCACTGTAGAGCGAATTGACCGTATATTTGTGGGCAAAACACGGCAGCCGATCGCGCACAGCAGCGTCCGCCACAAACAGCCGTGGGTTGAGTGGCACAATTTGGTTTAAGGGATTATTTCCTCCCAGTAAAGCGATCCTCCATTCGACTAACAACCAGGTTCCTACTGACGGCTGATAAACAGAGGAGTGTGTGTTGTGTGTGTGTGTGTGTGTGTGTGAAGTCAGGAAATCTGCCTAAAGTTTCGCCCTGACCTGGGAATCGAACCCGGGTCCTCTCGCTTGCGAGACGAGTGCTGCAACCGCTGAGCTACAGGGACTCCAGAAATCTTACACACACCACCTCTGTGAGGTGCCCTGTGAGCTCTCTCCTCTCCCTGCCCCCCGGGGGTGCGGATGGGGAGGGCTGGGCTGAGGGGAGGGGTGGGGAGGGGTGGGGGGTGGGGGGGGAATGAGGTGAGCGGAGGTCGTGAGAGAAAAGGAATGACTTGGTGAGGGATGCTGTGTGCACTGCTGTTTGGCCACTCTTTTTCCAGACTGCGGAGCTGTTGGGAAAGGGCAGGTCTCTGGGGTGGGAGAAGGTTATCGAGGGGAGGGGGGGTGAGGGGTGGTGGGAGGCTCAGCGGGGAGCGAGCTCCTGTGTGGGAAAGAATAACAGTGAGTTCCGATGCTCTGACTGTGTGTGTTTTGTCATCTCCACGGCTCCTGTCATTGAGGTCTGAACACTTTCCCCCCTCACCCCAGACCGGACACGCTTTAAACTTGAGAGGACTACAGTGGTCGGACCCCCCTCCCTCCTCTGTTTCTCTCTCTCTCTTTTTTCCTCCCCTCCATCTCTCCGTCTCTCTTTTCCTCTCCATCTCTCTCTCACTCTCCCCCTCCCCACCCCTTTCTCTCACTCCATCTCTCACTCTCTTTTTTCTCTCTCTCTCTCTCTCTCCATCTGTTTTTCTCACTCTGTCTCTCGCGCACAATCTCTCTCTCTCTCTCTCTCGCTCTGTCTCTTTCTCTCACTCCACCGTACGCGCTCTCGCACCCCCCCCCACCATCTCTCAATCCATCTCTCTCTCTCTCTCTCTCTTTCTCTCTGTCTCTCCCACCCCCCCTCTCCCCAACCCCCACCGCACGCTCCGAGACACTACTACGCAAGTGCAAGTTGTTGTTGTTGTTGCGCTGGTGCTCAGGCCTTTTAAGCCTCACCACATCCGCAGTGCGTCTGGGAGAGAACCGGGGATTATAATCCACAGGTGGGAATGCCCACCGTCCGTCCGGATAATTGCGGGCAAATTAAGCTCCGAGTTATTAACCTCTGACTCCGGCTGAAATGATTCAGCTGCCCTTTCCCACTCAACACAGGCTTCAAAGCATAACTCACACCCCCCCCCACCCACCCGCGCCCCCCCCCACCCCCAACGGTCAGTGTGTGAGCAGAAGGGGACAGTCAGAAGAGATGCCGTCACTTGGAGAGTTTCTCTCTCTCTCCCCCCACCGGTGTCCTGGTGCCAATCCCCCCCCCCACCACCAGATAACATCGCTCGCTCACCTCACCGCTGTTTGCGGGGACCTCGCTGGGCGCAAATCGGCTCCCCCCCCCACCCACTCGCCCCCCTCGTTTCGTCCGCAGAACACACACTTTACGGTGTATCCCGTGAAGCGCTTTGAGACGTCCTGCAGCAAGTACACGGTTATCAGTGAGTCCGTCGGATGGAGGATATAAAATGCAATAATATATAATAATAATGATGATGATCCTGGCATTTGACCCGGCGCATCGTCACGTCGTCGAGACGTCTCAAAGCGCTTCACGGGACACACTGTAAAGTGAAGTGACTGTGTGTTTTGTGGATGAAACGAAGCAGCTAATTTACTTGTGATTATTTTCTTGCTTTTCCCCCCCCCTCTCCCCCCGCCGCAGGTAAAGGCGAGCGAGCGGATAATCCAGACGGAGTACGGGCTGCTGATCCGCAGTGTGCGGAGCACGGACGCCGGGCTGTATCACTGCCGCGGGGAGGAGCAGTCCTTCACCAGCACCATCGCCAGCCTCCAGCTCAAGGTCATCACCAACGGTCACATGGCGGGGGCCCAGCGGGCGGGCGAGGCTGGCGAGGGGCAGGAGGGGGCTGGCAGAGCCTGGGAGCTCCCTGCCGAGCCCTGGCCCCCCCGCTACAAGGACTACGTGCAGCAGGTGGGGGTCCGCAGCTTCCCGGCCGAGGATTACTGTCACCAGCTGTGGCTGAGGGAGCGACGGAGGTCTCGCCCCCGGGGCAACACCGGCAAATGGAAACACGTCCAGGAGCTGAAGAGGAACCGCAGCCGAAGGCACCACATGTAAGGGGGAGGGGGGGAGAGGGGGGGGAGGGGGAGGGGCAGCGGGGTATCCCCCCCCTCTCCCCCGAGACCAGAGAGAGAGAGACGCTATTATAACGGGGGAGGGGAGGGGAACGCTGGTCACTCGCTCACTCCCTGTTGTGGAGGGAATGAGTGAGGGAAACAGAGCCTTGGGATGTCCTCCCGACGTGAAAGGCGCTATACAAATGTCATTTTGTTGTTGTTGAACGAGTGACTGAATGAATGAACGAGTGAGTGAGTGAGTGAGATAATGAATGAATGAAGGCGTGAATGCGAGAGAGAGAGAGAGAGAGAGAGCACATTCCATTCAAGACGGGGAAATTTCCAAGTGTACATTGGCAGTGTACATATGTGGAATTCTCAGTCTGGTTTGGACACCCGGCCGGTCACGGTGACGGGTTTCCGTGTGTGTCAGACACCGGCTGGTCACGGTGACGGGTTTCCGTGTGTGTCAGACACCCGGCCGGTCACGGTGACGGGTTTCCGTGTGTGTCAGACACCCGGCCGGTCACGGTGATGGGTTTCCGTGTGTGTCAGACACCCGGCCGGTCACGGTGATGTAGAAACAGCCTATTTCTACACTGCGATGGGAGGATGGCTGTTGTGTGTAGAAGTGTTTTTTGTTAATATAATCTGTCTGAAAACTTTTTGTACCAAATGAGTTGAATTTCCATATAGATTCACGGGTGATTATTATTGTTACAAGGGATGGCGTCAAAGTACAGAAGAGGGTCCAAAAATGATGGCGTTTGATGGGGGAGGAGGATGAGGAAGAGAGAGAGGTTGGCGGGAAATTGCTGGGTTCGCCTACAAAACACACAGTCACTACACTTTACAGTAAAGTGCTGAGTTGAAAGGCCCTCCTGACGTGATTGTAAAGATTATAAGTACGTAGTGGAAGTAAGACTATGAAACACACGTACAGTCACTAAATCGGATGGGACACAAGGTGACAGAGACTTTGCCAACCTGTGTCTGCACTCTCTGAGGTCTGGGGGGGGTGGGGTGGGGGGGCGGCAGAGTGATTCATTCCCCGGGGTGGGAGTGAGTGAGATGGAGAGCTGTGGGGTTAGCGCGAGGGGGACAGAGAGGGTGGGAGAAAGGGGAGAGAAGAAGAGAGAAAGTCAATCAGTTCAGAATCTCCTAACCTCGGCGCTGGGTCAGGAGTGATCCGGATCAGGGAGCGATCGGGCTCTGTCCCCACCGAATCCCACCATTGTCGGGAATGGAAGAGACAAAAACTGGAACAAAGGGTGTATTCCCCTTCCCTCCCCCCAACCCCCCCCCCGCTCCCCTTTTCACCCCCAGGCGCCTGCGAGATTATTTGTTCAAAGGCTTTAGGTTAAACTCATGTCCGTGTACAGTTTTTATATAAGTCTGATGTTAGAGTTCCACTCCGAGCGGTCACCGAAGTCAAGTGAAATGTATATTTTGGTATTTGAATAAAAATGCATTCCGCACGTTATTTAAAACATGTCCTCGTTTCACTTGTTCGTTCAAAAGCAGCTCACATCTGGAGAACGGTATCCGGCCGTGTCAGCCCGGCTCAGTCGGACTCTCTCTCTCTCTCTTTCGTCTCTGAGTCAGAAGATTGTGGGTTCAAGCCCCCACTGTCAGGGCGTCTTAAGCTGACGCTCCAGTGCAGCGCTGGGGGTGGGGGGGGGGGGGGGGTGTCGCAGTGCCGGAGACGCCGTCCTTCGGAGGAGACGTTAAACCTCACTCCCCGTCTGTATCTGTTCAGTGGACGTTAAAGATCTTGCGGTGTTGTGGGAAAAAAGATAAGGAGTTTCTCTTTCTCTCTCTGTGTCTGTCTCTCTCCCGGTGTCCTGCCCGACAATCCCCCCAAATAAAATTGGGTCACCAAATCAACGACTGTTTGTGGGGACGTCGCTGTGCGCAATTGGCTGCTGCGTTTTGCCCACAAAATACACAGTCACTACACTTCACAGGGAATCCTGTGCAGGGCTTTGAGACGTCTTTGCTACCTGATGGTATTATTATTTTGGTATTATTGTTTGGAAATCCCCAGTCGATTCCAACCCCCACATTCTCATATTATTTGTGATTAAATCATAAATATTTTGCAATATTGTCAGCGACAGGAAATGTAATATCTGAGGAAGTGGGAGGATCGCTTTAGATTTATTCCACTTCTGCCTCAGAGTCTCTTTCAATATGAGAAAAGTCATTTTACAAAGTCCCTTGTGTCGACCGCTTCACGTGTGTTTATCAAAAGAAAATAATAATGATCTTTGCATTGCATAGATCAGTGACGGGTTTCCGTGTGTGTCAGACACCCGGGCTGGTCACGGTGACGGGTTTCCGTGTGTGTCAGACACCCGGCCGGTCACGGTGACGGGTTTCCGTGTGTGTGTCAGACACCCGGCCGGTCACGGTGACGGGTTTCCGTGTGTGTGTCAGACACCCGGCTGGTCACGGTGACGGGTTTCCGTGTGTGTGTGTGTCAGACACCCGGCCGGTCACGGTGACGGGTTTCCGTGTGTGTGTCAGACACCCGGCGGTCACGGTGACGGGTTTCCGTGTGTGTCAGACACCCGGCTGGTCACGGTGACGGGTTTCCGTGTGTGTGTCAGACACCCGGCTGGTCACGGTGACGGGTTTCCGTGTGTGTCAGACACCCGGCTGGTCACGGTGACGGGTTTCCGTGTGTGTGTCAGACACCCGGCTGGTCACGGTGACGGGTTTCCGTGTGTGTGTCAGACACCCGGCTGGTCACGGTGACGGGTTTCCGTGTGTGTGTCACGGTGACGGGTTTCCGTGTGTGTCAGACACCCGGCCGGTCACGGTGACGGGTTTCCGTGTGTGTCAGACACCCGGCCGGTCACGGTGACGGGTTTCCGTGTGTGTGTCAGACACCCGGCCGGTCACGGTGACGGGTTTCCGTGTGTGTCAGACACCCGGCCGGTCACGGTGACGGGTTTCCGTGTGTGTGTCAGACACCCGGCCGGTCACGGTGACGGGTTTCCGTGTGTGTCAGACACCCGGCCGGTCACGGTGACGGGTTTCCGTGTGTGTCAGACACCCGGCTGACCAGAAAGAACGAAGCCTTGATCCTAGTCAGAGGTCTCAGTGCTTGAGCCGAAATTGCAATTGAATAGTGAGCGACAAGTCTGATGAACATACGGCTAATCTGTGGAGGTCGGACCCTGTGTAAGACCCCATCACTCCTCCCTTTGATCTGCAGAGTCACAAGTGGATTAGACATTAAGACAATTAGCAAACTCTGCCCTGTGGGGGGGAAAATCCCCCAAACACATGTCAGCCCCCCACCCCCCCACACTCCCCCCCCCCCGCTGATTGGCACAGCATGATAACACCTGTCTGTCAAATCAACGGCTTGACCCTCAGTCTGGCTCAGTCTCTCATCTCTGAGTCAGAAGGTTATGGGGGTTCAAACCCCTACAAATTGGAGTGGCAGTCTAAGCTGCCGCCCCAATGCAGTTAATCGCTCTGGGACTCTACGCTGCCTGAGGGGCGCTATTATAAATGCAAGTTGTTGTTGTATTTGATAGAGGGCCTCATTGCGTCGTTGCGACGTCTCAAAGCGCTTCACAGGATACACTGTAAAGTGAATTGACTGTATTTATAATAATAATAACATGGGAAAGAGGAGGGAGTTACTCTCTCTCCTGGAGTCGTGGTCGACAGATAGAATCGTTCGTTCACTCACAGCTGTTTGTCGCACACTGCTGTGTGCAAATTGGCTGCCGTGTTTTTCCAGGAAAACACACAGTCACTGCGCTTTACAGCGAGACCCTGTGAAGCGCTCTGAGGCTTATTAACGATGTGTGATAAGCAAATTGCGGGAAGCAAATACGTTTATAGAAACCCGCTGCTTTTCCCTGAAAACAGCCTAATCCCACCACATGCCCTCCATTAGGCTGATAATCCCCCCAGGGGTGGGGAGAGGTGGGAGGGGGGGGGTTACGGAGTCAGGTCAGAGAAGGATCACAGCGGGAGAGGCTGATTGAGAGCGAGTGAGTGAGCGAGGGAGATTGACGTGGTGTCTGGGCTCAGACTGAGCCTGAGATCGTGTAATCCCCTCAGTCTCTGACACCCACCACCCGTCAGCTCACATTCCCGTCAAACCCAGGGGGGGGAAGAGCACTGATGTGACCTGTCTCACAACGATAATAATATTAATAATAATGATCCTTGCATTTGATATGGCGCCTATCATTTTGTTGCGACGTCTCAAAGGCTTTAACAGGATCTATTGCGAGAGGACCCGGGTTCGAGTCCCGGGCAGATCAGAGCGAAACCTCAGGCGAGTTTCCTTACACCACACACCTCTGTTTACCAACAGTAAGTGGGAACCCGGTTGTTAGTCGATTGGCGGATCACTTTCCGGGGGTAAAAAGCCCTTCAAAAACAACAATAATTTGATCACTCAATCCATGATTTTGGAGCTCGCCGCTGTGCGCGATTGGCTGCTGGGTTTCGCCCACGAAATGCACAGTCACTACGCTTCACATCTTCAGAGACGTCTCGAAGACGTAACAAGGATTATTATTGTTGTTATTATTATAGTTGAGGCCTGAAATTCCACCCAGTCTTAGGCTGCGAGACTGCCCTGCCTTGACGTTGGGGGCTCCCCAGGATGTGGAGCTTGTCAACACCGTGAAGGAACGCGGCCGCAGAGACAGTCTACCGTATCGGGGGCCGTCAGAAAACAGCCTCACAGCCCAAGACCAGCCGGAATTCCAGGCCTCAGGAGACTGGGATTATAATAATATAATATATATACATAATATAATATAATAATATAATAATAGTCCTCGCATTTGACACAGCGCCTCATCACGTCTCAAAGCGCTTCACAGAATATACTGCAAAAGTGTAGTGATTGTGTATTTGTGGGTGAAACGCGGCTCCACACACACACTCGTGGGTTGAGGGAACCGAATTATTATTATTATTGTTTTTGGAGGAATTATTACCCCCAGAAAAGCGATCCGCCAACTGACTAATGACCGGGTTCCCACTCACTGCTGGTAAACCGAGGCGTGTGCGTGCGCGTGTGTGTGTGCGTGCGCGTGTGTGCGTGTGCGTGTGGCGAGACGAGGGCTCTAACCTCTGAGCTACAGGACTCCGTATAATAAAGAATCAATAAGGTTGTACGTGAAGTTTTATCGAAACGGCTGTACCAAGTGAAAAATAAGGAGACGTGACTGTTTCGGGAGGGGTAGCGAAGGAGGTGAGAAGGCGCGGGAGCGGGGGGGGGGGGGATTTGTGGGGAGAAGTGGGGGAGAAGGGGGTGGGGGAGAACAGGGGGAAGGGATTGTCGGGAGTGAAATTCCCCTTTCTTTTTAATCACAAGCGTCTCAGCGAGCCGTGTCTCGTCGGAGAAAATCTCGGCGTGAAGTAACCCTGTGCCCCACCGACAGGGATAGGATTCCATTCTTTTCAGAGCCGTGCGAAAGAAATATATGTTTGGGATATAAAAACAACCACGGTTAGGAGTGTCCTGCCGTACTCCACCTGACCGGGCTGGGGCGATACCACCAGAGGCATCGTCGATTGAAGCTGTGCCCGGGCTGGATGCCAGGGTGCGTGTGTGTGAGTGTGAGTGTGTGAGTGTGTGTGTGAGTGTGTGAGTGTGTATAATCACCACAAGAAATTTGTGCGGTCCTGTAGCTCAGTGGTTAGACCTCTCGCCTCGCAAGCCAGAGGACCTGGGTTTGATTCCCGGTCAGGGCGAAACCTTGGCCAAGTTTCCTGACTCCACACACCCACACACCCACACCCACACACCCACACACACACACACACACACACACGCCTCTGTTTACCGGCAGTCAGTAGGAACCCGGTTGTTAGTCGATTGACGGATGCCTTTACCGGAGGTAATAATCCCTTCAGCCCAGCATTGCATTGCTTTCTGCAGCTCTGCCAGGATCATGAAAGGCCACTTCCTTCCTCTTTTTTTCTTTGGCCAACCGGGTGTCCAACACACGAGGAAACACATCACCGTCGCTTAAGAGTTTCCAAACCCACACCTGGCAATGCCAGAGACAGATTGTTGGAATGGAACCCGCGCTCTCTCTCTCTCTCTCTCTCTCTAATTCCAGAGAGTATTAGCCGCAGGTTGGCACGAGCCAAGGTTTGGGAGGGGTGGGGGGGGGGGGACAGTCCAGAGTGTGTGTTGGGGTAACTGCTGGAGTCTAACCGGCTAAACCCACACAATTTGCCATTGAGAGAGAGAGAGAGAGAGAGAGCGCTGTCTGGCCAAGCTTTCCCGCAGCTTGTCCAGCTGGGACCACCCTCCCCGTTAGTTAGGGCTTTGACTAGCAGGTTAACTGTGAAGCGTAGTGACTGTGTATTTTGTCGGCAAACACGGCAGCCCAATTCAGCGCAGCGACGTCCCCGCAAAAACAGCCGTGAAGTGAGTGACTCATTTTATCTGGTGATTGGGGGGGGATTGTCAGCCGGGACATCGAGAGAGAGAGAGAGAGAGAGAGAGAGAGAGGGGGGAAATTCCCTTCTCTTTCCTAACAGTGCCGCGGGATCTCCAAAAATCCACCTGAACAGAGCAGAGACGAGGAATGAGGCTTAACGTCTCATCCGAAGATTATTACTAAACCTTCGAGATAAAGAGGTTGAAGGGGTGGGGGAACTCGGTTTGCTTCAGAGACTCACTCGTTACGCCCGGCGGTGGGTTTCCGTGCGCGTCAGACACCCGCCTGACCAAAAACAGACAGGGAGAGAGAGAGAGAGAGAGAGGGGGAGAGAGAGAGAGAGAGCGTGAGAGAGAGAGAGAGAGAGACAAAGAGGGGAGAGAGCGCGAGGGCCTGGAATCTCGACAGAGGAATGTCACAGAGGATAAAAAGCGATCTCAACCTCGCACACGAATAAAGGTTATTCTGCCGAGCCGGGGAGAGCTGTTAAATGTACTTTGTGTCTCTCTCTGTTACTGATCCCCCTGCATTAGCCGCTGTCTCCCTACCTCGCCAGCCAGGAACTCTTGCTCAGAAATGTAAAAGTACAGGGATTTACTCTCTCGCTTTCTTCTTCACCCGAAGCACCTTTTAGTCTTTTCTATCTCAAATCCCACCCCACCCCCCCCGGCTTGCCTCCCAGCCCTCACTCCATCCCACCCCATCCACCTGCCACACCTTCAGACCGTAGGCTTGCAACCCACCTCCCTCCCTCACCCCATTTCAGGTCAATCTCAAGACCTTCCTCTTCGACCCCCACTCCCAGTCATTTCACCCTCAAAACACACACTTTACAGTGTACGCTGTGGAGCGCTTTGAGACGTCCTGAAGACGTGATAAGGCGCTGCATCAAATGCAAGGATTATTGTGATTATTATGATTATTAATAATGTAATTATTATCCATCCACTCCAGCCTCTCCCCTCTTCTAACTTGACCCAACTCTGTACTGGTGATCAATTATCGCTGGAGCTCTAACCAACCCCGACTGCAAGTCCAGCCCTCCTCGTTAGCTCTCCCATTACACACAGGTTAAGCATCAGTCAATAACCATAAAAGGCAGTGACTGGGTTCACTCCCCTCAGGTCACAGTGTCAAACATTTTTTTTTAAACTGGGATTGAACAAAAAAAAAGGGGAAACCCAGTGCGTTTTCGTTGGAGCCGAGAAGGTGTAGGAGGGGACGTGAGTACGAGGAAGTACGACACTTCATTAATTTTTCCACGTGTTTCGGTGGTTGGTTGTAAACTGTAGAGGGGAAAAAACATGGGGTGGGGGGGAACAGGATTCCCCAACCCACTGCCTCCGCCACTGTCAAGCGCTCTGGGACGCTACCCTGTGTGAGGGGGCGCTGGGGAAATTCAGGTTGTTGTTGTTGACTTTGTGAACACCCTGTAGTAAGAGTGGCCTCAGAGATGGCTTGACTGCCTCCGAGCAGCTCTGTTGGGCGATGGAGGGGGAGAGAGACGATGGCGGAGGCAGTGAGGGGGGGAAGAGGGGCTGAGGAAGTGCTGCATGTTTGGGAGATGAGTCAGAAAGTTGTGACTTGTGCGGTGAGGCGAGCGGTAACAGCACTCGGCAGCTAACAAGGCTGAGAGATCCCGGGATTAGCTGATTGGTTTCACAGTGTCAAAGCCATGTCGGGCATCACCAGAGATGATCGTGCCGGCAAGAGACAGGGAGGTCGGAGGTCAGGGGGCTTTGATGGGGGGAGGGGGGGAGCGAGGGTGGGTAGCTTAGCCAGGTCCGGGGCTCGGCAAATTCAGCAGGTGTTGACAAGGTCAGAGTCCGAGGATTAACCCATTGGGGGGGGAGATTGAAGGCCGGTGAGGGGACGCCAAGCGATGGCATAAGTGCGGAAACACGGTGGCCATTTTGTTCACAACAAGGTCCCACAAAATGCCTGATTTTTCTTCTTTGCTCCTGGGGGTTGGGTGGGGGTTGGGGAGATTGTCAGCCAGGACACCAGGAGAGAAACTCCCTCCTCTCTGTATTTTCCAATAGCGTCTCGGAGTGAGGTTGGGGAAGGCGGGTGTGGAATCCTTAACGTCCGCCCAAATAGGGCACAGACTGGGAGCTCAGATTTAATGTCTCACCCAAAGGACAGTGTCACACAACACTGCACTGGGCATCAGCCGAGACGGTGAGCTCAAAGTCCCTCACAATGTGGGGGAAATTGAACCCATAAATTTGGAGACCTGTAGCTCAGTGGCCTCGCAAGCGGGAGGACCCGGGTTTGATTCCCGGTCGGGGCGAAACCTTATGCAAGTTTCCTTCCTCCACACACACACACACGTACGCGCCTCTTTTTACCAGCAATAAGTAACAACCCGGTGTTAGTCGATTGGCTTTGATGGGGTAATAATCCCCCCCCACTATGGCTTGTGGTGGGAAAACTGCTGTGCGCAATCGGTTGCCCACAAAACACGCGGTCAATTCACTTTTGCGGTGTATTCTGCAAAGTGCTGTAAGACGTCTCACCAACGAGATAAGGCGCTGCATCGAGCGCAAAAGATTATCGTGTTGTTATTAGAACCATGTGCCCCTGAGGGTGAGAGGCGTAGTTTGACTCCATGGGTTTTACTGTGTATTTAATCTTTTTTTGGGCTTCATTTTGGCAGTAGAAGTGGAATGCAAAACAGCCAAAAAATACACTCAACCGCTTGTCAGCGCAGAGTAAGAAGGGATTAGTTTCACTCGTATCTGTCAGCCCGGCTCAGTGGTGGCACTCTGATCTCTGAGTCAGAAGGTTGGGGACTCGAGCCCCACGTTGGTCTCGGCTGACGTTCCAGTGAAACACCGGGGGTGGGGGGGGGGTGGGAGAGAGGGAGAGGGTGTTGCATTGTCGGAGACGCTGTCCTGTTGGTGAGACGTTAAACCTCACTCCCCGTCCGGGCCCCGTTAAAGTTCCTGCGGTGCTGTTCAGAGAAGGGAGTCTCTCTCTCTCTCTCGTGCCCTCTCTATCTCTATCTCTCTCTCTCTATCGCTCTCTCTTTCTCCTCGTGCCCTGGCCAACAAGCCCCCAAATAAAATCGGTCACTCACTTCGCGGGGACGCTGCTGCGTGCAGATCGGCTGCCGCCTCTCGCCCACAAGAAACGCACAGTCACTACGCTTTACAGTAAAACCCTGTGAAGCGCTTTGAGACGTTCTCCTGTCCAATAGGGTTTTTTTTTGTGAGCCGCAGGAAATCCAAGTCATCAAACAAACTCTGGTGCACAATTATTCTAAAGGTGATTGCAGGAGGTTAACCCCTCACATCCCAAGGGTCTCTCTGTTAAACGGCACAATCGAACCGTCTTTAACACCTCGTGCACTCGCTGCATCTCGAGAGAGAGAGAGAGAGTCAGGCTGACACTGACTGAGATCAAGCCATCACCCTCATGTCTGACCGTTTGCCCTGTGGACAGGTTGGGACAGAGACACAGCAGATGTGGGAGGGGAGGGGAGGCGGAGAGAGGGGGCGTTTGACTCCCGGTAAATCATCCGCAGATATGGAAGGCCACACAGCGCATTTTTGCTTTCAAGCCCAGGAGCGTTAGCAACAGGTCATTAGGAGACTGCGGAATAAACCCCGGCATCAATTTCAGGCTGACAGGAGGAATGGGCGCTGGCTCTCCCTCTCACTCTCTCAGGGCAAAAATATATAACAATAACGATAATTTGATGGCTCACTCCACGGCTGTTTGTGGGAGACTGCCGGGCGCAATTGGCTGCCGCGTTTCGCCCACAAAACACACAGTCACTGCGCTTGACAGTGAGTCCCGTGAAGCGGTCTGAGACGTCCACAGGCGTCCATTCAATGTTCCCCGGCTGCCTGTTTGATTCCAGGTATTTTTCCTAAAAGCCCCCCCCCCCCCACCCCCATTCTCCTGCAGGTTTGAGGTGATGATCGTTAAGACTTGTAGCGGCTTAGACGCCGCGCTCAGCTCAGCTCCGCGTGTCCGTGCTGCGCAGTTCTCTGGCCGCGCAGCCTCCCAAACCCTAACCCTGACTCCTTGTGCAGAAAACAAGACTGATTCCCGGGCGGCGCAAAACCTTAAGTAAGTTTCCTTACTCCGCACACGCGCACACGCACACGCACGCACTCCGTTTACCAGCAGTGAGTAGGGTGTAATAATCCCTCCGCCCCCCAAAAAAACATTTGGGCGAGTCACTCAACCCACTCACTTGTTGGTGGGACACTGCTGTGCGCAGTTGCCGCTTCGCAGGATCTACTGCAAAGTGTAGTGACTGTGTGTTGTGAGCAAAACGCAGCAGCAGCCAATTTGCCCACAGCAAAGTCCACAAACTGCCAGTCAAGCGAGTGACTCATTTTATCATTTATTTAAGCCATCTCGGGTTTAAGGCTGAGGCCGGGTGGAACTTGGGCGGCCCCGTGCCTGCAGTTCGGGGTCACAGCTTGTTAATTGCCGCCACAAACCACGCACACCAGCCTCTCTTTCCTATCAGTTAGTCAATTTACAGCTCGTTCCCTCGAGAATTCTCACCCAAACGCTCCACTGATCATTTTTTCCATCCGAGTGTTTAAAAAAAAACACACACCCAACATCCAAATATAGAAGCAATTATATTTATATATATCCTGCAGCACGAAGGTTACAGCGCTCACCTCACAAGCGCGAGGACCTGGGTTTGAGTCACGGGCAGGGCGAAACCTTTGGCCGGCTCCCGCGTTTCGCCCACAAAATGCAGTCACTACAGTGTGTCCCGCGAAGCGCTTTGAGGCGTCTCGAAGACGTGATGAGGGGCTGTATAAAGTGCAAGGAACGCAGGGAGCGAGCATTAAAAAAAATACTCACACGCACGCACACACACACACTCACACAAGTGCACGCAAGCGCACACGCACGCACACGGCTCGTGGCGGTGAGCGGGGATGTGACTGGCCGGGATGGCTTCGGGCGTGTGGAGGGCAATTACGGGAATGCTGTTCATGCTTCGCTGTCGGATGTCAGGACAGGAGATTGTAATTTGCTCTGCCTCGGGCCATGAGTACAGCTGTGAAACAGCGCTCACAGCACCCCCTCCCCCCCCCCACACCTCCCCTCCCCCCAACACCCCCCCACCACCCCCGTACACCTCCCAACAACTCCCGTGTTTGATCCAGTGCCTGGAACCCAAAGTGCTTCTGCCCCGCGCCAGTGACTGGGCCTTGTAGTCGCAGGTGGCAGATCATCTCCCGCTCTGATTTCGTGTCCGAAAGATGGCGTCTCTGATAATGTGTCTCCTTCCCCCAACCCCCCACCCCCCCAAGCCATGGATGGACACATCTTGCTTACCTAATCCCAGAGAGTATTAGGCGCAGGTTGGCGAGAGCCAAGGCTTGGGGGTGGGGGGGGAAGCCCAGAGTGCGCGTTGGGGGTAACTGCTGGAGTCTAACCAGCTAAACCCACATAGCTCGGCCATTGAGAGCGCTGTCCGGCCAAGCTTTCCCACTGCTTGTCCAGCGAGGACCCCCCCTCCCCGTTAGTTAGGGCTTCGGTTTGTAGGGTTAACATGAACCTTGGGCGTCAGTGGCTGAAAACATAGTTGAAGAACGAGCTTCCTGTAGAGTTAAAGAAGGGGAGTGAGGCAGAGAGGAGTGATGGAGAGATGGAAAGAGAGAGAGAGAGGGAGAGCAAAGGAGAGATCGATTTCTCGAGGTGAGATCTGGTCTGGAAAGTAAAGCGGCAACAAAGAGTTGAGAGTTTGTCCTGTCCTGTCCCCGGTGTCGGCTTCTCAGCCGCTCACCCCCCAGCAGCTAAAGCAAACGCAGAGAGGGGGCTCCACGCAGCTGGGGGTGGGGGGGGGGGGGGGTGCGACAGCCTCTCATCTGTCAGTCAGCACACACTGGACTTCCGTTCACAGCCTCTCCAAACCCTCAGTGACCCGGTGCCGGGGAAGCTCTAGGCACGACGGCCATTCTCCACGAGGTGGGGGTAAAGCTGGGTCAACTGGTGACATGGTTTGGTGACTCAATGTGGGAATCGAGGCCCCCTCCCCACCCCCCCCCCCACTCTGTGACGGTCTCTAGTCCCCACTTCCTGAGCCAGGAGGGGCCGCAGTATTCCAGGGCACTCACCGCTGATGACGGCCCGGCCCGGCCCGGCCCGGCTCATCGATAGGAAGTAGGAACTGGTTGTTAGTCGACTGGGAGGATGGGGGGGGGGGTGTGGTCGCTTTTCCGAGGGTAGTAATCCCTTCAAAGAAAATAACAATAACCTGGTCACCCGATCCACGGCTGTTTGCGGGACGGTCGCTGTGCGCGAATGGCTGCCCCGTTTCGCCCAGAAAAAATACCCACGCGTTTCTGACGTGTGCGCGCGCGTGTCTGCGCGTGTCTGCGCGTGTCTGCGCGCGCGAGTGAGCGTGCTAGAGGAGCGCGGCCCCTTTAAGATGCCAATTCCCGCTGCGTACGTGGGAGGTTGGATTGGCGTCAGGAACGAGGGCAGAGAACAGATGGAGGAAATCCCCCAGACGTCAGAACACATCTCTGTGTGGAACTGAACAATGACACGGAGTCCAGATTTACCCTGGGGTCAGCGCGTCCCCCCCCCCCCCCCTCGCCTCTCGCCCTGACATTGACGGTGTTTTATTTACCAAAGGAAACGATTGCTGGTGTGAAGCAGCGATTAGCCGTCCTTCGAAAGGTCATCAGTCCACACGCAAAGCCCTCCAGTCACCGCCCGCCCCATCCCAACACCAGCCTCCGATTCCGATTCATACGGTCACACAGCCCTCACGTCGTGTTCATTCCAGAGCTCACTCCCCGCACCCCCACCGCCCCCCCACCCACCGGAGCTCTCTACTCTAATTCCCCCCCTTTCCCTCTCTCTCTTTCTCTCTCACTCTCTCTCTCTCTCCCCATGGTGTCTGTGCTGGGGCTCGCTGCCCCACTGGAGCTCTCTACTCTAACCCCATCCCCTGCTCTCTCTCTCTCCCCATCGTGTCTGTGCTGGGGTTCGCTCCCCCATTGGAGCTCTCTACTCTAACCCCATCCCCTGCTCTCTCTCTCTCCCCGCATGGTGTCTGTGCTGGGGTTCGCTCCCCCATTGGAGCTCTCTACTCTAACCCCATCCCCTGCTCTCTCTCTCTCCCCGCATGGTGTCTGTGCTGGGGTTCGCTCCCCCATTGGAGCTCTCTACTCTAACCCCATTCCCCACTCTCTCTCTCTTCCCATCGTGTCTGCGCTGGTGTCCTCTGTAGCTGTTGAGTCTTACTATTTCGGGGCCGGACTCACTCGATCTTCTTCAATCCCCACCGCACAGTGCTCCGCAGCAACCTGTAATTCCCCCGTTTTACAAATTTGCTGTAGGGAATCTGTCAAAACACACGACTTAATTCCTCTCTGAGCCCCTCCTGGTTTGGCTAATGCTGGGCTTGGCTCCACGTCTCAATCCCGGGGCCTGTTTCACAGGTCGGTTGGCGCCGCCTGTAATTTATAACCTTAATTGAAGCGAGAGATTCCGACGTTAAACACAGTGTCTCCTCGGCCTCTCTCTCTCTCTCTCTGTCTGTCTCTCTCTCTCTGTGTCTGACCTGACAACTCTATCATTCACCATCGGCACATCTGCGCGGCTGCTAACGGTCACGGACACTTGCCGGGAGTTTGTTTCAGTGAGCCAGCGGGTGTGTGTGCCCGGGAGCGCCCGGACAACATAGCGCCCTTCACACCGAGTAGAGTCTCGGAGCGCTTTGTAGCTGTGTTTATACGGGCGAGTGTGTGTCTGCGCGTGTGTGTGTCTGTCTCCCACGGCGCTGTAGGGAAAAGCAAAAGGAATTTCTCTCTCCCTCCCGGTGTCCTGGCTGCCTATTCCACTCCGCCCCCCCCCCCCCCCCCCCAGATAAAATCGCTCGCTCCCTTGACGGCTGTTTATGAGGACGTCGCTGTGCGCAAACACAGTCACTACACTTGTTAGGGAAAACGCTTGCGGAAAATACTTGGAGAGGTTCTGACTTCCGGAGAAGGTTTCGAGTTTAAAGAGAGGGTAGAGGAACTGGGTGGTGGGGTGGGTGGGTGGGTGGGGGACGAAGGGGGGGGTGGTGGTGGGGGGGAGGGAGTAGTGGGAGGGGGAAATCACGGACATCCATCACACCGGGGAGGAAGTAGAGCTGTACTTGGCGTGACTGCCAGATGTTTCCGGAAACATCTGCGAACAACCTCCACACCCATTCACCCGGAGGTGTGTCAGTGTGCGAGAGAGAGAGAGAGAGCGAGAGAGAGAGAGAGACGTATATGGAATGAGCAGAAATTTTGTCCACATAATACAGTCGACGCACTTCATAATATATTCTGAATGTGAAGCGCTTTGAGACGTCTCAATGACGCGATAAGGCGCGATATCAAATGCAAGGAATATTATTATTATTATTATTATAAATCTCTCTCAGCTCCAGACTGGAGAGTAACAACCCTCGCATTTAATACTGCGCCTTATCTCCAAGAGCTTCGCAGGATATATTGTCAAGTGTTTTTGCGGGGGAACCGGGGCAGCCCACAAACAGTCCCGGAGCGAGTGACTGATTCTTTTTACACTGCGGGGTGTGGGGAAGAATTGGGGAGAGGTTAAAGTGCGCAGACTGTCCCTGAGACCCAGGCAATGTGTTAATTATCAGGATGTCGCTAATTTCAATGCAGCACTGTTGGTGTTAATTAATACATCGCGCCTCGCAATTTTCGGCCACCCCCCCCCCACCCACCCACTCCCACCGCTTCCCAAAATGTCCCTCTCCTCTGTATCGCTCGCTCGCTCGCAATTAAAAGGCAGCCACGCATTCGAGAACGTGCTTGCAGCCCTCTCTGAGCAGCTGGAGGTGTAACGAGAGGCAGACGCCGCCAGTCAAAGCGGCAAATCATCTCTCGAAAGGGGGGGGCAACGACTGCGATTGTGGGGGGCGGTGTTTGGGGATGGGAATCGCTGAGGCAATCCGCGCTCCCCTGTCCCCTCGCGCCCATCGAGGCGTTCCGGAGGAGCTTCGCAGTGATCCTTACGGGTCAAGCGCGGCGACTGTGCTTTTTTTTTTCCTCTTTCTCGCTCCCCCCCCACCCCAGCGCTGCTCTGGAGCATCAGCCTGGACCATGAGCCCCCACTATGCGAGTGATGAGGGGTGGGGGGGGGTAACAGGGAAATCTGTAATCAGAGGGAGCCGTTCCCTGTGGGTTTAAGTAGTTAATGTTCGGGAGATTAGATATGCAAATGGCATTTGTGGTGACGCTGATTCGAGGAGGTTTGTCTCAGGAGGTTTAACACGCAGTGAGTTTTTCACACGCGAATGATTCCCAGTCTCACGAAAACAGGTGAAATACTTTATATAGAGGGCCTTACCCCCCCCCCCCCCACCAATCCCCCGCTCCCCCCCCACCACCCCCACACACACACAGAAACACACCACCTGGGTCTCACACTCCCTTTAAAGCCAGAGCTCATTGCCTTTCGCCCACAAAACACACAGTCACTCCACTTCACAGTGTATCCTGTGAAGCGCTTTGAGCCGTCTCCACGACGGGGTAAGGCGCCGTGTCAAACACAAGGATTATTATTGTTTTGAACGTCCCTCTATGCCTCTGGGAGACTGTGGCTAAAATCAAGGGTTGTTTATTGCACTATCCTGACCGAAAATTCTCCCCCACAGATAAAATTGTTTGCACATTTCACGGCTGTTTGTGGGGAGGTCACTGAGCGCAAATTGGCTGCTTCGTTTCGCCCACAAAATACAGACGAGAGCATTCAACTCGCTGGGCTGGAGTTCTCACACTCACACCTTTTTTTTTGAGTGAGTTTCTATTGTGGACGTGCGGGTGGGGGAGAGAGAGAGAGTCCGAGAGAGTGGGAGAGAAAAATAGAGAGTGAAACAGAGAGAGAGAAAAATAGAGAGCAAGAAAGAGACAGAGAGTGAAACAGAGAGAGAGCGCGAGAGAGAGTCAGAGACACAGAGCAAGAGATGGAGAGACAGAGAGAGAGACGGAGAGAAAGAGAGACACAGAGAGAGAGAGAGAGAGAGAGACGGAGACTGTGGTTGTGTTAGCAGAGGGCAGTGGGATGGTGGAGTGCTCACACTCACAGTGAGACCATATGTTATCGTGATTGGGGACTGAACCCATTCAACTGAGCGACCACGAGAGCTGACAGCGAGCACAGCCGCTGTGACATCAGGAGCCTGTCATCCCCCCCCACGACACCCGCAGTCACTACACCTTTAAGTAACTCCTGCTGAGCAGCGCTCTGGGCGGGCAGTTGGGTTGTGAGTTCGCTCTGGGGTTTGCAGTGTTAATATCACTCATTATAATCCTTGCGTTCGATACCGAGCCTTCTCACGAATACACACAGGATACACTGTAAAGCGTAGTGACTGTGCGTTTTGAGGTCAAACGCAGCAGCCAATTTGAACACAGCGACGTCCCCACAAACAGCCGTGAAGTGAGCGAATGAGTTTATCTGGGTGGGGGGTGGTGGGGGGGGGGCGGATTGTCGGCCAGTACACTGGAGGATGGGGGGGGCGAAGAGAGAGAGAGAAATACTCCCTTCTCTTTTCCCCAACAGCCCCACGGGATCTTTAACGTCCACCTGAACAGGGCGCAGACGGGAGTGAGGTTTAAGGCGCTTTGAGACGTAATAAGGCGCTGTATCAAATGCAAGGATTAATTTATTTTGACAGACGGCTGCGAATTCCTGACGTGCGTTTTTTGGGCGACCGCAAAATGCCTTTGTTCCAGAAACATATTTGTGTGGTGAGCGCAGCATGAATAAATAAATAACTGGGGAATAAATAACAGACACATGTGTGCCATTCGCATGTAAACCAGCCCTGGCTCACTCGCCCTCTCCCTCTCTCTCTGGGACTTTATAAAAATTAAGGACAACAAGATGCGCTCGTTCTGTGGCTCAGCCTGAGGGGCGGAGAGAGAGAGAGAGCGAACGAGAGCGATTGAGTGAGAGAGCGAGAGCACAAGAGACAGACAGACAGCTGGAGAGAGAAAGACTGAGTGAGTGACTGAGTGACTGATGGAGAAAGAAAGACTGAGAAAGTGAGAGAGAGAGAGAGAGTTTCTAGTACAGTTTACACTTTGCAGTGAAGCATTTTGCGACGACGTGATAAGGCGCTATCACAAATGCAAGGATTATTATTATTATTTACGGACGTGAACATATTACTTAGGGTTAGGGTTAATCAACCGCGCCTTCAATATGTTGCCTGATCACATCACCGAGACGTCTCAAAGCGCTTTCACAGGATTGTTATGTGTGAGAATAATCCGTGTGTCAAACCCCACTGTCAAATTACAAAAGGCACCTTCTCATCCAAAGGACGGCACCTCCGCTGAAAAAGGGTTCGCTCCCCCCTAGCACTGCGCCGGTCTAGACTGGTTAGGTGGGTGGGTGGGCCGTGGGTGTGTGTGTGTATGTATGGGGGGGGGGGCTGGGTTGATGGGGATGGGCACAGAGAGGGTACCAGATGCCAGGGAGGGTTTCAGGGTGCAGGGGAAGCAGAGATAACGTCCTTATCTGAGGCTATTAATTGGAGTTTATTAATGGCCAGAGAGCAAATTCTTAATTAACAGTGAGCAGATGGGCTGGTGTTTCGTGTGTCATTGTAACGAGGTGAGAGAGCGAGAGAGAGAGAGAGAGTGGGTATTCAGAGACAGATCAAGTTGTGATTTATTTGCTCTCTACTAAAGCACCCGCGTCCCCCCCACCACACACACGCACCCACCTCTCGCTCACTGGGCTCCAGTGGCTCCCATTCCCCTCGTTCTATCAATAATTCGGTCACTCAATCCACGGCTGTTTGCGGGACACTGCTGTGCGCAATCGGCTGCCGCATTTCGCCCACAAAATTCACCTTACAATGTATTCCGCTTTGAGACGTCTCGACGACGTGATGAGGCACTATATCAAATGCAAGGATTATTATTATTATTATGATCATTAAGCGATGGCTGACTGATTTAAGCGCATTTTGGAGGGAGGGAGTGTCGGAGAGGAAAAGGGGGACGCCGGGAAAGACTCCCCTCTCTCAGCCAAAGGACGCTGTCTCTGACATTACAGCGCTCTCCCCCGCCTCCCAGCACTGGGCTGCAGTGTCAACTTAGACTGTGTGAGCCCAAAGCCCCCCCCGCCCCCATCATCAACGTGGGGGCTTGAACCCAGAATCTCCTGACTCGGCGTTGAGGGCGCGAGCGACTGACAGAACAAACACAATAACCGGGTGGAAGGCAATGTTCCCGAGGCTAAGAGCAGGAGGAATTTTTTGGGGGGTGGGGTAGGAGTGGGTGGAAGTGCGGGCGGGTGGTTGGGTGGGGTGGGGGGCAAGGTCACAGCCGCAGAGAGGACCCTGAAACAGACTGATGTGAAACAGATTGGGGGGTAATGTGTAAACCTTGCCCCGACTAACACGGTGTGTGTGGCTCACATCCACTCGCGCTCTCCTTTCTTTCTTTCTTTCCCTCTCTCTCTCTCTCTCTCTCTCTCTCTCCCACTCTGTGAACATCAGCCAAACCCTTCTCTGTCAATCTTAAGGTTAACACTCTCCTCTCACAAACAAAGCGCTTGTTCCAACAAATTTGGTAAATGTTTGGCTCGGAGTGGCTATAATTCTTACCATTTCCTCTCTCGCTCTCAGTCTCGCTTGCTCTCTCTCTCTCCCTTCCTCCCTCTTTCTCCCCCCCCCCCCCCATCTCTCTCTCGCTCTATAATAATAATAATAATCCTTGCAGTTGATATAGCATCTTATCACATCATTGAGATGTTTCAAAGCGCTTCACGGGATGTGGTGTAAAGGGAATTGACTGTGTAATTTGTTGGCAAAACTCAGCAGCCAATTGCGCACGGCAGCGTCCCCACCGACAGCCGGGGATTGAGCGACCAAATAAATAAATAGATAGTTTATTTATTTTTGGAGGGATTTCTTTTTTTGAGTTCAATTCCCAGGCGAGGCGAAACCTCAGGCAAGTTTCCTTACTCCAAACGCCTCTGTTTACCGCGCAGTAAGTCGGAACCCGAGAGTTAGTCGATTGGCGGATCACTTTGTGGGGTTACTAATCGCCCCCTCGCCTCCCCCCCCCCACCACCCCACCCCACACTCCACCTCCAAAAAAAAAAAAAATGTGGTCACTCAATCTACGGCTGTTTGTGGGACGCTGCTGTGCACAATTGGCTGGTTTTGCCCAAAAATCACACGGTCAATTCACTTTACGGTGTATCCTGTGAAGGGCTTTCAGGCGCTGTATCAAATGGAAGGATTATTATAATTATTATAATGAGTCTGACTGCAGGCGTTCAGAGAATGTGTTGCTCCCTCATCCCCAGTAGTTGCCAAGACCTTGAGTCCCAATAACACAGACATGTGGAAGATGTTCCTCATTGTGGTTACCTGGGTTCTGGCACTCGCTCTGGGAAGATAGACTGAGAGAGCGAGAGATAGAGAGAGCGCAGTAACAAACAACATTCAGCAGTTAACGATGAAGATAGACTGAGAGAGCGAGAGATAGAGAGAGCGCAGTAACAAACAACATTCAGCAGTTAACGATGAAGATAGACTGAGAGAGCGAGAGATAGAGAGAGCGCAGTAAGAAACAACATTCAACATTCAGCAGTTAACGATGTGGTGACAATGGGACACTGAGTTCAGAGCCGTGCGGAGGAGGAGGAGGGAGACGTGGGAACAACACAAGAACAGACCCTCACCCCCTCTTGCATCGGCCCATCGCAATAATGATAATCCTTGCATTTGATCCAACGCCTTATCACGTCATTGAGACGTCTCAAAGCGCTTCACAGGATTTACCGTATAATGGATGGACTATATTCTGTGGGTGAAACGCAACAGCCAATTGCGCACGGAGGCGTCCCACAAACAGTCGTGGATTGAGTGACCACGCTATTCTTCTTTGAAGGGATTATTACCCCCCAATCGACCAGCAAGCGGGTACCTATTTACTGCTCGGCAAACAGAGGCGTGTGAGCCGAGCAAGGAAAGTTGCCTAAGCTTTCGTCCTGCCCGGAAATCAAACCCGGGTCCTCTCGCTTATGAAGCAAGCGCTCTAACCACTAACCTACCAATATATTCCACACTAACCCCCGCCACTCTGACAATGTGGGACCCTTTCCTCCTCCCGCGCCCACCCCCTCAGCCCCCAGAACTGGAGTGTTATGGCCAGAGGCAGTGCTGTGTGTAAGTGCCTCTCCAATCAAGCTGTCAAGGTCCTTGTTTAGTGATAAATCGTTTACACACACTCAGGCCTGTTGCCAGTGTTGGTCTCTGCCAGAGCAAATAAACACATCCCTCTCTCGCGCGCTCTCTCTCTCTCTCTTTCTTTTTCTCTCTCTCTCTCTCTCTCTCTCGTGCCTTGGGTTTGCGCCGCCCAAACCAGAAGGGAATGCGAGACCGAGAAGTCATTATTTGCGCAAAAAAAAATGTAATAAAGGAAAATTTAAATATCAAGGAAATGGAATTGTTTCCCTCTCGGCTCGTTACGGGCTGTGCCAAGAGATTCTCGGTCAGTGAGTGCGGGACGGACTTCGTTCAACCACAGTTCCGCACAGTTACACAGAGTCGTTGAGACGTCTCAAAGCGCAGCACGGAGTATACTTTAAAGCGAATCGGCTGTGTGTTTTGCGGGCGAAACGCGGCAGCCGATTGCGCACAGCAGCGTCCCCGCAAACAGCCGTGGTTTGAAGCGGCCAAATTATTGCTTGATATTTTTTGAAGGGATTATTACCCCCGGAAAAGCGATGAGCCGATCGACTAACGACCGGGTTCCTTCTTCCTGCTGGAAAGCAGAGGCGTGTGTGGAGTAAGGAAACTTGCCTAAGGTTTCGCGCTGTCCTTGCCCAGGAATCAAACCTGGTCCTCTCGCTTGCGAGGCGAGGGCTCTAACCACTACACTACGGGGGACTTCATAGCAATGGATCAAAGCGAGTGAGAGAGAGAGAGAGAGCGCTAACCACTGCCCTACGGGACTCCTCCGACCCATTAATCCACCATTAAAACCGTGGCGTTGGTATCATTAAGGTGTCACGGCCGACCAGACCCTCAGCTGGCCATTCCCAAACCATCTGCCGTCAGCCCCCCCCTCCACTCCCCTGTCCAAACCCGGGGAAGGACCTTGCATCACGAGCTGTGTGGGGTGAGGCTGACTGATCTCTGGCAGACGTGAAACTAATGGCAATAATGACCTGCACTGTGCGGCTTCTGTTAGCAACGTCAACACGAGTCCTCGTCTCTCGTGAGTGTCCTTCCACACGGCCAGCGGGCAAGTCATCTCAAGGATGTCCTCAACCTCCTCACAATCGTGTCATGTCGACGAGTCTGGCCTCTTTTTTTGATTGGGGGGGTGTGTACGGCTGGGGAGTGGGGTTAGGGTCAGACCCTTCTAACCTCTCCAATTGCGCACAGCAGCGTCCCACGAGCAGTCGTGGATTGAGTCACCAAATTATTATTGTCTTTTTTTGAAGGGATTATTCCCCCCGGAAAAGCGATCCGCCAATCGACTAACAAGTGGGTTCCTATTTACTGTCGGTAAACAGAGGCGCGTCTGTGTGTGTGTGTGTGTGTGTGGAGTGAGGCGTGAGGCAAGTTGCCCAATGTTTCGCGCTGCCCGGGAATCGAACCCGGGTCCTCTCGCTTGAGAGGCGAGTGCTCTAACCACTGAGCTACAGGACTCCATTGATGAAGGGGGCCAGGGTGCCAATAACTGCACACCGGTCAGAAACAGCAGGAAATCCGCTTAACAAATCACTTTAATGGAAAGCGGTGTTTATTTTTCCTACAAAGCAGCTCAGCCTTTCCAGTGTCAAATGCTTTTTAAAAACCATCATCGTTGGGAATTAATAAACCCGAATCGAGTTTTAATGGCGCAAATGTGGTGTCCGCTATCAGGTGTCAGCCACTCATTCCCTCGCCTACGCATCAGAAGGTTTTGGGCTTGAGCCCCGAATCCCACCCCCCCCCCCCCACCTCCTAAACCCTTCCTCTCCCCCCCCGCAAACAGTCATGGATCGAGCAACCAAATGATTTATTTACTTTGAAGGGATTATTATCCCCGGAAAACGATCCGCCAATTGACTAACAACCGGGTTCCTACTTAATTGTAGATAAAATGCAGTTCGCCCACAAAATGCACAGTCACCACACTTTACAGTATAGCCTGTGAAGCGCTTTGAGACGTCTCAAAGACATGATAAGGTGCTGGATCAACTGCAAGGATTATTATTTGTTCTTTAGGTAAACAGAGGTGTGGTGTGTGCGTGGAGTAAGGAAACTTGCCTTAGGTTTCGCCGTGACCGGGCGGGAATCGAACCCGGGTCTCTCTCTCGCTTGTGCACTGAGCTGCGGTATTCGCTACGTTAGGAAATGGGGGTGTTTTAAACTTCCAGATGTTCCCATTGCATTTCCAGTGACGTCTGCAGGCTCTGGCAAGCGGAGAGGTTGGCCGGAAAAAAAGGCTGAATCTTTAGGTAATATTTTGTGTTTGGCAGCCGGGCTCAATGCGGCCTCAGCGAGGTCAGCCCTGAATAAACTGCGGGGTTTGAGGTCCCGAAGGGACATTCAGTCATCTAAATGTCCCTGACCCTACAGCCCAGAGGAAATCCCACTCTCCACATCATCTCTCATTCCTCACCGGAAACATATCACTCATTCACTGTCGGGACTCACGCTCTTTCCTTCTCTCTTTTTCTCTCTCGTCTCTTTCTCTCATCTCTCTCTCTCAACCCTCTCCCTCCAGCTCTCTTCTTCCCCTCATCTTTTTCTCCCCCTCTCTCTCTCCTCTCTACTCTAACCTCATCCCCTGGTCTCTCTCTCTCTCTCCCCATCGTGTCGGTGCTGGTGACAAAGTCATCTTTGGTGAGAAATGAACAGAAAAGAGCTTTGAGAAAACTCACTGACGGGAGATTGGTCCATGGATGTGGACGGAGTGAGTGAGAGATGGGGAATGCTGGAATGTGAGAGGGATAAATAGAGGCATTCGGGAAACAGGAAACATGTGTAGAGTGTGGAAGGGGGGACTAACAGGCGCTGATAAGGAAAATCACTGGATGGAATGTAATATTGATCAATCCTGAGAGGATCTGGAGAATGTGAAAACTAGCAAGGAAAGGCGTTCACACAGTATAGAGGGAAACCCGTCACCGTGACCGGCCGGGTGTCTGACACACACGGAAACCCGTCACCGTGACCAGCCGGGTGTCTGACACACACGGAAACCCGTCACCGTGACCGGCCGGGTGTCTGAAATGGAATGAGCGCGCTCTCTCTCTCTCTCTCTCCCCCTGGACGAACACATCCTGCTTACCTAATTCCGGAGAGTATTAGGCGCAGGTTGACAAGAACCAAGGCTTGGGGATGAGGGGGGGGCCCAGAGTGTGCGCTGGAGGTAACTGCTGGAGTCTAACCAGCTAAACCCACACACAACTTGGCCATTGAGAGAGAGCGCTGTCTGGCTAAGCTTTCCCGCTGCTTGTCCAGCGAGGACCACTCTCCCCGTTAGTTAGTTAGGGTTAATAGGGTCATTAATAGGAGCTGAATGGGAGGATTCCCTGCCCCCAGTGACTGGTCGGCCCTTTTAAGTCCAGGTCGGGCTGTGCTGTTATCAGCGGTGAGTTGGCCTGGATTACTGCGGACTTGCCTGGCCCAGGAACCGGGACTAGAGACCGGCTCAGAGGGCTGGTCTGCTCTGACATGAAAGCTCTCCGAGATACAACCCCATGTGAAAATGCAAGTTGTTGCTGCAAGGCACTGCTTCACAAGTACGGGTTATTATTATTATTATTATTATGGGTTGTTCGGCTTGTGACGTGCTCGGATATTGGCCGGGGGAATCTCATATGGAATTGTTTGACTGGGGAGAAATTATTAGATGTATTAGGAAGAAATCCAGGGCTGGAGTTTTTATGAGGTGTGACTTACACAGAAGCAGTGGGCTTGATGAAGAGGAGGTTCGCAGAGCTTTATTGCTCTGACTGAGAGACTCCTGGAGTTAACAGAAACCACATGCCCCCACTTTGCTGTCGGACGCCAAGTCTGTTTGGATTACCGCTCCTTCCTTCTGCTTTTATCCATTTCAGGATCCTTACATTCACCTACAAATCACTTCACGCCCCCGCACCTCCCCTACCTCTCCGTCCTGCTCGCTCCCCCACTCCACTACCCGCTCAGCCGGCTCGGGCTCTCTGCACATCTCTTGTCAGCCTGGCTCAGTCGGTCTCATGCTCTCTCTCTCTCTCTCTCTCTCTCTCTCTCGTCTCTGAGTCAGACGGTTGTGGGTTCAAGCCCCCACTGTCAGGGCTTGGAATCACACAGACTAAGCTGATGCTCCAGCGCAGCGCTGGAGGGGGGGGCTGTTGTATTGTCGGAGACGCTGTCCTTCGGAGGAGACGTTAAACCTCACTCCCCGTCTGCCTGTTCAGGTGGACGTTAAAGATCCCACGGCTCTGTTCGAAAAGAGAAGGGAGTTTCTCTCCCCCTCGCTCTCTCTGTCTCTGTCTCTCTCCCGGTGTCCTGCCCGACAATCCCCCAGACACAATGAATAGGTCACTCAACCCACGGCTGTTTGTGGGACGTCGCTGTGCGCAATCGGCTGCCTCGTTTTGCCCACAAAATACACAGTCACTGCACTTTACAGTGTATCCTGTGAAGCGCTTTGAGACGACATGATAAGGTGCTTTGTCAAATGCGAGGATCATTAGTTCCACCTGAACAGGCAGAAGCGACCTCAGTTTAACGCCTGATCTGACAATGTGACATCCCCCCCACCCCCCCCCCCCCAGCGCTGCACTGGATCATCAGCTTAGACTGTGTGATTCCAAGTCCTGACGTGGGGTCTTGAACCCACAACCTTCTGTCTCAAAGGCGAGAGAGAGAGAGTGAGCGAGAGGGAGACTGAGCCAGGCTGACACACAATATACAACAACAACAACAAGATTCCATTTATAAAGCGCCTTTCACGTCAGGAGGACGTCCCAAGGCGCTGTATATATAAAGGCTCAAGGCTTGATGGGGAATGGGGTCGGGGCAGGGAGGTGGGATTGAATGGACGGCTTGGTCTGAGATCCGAATGGCCTCCTTCTACGCTGTAAACTTCTACAATCCTACGCCGGGGAGACCCGTGAGCACCGGGCCGGGTTCCTGAGTGTGTCAGACCCCCGGCCCACCCCCCAAAAAAATAGCTTATGAACGGTGATTTAAGATAGAGTTGGCAGATGAGCTGAATGGCTGTGTTTGTGCTGTTAGTGGCTTCCCAAGGTTGTTGAAGGTTCCTAACGCTGAGTGGAGGAGACGCAGGCAGATGAATGTTTCCTATTATGTGTCCAAAACGCTCACTAATCTTTGTCTTTGCGATGCTCGCTGACCTGATGCTCAGCTGTTGGCAACACATTCTGGACCCGTGCCACGGCGCAGGCGGGAGGTGGGTGATGGGGGGGGGAAAGAGAGCAGTAAAGTGCAACACTCTGTAACAGATGGACACAGAGAGAGAGAGAACGAGAGAGAGAGCAACAGCGTAAACTTACTGGGATGATATCAGGGCTGAGTGACTCCAACGATCAGGAAAAATTGGGCAGGTCGGCGTTTTTCTCCCTCTGGATTTGAGATGAATGAGAGGGGACCTGATTGAGGATAATTAAGACTATGGAAGGATTTTGTATGGTGGATGTTGATGGATTGTTTCTACTTGTTGGTGAGTCAAACCTTTTTTGGGTGGGGGGGTCAGCCAGGGGTGTCTGACACACGCACAAACCCATCACCGCAGCTTAAGTGTCTCCAAACTCAACTGAGAATTCCAGGCCTCCCTCCTACACCTGGCAATCCCAGAGAGAGATTGTTGGAATGGAACCCTTTCTCTCTCTCTCTCTCTCTCTCTCCGCCTGGAAGGACACATCCCGTTTACCTAATTCCGGAGAATATGTCCAGCGAGGACCACTCTACCTGTTAGAACTTTGGCTGCAGGGTTAATGGGAGCTGAGGGGGATGAGTCTGCAGAGGGGTGTGGGATAGGGGAATATAGGGATGGGGGAGAGGGCAATAGAGGGGTGTGGGAGAGGGGAATAGAGGGGTGTGGGAGAGGGGAATATAGGGATGGGGGAGAGGGCAATAGAGGGGTGTGGGAGAGGGGAATAGAGGGGTGTGGGAGAGGCGAATAGAGGGCTGTGGGAAGAGGGAAATAGAGAGGTGGGGTAGAAGGGGTGAATGATCAATTTTATTTGGGTGGGATTGTCGGCCAGGACACTGGGGGGGGGAGAGAGAGAGAGAGAGCGAGAGAGAGAGAGAGAGAGAGAGAAACTCCCTTTTCTTTCCCCGACAAAGCAGCGGCATCGTTAACGCCTGCCTTTGAAACGTATCCGAAATGAACGGTCTGGGTTTCTCAATCCATTTAGGTTCTTAAGTGCTGCTACAAGCTCCCTGAAGAGATTACTGTTTGAGAGACAGCGAAGGGGCTTATCTTATCTTGGCTCCAGCTAATCGGATTTCCCCGCGTTCAATAAATAGCAAAGCATCTCCTTTCACCCCGACAGGAATCACACTGAGGCTCTGTGAAGGAGGATTGTTAAACAAATAATAATTCTCCTGTTTGATACAAACGCCTTTCAGCGGTCACTCACGTGCCTCAAAGTGCTTCGCAGGATACACTGTCAAGTGTGTTTTGTGCGTACACAGTACTTTGCAAGCAAACGCGGCGGCCCGATTGGGCTGAACAAGCGATTTTATTTGGGCCGGGTGGGGGGGGGGGGGGAATTGTTGGTCAGGACAGGAGAGAAAGAGAGAGAGAGAGAGAGAGAAACTCCCTTCTCTTTTCCCAACAGCCCCACGGGATCTTTAACATCCACCTCAACAGGGCACAGACGGGGGGGGGAGTGAGGTTTAACATCTGCTAATTCCCCTTAGGCAAGTTTCCTTACTCCACGCGCCTCTGTTTACCTAGCTGGAAGTGGGAAC
Organism: Callorhinchus milii; assembly: GCF_018977255.1. Lineage (NCBI taxonomy): Eukaryota > Metazoa > Chordata > Chondrichthyes > Chimaeriformes > Callorhinchidae > Callorhinchus > Callorhinchus milii. The sequence continues at coordinate 67,847,901 of NW_024704746.1, forward strand.
CCGGGCGTGAGTCGAGTGGCGGATCGCTCTTCCGGAGGTAGCAATCCCTTCGAAAACTAAAAAATAATAATAAATTTGGTCACCCGATCCATGACCGTTTGCGGGACGCTGCTGTGCGCAATTGGCTGCCGTGTTCCGCCCACAAAATACACGGTCAGAACATTTTATAATGTATCCCGTGAAGCGCTTTGAGACGTTGCGACGACATAGCTAAGGCGCTGTGTCAAAGGCAAGGATTATTCTAATGATTCTTATGATTGATGGAGAAAGCAATGCAAGGATTATCCATCTGATTATTTTATTGCTGTTGGTATTATAATATAATTATTCCTGTTGCTATGAGATTGTTATACGATGACTGTATATTATTTCTATCGGTTATTAAGATAGTATCTGGCTGTTCTGGACTGTGCTGGTCCCTGCGCTGCTATCTGTATCTAGCGCCAATCCTGGCGTTTGGGATATTTTACTGTAAACCTCTGACCTTGTGCCCAGTGTATTGGTTCCACATGTGGTGCACACTCCAGGAGCCACTCAAACAATGTCAACTTTCATCAACTGTAACCAATATCTGCCCAGAGGCAATTGCTCCCTAATACCATCGGAGGCCTCGGCAGCCCAATAAACCCCATCGCCTTTCGTGCTTTCCTTCCCTTGTTACCTTCATCAACTGCAGGCCCCTTACACGTCGTTCTTCCCCCCCCCCACCCACCCCATCCCCTTCTGTACCCTAATCAGCCCACTGCTCTCTGGAGCTCGCTTCCCAAATCCCCTCGCCTCGCTCCCCCTCGCCACACCTCGCTCCTTCTCTGCTGGTCTCCTTAACAACGCTCCGTGTACTGTGCTTTGTATCCCAGGCAACATCAAGAATAACGACTTGCATTTGCAGAGATGCCCTCGGTGTCTCGGAGCGCTTAAACCGTGACGTAGCTTCTCCCTGGGTCCTGGCTGACAATCCCCCCCTCCGCCCCCAATAAAATCACTTGTTCGTTTCACGGCTGTTTGTGGAACGTCGCTGTGCGCAAATTGATCGCCACAGTTGGCCACGAAATACGGAGCCGCCACTTCACAGCAAACCCGTGTGAAGTGCTTTGAGACGGCTTTGGGAGTGTGTATAAAAGGCAGCGAGTATTGTTATTCTCGAGGTTAAGGTCTGGTATTTTGCCGTGTCGTGCTGTGTGTTCACAAGCGAGATATGAGCGAGAAGGAGCATTGGATTACAGGAAGAGTTTAGTTAGAGGTTAGAGGGAATTACAACACACAATACAATGCACACACGCACACAGGCCCCTTCAAGTCAGGAGGGCGTCTCAAAGAGCTTGACAATACTACTAACAATCCTCGCATTTGATACAGCGCCGTATCATGTTGTTTAGACGTCTCAAAGCGCTTCACGGGGTATACTGTAAAGTGAATTGACTGTGTATTTTGTGGGCGAACCGCAGCTGCCAATTGCGCACAGCAGCGTCCCCGCAAACAGTCGTGGATTGAGTGGCCAAATTATTGAATCATTTATTTTAATTTTCTTTTTGAAAGGTTATTATCCCTGGAAAGTGATATCCGCCAATCGACTAACAACTGGGTTCCTACTCACTGCTGGATACACAGAGGCGCGTGTGTGTGTGTGTGTGTGTGTGTGTGTGTGTGTGTGGAGTAAGGGAACTTGCCTGAGGTTTCGCCCTGACCGGGAATCAAACCCGGGTCCTCTCGCTTGCGAGGGGAGAGCTCTAACCACTGAGCTACAGTCTTGAGACTGACCTCGAATGAGTGGAGGTGAGGGAGGGATTCCAGGATGGAGGATGGAGTTACAGCGAGCGGTGGTGAGCGGGAGGTGGAAGTGGGAGGGGGGGGGAGGGAGATAGACTGAAATATTTTCACAGCGAAGGCTGTTAGAACAGAGAGCCAATTCACCCGAGGACTCCGTTCTCTCTCTCTCTGTTTACCCGGCGTTTCAGAAGACGTCCGCGATTTGGCAAATTGTTCAACTCCGTCTGAAACCCAGAAGAGGTTGTTTTTTTTCCCTGTCAGTTCATAAAAGAAACCGGCTTCGGAATCCACCCCGCATTTAAGAATGTGTCAAATTCTGGACACACTGAAATGCTAAATAAATAGAGTAAATCGAAACCCCGCCAGAATTCCTTCCTGACCAGGCCTTCGGTTCAGATGGCGGTTGAGTCTGAAGTCATAACATTTAGAAGCGTATTGGATAAATATTTGAAGAGAGGGGCAATATAATACAGGTATTGAAACAGATCGAGGAACTGGATTGGAGTGGAGAGCTCCAGTGCGGGGGAGCGAGCCCCAGCACAGACACGATGGGGGGAGAGAGAGAGCAGGGAATGGGGTTAGAGTAGAGAGCTCCAGTGGGGGAGTGAGCCCCAGCACAGACACCATGAATTGAATGGTTTCCTCCTGTGGAGAATGTCTAAGCCGCCTGGAATGAAAGTGTTTGTCTCTCGTGGATCGGTGGCTGCTGTGAGTTGTGCGATAACAAGTTTGGACAGCAACTGTGGAGAGTTCCCTCACACAGTGGACCCCAAACATCCGCACACACACCAATGTGAAAATTAATACCCACAGTGGTAATTAACACATGCCTTGAATCTGATGACTTGATAGTGTAGACTCCCCACCCTCCCCCACACCAACCCCCACGCGATGTGTCACCTTGAATGTCAGAGTTTCGCCAGCCATGGCTGCCCTGTGAAGTGACTGTCGCCGAGATATAAGGGGGCAACGTTGGCCGAAGAAGAATGATCCCTTGTGCTGGAGGGCAATGTCTTGGTACTTTACTGGGACAAGGATTGAGTGACCAAATTATGATTACTATAAATTTTTTTCACAGGGATTATTACCCCCGGAAAAGCGATCCGCCAATTGACTATCGAGCGGGTTCTTACAGGTAAACAGAGGTGTGTGGAGTAAGCGAAACCTGCCTAAGGTTTTCGCCCTGACCTGCCCGGGAATCGAATCCTGGTCCTCTCGCTCTGCGAGGAGAGGGGTCTACACCACTGAGCTACAGATCTCCGTGCGAGTGGTTCTTGTTGCTGCACGAGAGTTGTTGATGAGAGTTGTGTGAAGCTTTCACACACACAAGAGAGGCTGCAGTTTGGCCCAGGTCCAACCTCCTCAATCCCTAAAGCTCCGTGAAGGCTCCTTAAGTCGGGAGGAATGAGAGGGATTGAGCTGTGAAATTCCATATGGCTTTGAGATTGCACGGCTGCTTCAGGGCTGGTGTGACGGCGGATGGGATAATAACAATAATCCTTGCATTCGATACAGTGCCTTCCATGTCTTCCAGACGTCTCAAAGCGCTTCACAGGATACGCTGCAAAGTGGAGTGACTGGGTCTTTTGCGAGCGGATTGTGGCAGCCAATTGCGCACAGTGTCCCACAAAACAGTCGTGGAGCGAGCGACTGATTTTATTCGGGGAATTGTTGGCCAGGACCCCGGGGGTGGGTGGGGAGAGGGAGAGAGAGAGAGAGAGAGATAGGCGCTGTGTAAATGCAAGTTGTTGTTGTTGCTGTGGTGTGCTGTTACCGTTGTTAATTATTATAATAATGATTCGGTCCCTCAATCCACGACTGTTTGTGGGACGCTGTGGGCGCAATTGGCTGCCACAAAACACACAGTCAATTCTCTTTACATGATATCCCGTCGAGCGCTCTGAGACGTCTCGAAGACGTGATGAGGCGCTGTGTCAATTATTATTGTTATTGAGCGCCGGTGCTCACAGGTTGAGAGTTAGTGAGTGTGAGACGACTGTTGAGTCTGGGACCAGTTTCTAACCTGTGTTGGATTTAACCCTTTAAGTGGAAATAGACAATTAACTGGGAACCAATTCGACAACACCAGGAATTGTGTGTGTGTGTATTTATATATATATATACACATATTAAGGGATTGTGGGAGGACAAGTGGAGTTGGTTGGAGAACGCGAGAGAGAAAGAGAGAGGGGGGGGGGGGGGAAGCAAGAAAAAAAAAAGTCCTTCCCCCTTGATTTGAATGAGTTAAACATTCCAGATTAAATCCTGGATTTGGTCATGTTCTCCCATGGCTTCCAGTGTCATCATGATGGCCTCAGAGGGAGAGAGAGAGATGGACAGCCGCTGTAAGTGGGCCTATTCCCGTGAGAAGGCCTCAATGCGTCAAGTGTAGTGACTGTGTATGTTCGCAGGCGCAAAACATGGCAGCCAATTTGTGCACAACACAGAGTTCCCGGAATATGTCATGAACCGAGCTGTCTGACAACCACTGCTCCCTTTCTCTTTGCCCCCCCAATTTTTCTCACTTTCCCCCCAATCTCTCTCTGCACCAAATCTCTCTCCCCCCCAAATCTCTCTCCCCCTTTTCACCCACAAAACACACAGTCGTATTCACTCTACAATATATCCTGCAAAGCCCTTTGAGAAGTCTCGATGACGTAAAAAGGCACTATATCAAATGCAAAGATCATCATAATTATTATTATCTCAATCTCTTTACTCCTCTTCCCCCACCCCCCCCACTTCCAATATCGTTCACTCCCCCCAATCTCAATCTCTTCCCCTCCCACAAAAGTTCTTTGCCCCCGCTACTCCCCGTTCAGTGTGAAGATTGACGGACGCCACATTGTTAGCTGTGAACGAGACAGGGCGAGCAAACAGCAGACGCTGCACATTCCACCAGCCTGGGCGAAACCCAACACCCTCTCTCCCTCTCTCCCTCCCTCTCTCCCTCTCTCTCTCTCTCTCTCTCTCCCTGGTGCCCATGTTTCCAGACTGGCTGGCCTAACGCTGAGATACGTGAAGGCTAAAGCCACAGCTCTTTACCCACGGCCAGCGAGGCGTCTGAGATTAGGAAAGGAGTCGGCAAGGTGTTCATGGGAGGGCAGCTTTCCTCTACTCGTTGGTGAGTCCGGTTCTGAAAGGGAGGAGAGGGGGCGGGGGGAGGAGAGGTATCAAGGGGTCCACAAAGTCCTGTTACCCCACTGTCACAAAACAGCGATACCAGACTACAGACGAGCTGAGCCAAGCTCACAACGATGCATTTTGTCTCATCGCTCCATCAGGTTATGGATGATGTCACACCAAACATGGCGACTGATCATTATCTGCCATAAAAATGATGGTGCGCTCAAAACACACCCCACACACACACACATGACACACACGCCCATGACACACACACATACCAATGTTCTGGACATCTAAATCCAGTCAAACACTTGTACTGAATATAATTGAGCAACTTCTAAATACAACGATCATCATTCTCTCATCCACATGGTTCAGTTGTTGGTAGTGCTCTGTAGAGAGAGAGAGAGAAAAACACATGGGGGGGGGGCGGGGAACAGGATTTTGTGGATAGACTATGAGGTGGTCAGTGACAGATCTAATAGGGAGTTTAGGAGGAAGTTCTTCGCACCCGGAGGGGTGGGGGAGTGTGGCACTCACTGCCGGGAACTGTGGTTGGAGCAGAAAGTATCAACGTGTTTAAGAAGATCTCAATGCAGATGCGAGTGAGGGAATAGAGGGGATTAGGAGAGGGTGAAAGGGTCTGTGGAGTATAAACACCAGAACATACTAATTAGGCCAAAGGGAGTCTCTCTCTCTCCTCCAGTGTCTTGGCCGACAATCCCCCCCCAGATAAAATCACTCATTCACTTGACGTCTAGTTTGCAGGAATGTCACTGTGGGCAAATTGGCTGTTGCCCTCGCTTAGAAAACACACAGTCACTACGCTTCACAGTAAAGTTCTGTGAAGCGCTTTGGGACTTCCTCCCGGCGTGAAAGGTGCGATACCAAATGTAAAGGTTGTTATTATTCGTAGTTAGTTGAGGGGCTGTGTGTGTGTGTGGGGGGGGGGGGGTGGGAGGGTGATGGGTGTATTGGGACTGACTGGGGGGATCTGGTTGCTGGTCTGGTCTGGTCTGGGTTGTGTGGAGGCCCGAGAGAGGTTTGCTGTGGCAGCCTCTGATTTAACAAACGAGAGTCAAAACGCTCTCCGTCTTTGAGATGAAAAACGTACGGGTTCATCCCCGGAACCCCAAAGGCCATCGAGGCAGACCTACATCCTACAGCGAGTGCTGTAACCACCGCAGTACATAACCCCACACCAGAGCCCTGTGGTGCGGAGGTTAGAGCCCTCGCCTCGCAAGTGAGAGAATTTGGGTTCGATTAAGTTCCCTTACTCCACACTCACGCCTCTGTTTACCCAGCGGTGAGCAGGAACCCGGTTGTCAGTCGATTGGTGGATTGCTTTCCGGGGTGGTGGGGGGGGTGGGGGAATAATCCCTCCCCCACAAAATATTGCTCACTCAATCCACGAGTGTTTGTGGGACGCCGCTGTGCGCAATTTCAAAACACTCAAACAACCCACTTTACAATACACTCTGTGAAGCGCTTCGAGACGTCTCAACGATGTGACAAAGCGCTGTGTCAAATACGGGGATTATTATTATTATTAAAACACGTCAACCCTTGGGTCAGAGACCTGGGTGTTGGGAGAGGAAGGGTTAAAGTCCTCGCTTTGGGGGGTGGGTGGGGGGGGGGAGAGCAGGGGGTGCCAGCTCAGACCACGCATGGAATATAAATACACTTCTCCTTCCTGTGTTTCACTTTGGGTTTGAACCCTGGGCGCCGGTATAGATGGTAACCTGAGGTGACTTACTGCTTAACCTTTGGAACTTGCTGCGAGTATCTGAGCCATGTGAGAGGCTGTGAATCAGTGTAGCTCCTCTCTGGGCTGTCTCCACGCCTCCACTCCCTGTCTCTCCTCTTCACGTCCAATCTGCGGCTGAGTCATTGCAGGACACGACCTGATGTGGAAGGGGGAGGGAGGTGGGGTGGTGAGGGGTTGGGCGGTGGGGGAGTTGGGGGGGGAGGCGAGGTGAGGGAATGGGGGGGTTGGTGATTCGAAGTGAGGTTAAGCAGGACATCAGTCAGTCTGTCTGTCTGTCTGTCTGTCTGTCCAGAGAGCCCTCGTGTAGGAGACGTCTCATTTATCATTCCATTGATCAGCTTGCACCTGACCTATAAACCCTCTAACATTTACCTCTGCTGTCCGTGCCTTTGGTCAACACTCCAAGACCCCCTCCCACCCCGCCCTCTCCCTCTCCCCACACCTCCCCTCCCCCCACACACACTCTCCTCCCCTCCGCTCGCTCCATCACCAGTCTGAAGACTGCAGACTCTTATCCGATGCTGCAAGTAAGGTATTGTGTCAGTGTGAAGTCTTTGCGAAGCTCTGTGGGACTGTGTTGTGTGTGAAAGACGCCGTGATCCCTTTCTGGGGGTCTTCAAATCACTTCCAAATAATAATCTGGGCACTCAATCCACGGCTGTTTGTGGGGGACGCTGCTGTGCGCAATTGGCTGCCGCGTTTCACCCACAAAATACACAGTCACTACACTTTACAGTGTATCCTGTGAAGCGCTTTGAGACGTCTCAACGACAGGATAGGACGCTGTATCAAATGCAGGGATTATTATTATTATTGTTGAGCGGGACACTCGGTGAAGTGTGTGAAACATTGTGATGTGATCTGTAGGTGATACCGGTGAGATCTTGACTGAAATGAATGTACGGGGAGGGGGTGGTGTTGGGGGGGTGGGGAGGGAGGAGCACGGAAGGGTAGGGGAGGAGGGGGGCTCTGGACACACACAGTTAACGCCTTAAGGCACTTTCCGGCCGTGGGCAAAACACCAGTAACCACATTCCGAGTAGCGATCTCCCCTCCTCACCCCCCAGCCCCTCCTCCCCTCCTCGCCATCCCCCCCACCCACCCCCGCCGCCTCTCCTCCAAACCTGCCGCCCTTTGCCCTTGTGATGAGAAGCTCCACCCTGACTGAGATCAGTCTTAAAAATCTATTTGGCTTCAAATAGAGAAGATAATAGGGCCCCTGGTCCAGGCTGACACTCCGGTGCAGTGCTTGGGGCAGGTGGGGGTGGGGGGAGGATGTTGGGGTGGGGGGGTCTACATTGTTAGAGACGCCAATGGACTCCGAACGAGACGCTAAGCACTTTGTCCGTGCCTTGTGAATAATGAATAATAATAATCCTTGCATTTGATAATGCTCCTTATCATGTTGTTGAGATGTCTGACTCTCCAGTGCCTTGGGACATCCTCTCGGTGTGGAAGGCTCTTCTGAATCGACTGTGGATTTTTGTGGGCGAAACGCAGCAGACAATTGCGCACAGCAGCCCCCTTCCCCGACATCCCCCCCCCACCCACACACACACACAAACAGTCGTGGATTGAGCCTTACTGATAGACTGATACCAAGTGGGTACTGAACCCCAGCAATCAGCCCCCAACGCACGCTCACGGGTTCCTACTCCCTCCCACCCCACCCCACCACCACACCCAATGCCTTCTAGCCAATTTTCCAGGATTAGGATTAGAGGGTACATTCATCTATTGCGGGGGGTGGGCGGGGCGGGGGGGGGGGGGGGGAGCGAGCGAACACTCTAATCCAGGCAGAGAGAAATCTCCGCTCACATGGGGAACTCAACCCCTAGTCGCTTGCTTAGCTTTGGAGACTCTTAAGCCTGGCATGTTGGGAATGTGCTTGGAAAACACCCAGAGGCTCTGTGTGTGTGTGTGTGTGCGTGTGTGTGTGCGTGTGTGGTGGGGGGCAGCGACACTGTATCAAGCTATTTATCTTTCTGTCCTATTTCTAACCTCTGTTCTCCCCCCCCCCCCATCCCAACGCACTCCGTATTTCCCATTGACAATCCCAGGCAGAGTGTACTAATTGACCCAGTGTGATAACTTGCTTGTTCAAGAGAATTGGACACTTGGGAGTGTGTTCAAAGGGACAATTTGCCATTAATCTCCTTTGAAGTGACCGGCTGATTACTGCCGTTGGCCCTGGCTAAGGAAATGGCTTTAGCAGACGGTGCCTGGTTATGTACCCTTGATATCGATAACTCTGAGACTTCTCTACACCTTCGCTCTCGCTCCCCCCTGCCCCCACTCGTTCCCACCCCCTCACCCCTGGTCAATCATCTCAACAGCATCAGCAAACGATAAATAATAATCCTCGCATTTGACACAGCGCCTTATCACGTCGACGAGACGTCTCAAAGCGCTTCACGGGATACACTGTTGATTATATCTTGTGGGCGAAACGCGGCAGCCAATTGCGCACAGCAGCGTCCCCACAAAAACACACGGATTAAGTGACCACATTATTATTATTTTTTTTAAGGGATTATTCCCCCCTGGAAAAGCGATCCACCAATCGACTAACAACCAGGTTCCTACTTACTGATGGCAAACAGAGGCGTGCGCGCGTGTGTCTGTGCGTGTGTGGAGTAAGGAAACTTGCCTAAGGTCTCGTCCTGCCCGGGAATCGAACCCGGGTCTTCTCGCTCGCGAGGCGAGGGCTCTAACCGCTGAGCTGGACTCGTTGACTATTGTTACAGATATAAATTTTAATGTACTGTGAGCTATACTTTCTTCGGGGAGTGAGGACAATGGACTGCATTGGTGACACATGTTTAAAGAGGTGACTTTAAATCATTTCTCACTCGCAAACTACCCGAAAATAATTGGTTGGGTCTGGAGTGTGTTCGGGCTGTGTTAAAGTCTCATATTCACATCATAAAGCTCTCTCGTAACACGGGCAAAAACACGGGTACATCTGGGCTTAAACATTTACATTACTTTGTAATAGTACCCACTTGGGCTCAGAGTCTAGCCTGACACTACAGTGCCATGGGGGGAAGTGAGGAGGGAGTTTCTGTCTCTCTCTCTCTCTTCCCCCCAACAATTCCACCCCCCCCCCCCCAGATAAAATCGGTCACTCATTTCGTGGCTGTTTGTTTGTGCCGTGTGCAATTTAACTGGCGCGCTCGCCGACAACAACAACTTGCATTTATACAGTGCGCTTCACGTGGGGTAGCGTCTCGGAGCGCTTGAGAGTGGCGGAGTCTGACCCCGAGCCGGGGGGAGAGGGAGGGTGGGGGTGGGTGAGCAAGCCTACAAATTACGCAGTCACTACACTCCACAGTGTATCCCGTGAAGCGCTTTGAGACGTCTTTCCTGATGCGAGCGTGAAGTGCAGGGCTGGTGGGGACTGCACTGCGGCTCATTGGGATGTGGAAGGTGTTGTATCTCCGGCCATTTGAAGGCGGATCGATTACATCATTTAAAAGGGATTTAGATTAGACAACAGGGAACAGCGAGTGTTTGAAGGGCAAGATCATTGGGATGAGATTAGATACACGCCTCCCGTGGGGATAAAATGAGCTCTTTTTCCTCTCCGGAAATTTCAATCAAAACCACAAAGGTTTTTCTTTGATGGGGTGGAGAAAATCGGGTCAATTTTGCGAGATTTCTTAATGGGATTTCTTAATGAATTATTTTTTTTCAATTAAGAAATCCGAGCGGTTAGGGCTACTCCAGAGATTGTTTTAATAACTCGCCTGCGAAGTTCCCCACAGTCACTACACCTTAACTGTAAACCCCGTGAAGCTCTGTGGGACCTGATAAGGTATCGGGTGAGGGAACTATTGTTGTTTATTCACTTATAATACGGTATTGTTTGGCCAGCCGGGGGTCTGACCCGCGCGGAAACCCAGCACCGTGCTTAAGAGTCCCCAAACCAAACAGTTTTATCTGGCAGATTGTCGACCAGGACAGAGAGAGAAAAAGCTATCGACTGAGCCAGACTGACACATAAAATAGGGCAAAAAATTAAATTAACCTGACCCCCACCCCAAAAAAAAAAGCTAGAGAAAAGAGTGTATGTGTTGTGTATGTTTTGTGTGTGTGTGGGGGGGGTGGGGGGGGTTGGGGGGTGAGGGAATAGCTTAACGGTGAGTGCCAGTGAGTAACAGTCTGGTTTGTCCTATCCTTTAAGCTGCTGAAGGTTAATGTTCCAATCTGCTGGGAGAGATCCAGACACCTGCAGATCCACCCATCGATTGCACTCAGCAACGTTCGTCCTGGACTCGCTGATTGATAAATGATTGAGTCAGTCTTTCTCAGATTAGCGGGAGGATAACGTGAGGAGAGAGAGAGAGAGAGAACGAGAGAGAGAGAGAGACAGAGACACAGAGAGAGACACAGAGAGAGAGAGAGAATCTGTGGGGCAAAACAAAAAGCCAACCGCGAAACAAACGAGCAGCTAAAGCCATCTCACACAGGCTCGGTCTTAATGCCTGACCAAATCTTTATTAATTCTCCGCTCAGGCTCTGTGAACAGGAGGCGGGTTCGCCCGTGTGCGTGTGTGTGTGCGTGCGTGCGTGTGCGTGTGTGTGTTTCAGCCGTAACAGAAGGCTCTGTCTGCGCTGCCGTGAATCTACAAATCCCTGCGACAGGTAAGGACACAGCCAGAGAGAGAGCGAGAGAGAGAGAGAGAGAGAGCGAGAGCGGGATAAGTGTGTTAGACTATTAATTAGCAGACATTATTGATGTCAACTTAAGGCAAGGCACATTTAGTTGGTGATCAAACATCATCTGTCTCAAAAGTCGGATCGTATCCTCGGGGGAGATTATTGTAGAATGTTGCCAGCTGTAATTGGTTTTTAAATACCATCAACTCCTCCAACCCCCTCCCTCCCCTTCCTCCTCCCTCCACCCCCCCTCCCTCCCTCCCTCCCTCCCTCATTCCTCTCTGCTCCCGGGAGGCATGTGTAGCCTTCTGTGTTGCAGTGCGTTCACCTGCAAAAATCACAGTCACTACACGTCATGGTGAAACCCATGCAGCCCCCGTGGCTCGGGGGTTCGAGCCCTCGCCTCGCGAGCGAGAGGACCCGGATTCGCTTCCCGGGGCGGGTCAGGGCGAAACCTTGGGCAAGTTTCCTTACCCCCCCCCCCCCCCCCCACACACACACACCTCTGTTTACCAGCAGTCAGTAGGAACCCGGTTGTTAGTCGATTGGGGGATTGTTTTCTGGGGGTAATAAACCCACCAAATAGATGTGGTCACTCAATCCACGACTGTTGGTGTGGACGCTGCTGTGCGCAATCGGCTGCCGCGATTTCCACCCACGAAAATGCGCAGTCACTACACTTTACAGCGTACTCCGTGAAGCGCTTTCAGACGTCTCAACAACGTGATATCAAGTGCAGGGATTATTATTGTTGTTGTTGTTGCTGCTGTTGTTGTTGGTGTTGGGACGTCTTCCCAGGATATAAAGTGGAGTGACTGTGTGTATTTTGTGGGGCCAACTATTGAGTCTGGTATAAATCTGGCCAACCTGCGGGAGGGGAGGGGGTGGGTGGGGGGAGTGAGGTTTAACGTCTAACCCGAAGGACAGTGTCTTCGACAATGCGTCCACACCCCCCCACCCCCCACAACCTCTCTCTCTCTCTCTCTCTCTCCCTCTCTCTCTCTCGTGAGCTCAGAGTGATTTTCCCAGTCGAGATGAAGACGGAGAGATGTAATGTGAAATGATGCCGGTGTTTAAGATTTCGTGTCTCACGTCTGCAGCTCGTTCCTGTTTTATGTCTGTCAAAGATTCTGTCGAGGGGGGGGAAAAAAAACCTCTTAACCCCGTCAGCGATTTTTTTTTTTCAAGCCAAACAAAATTCTTTCTGACAAGCCCTTTGATCCAACCGGACTCGAATAATTCATCGCTTTATTTAAGCGTTGCGTCCAGGAACAACGCCCCCCCCCCCACCCCAACCCCCACCCACACCCCCACTCACCCCACACGCGAGAAGCCGGGTGAGATCCCGCCACGCGCCACCCGCCACAGAACAACCAGCGTCCCACACGCCAACGGGACTGTGTAATCAGGGCGCGGTATATCAGGGCACCTTATACCGAGGCGCTTTATACTGAGGCATGGTACAGCAGGCTGAGAACATCAGAACTTGCTGGAGCAAGAAGACCATCTGGCTTACCTTCCTTCCACCATCCTGGCCATCGCTTGACATGTCGTGCCCCAAACTGGACACTGTGTCTCCCCCCCCCCCACCACCGCACACCCCCCCATTCCCCCCCAGATATTGGTTATTAACCGAAACCTATCACATTTGTTCTCGAAACAAACCACACTTTCTGCTTCCACCACGTCTGTCTGTCTCTCTCTCTCTCTCTCGGGAACTTGTTCCATACGTTTACTACTCTCACTCACCGAAGTCGTGTTTCCTCAGTATAGTTTAGCTATAATGGCACGTGTTATAATGAGGCGTGTTATACTGGGGGTGTCCAGCGCTTTGGGACGTCCTCCGAACACGGGACAGCAGTGATTTAGAGTGATGGGGAGGGTGGGGGGGGGGTGGGGGGCGGTACACGGGAAAGCGAAACACAAAGCTCAGGAACAAGGTAACAACCGTGTTGCACACGCCCCGGGCAGGTTTATTAACATGCGCACTGTGAGATTGCCTTTCACCAGGTCCAGGCCGTCAGCCTTTCATCTCAACCTCAGGTTAATTCATGTGTGATCTGGTTACTGGTCTTGGCCACGTGACATGTGTTTCTCTCTCCACCCCCCCCATCCCCTGTCCCCCCCTCCCCACCAAACCAACCAACCCTCAAGTTTTGAGCTCACGGTCCAGGCTGATGGGGGTGGGGGGGGGGGGGAGAGAGAGAGAGCACCGCATTGTCGGAGACGCCGTCCTTTGGACGAGACGTTAAACCTCACTCCCCTTCTGCGCCGTGTTCAGGGGGAACGTTAAAGATCCCGCAGCTCTATGGGGAAAAGAGACAGGAGTTTCTCTCTCTCTCTCTCTCTCCTGGTGTCCTGGACAGCAATGGAGTCCTGTAGCTCGGTGGTTAGAGCACTCGTCTCGATTCCCGGTTAGGTCAGGGCGAAACCTTAGGCAAGTTTCTTTACTACACACGCGCACACACACACGCGCACACACACACGCGCACACACACACACGTACACACACACACGCGCGCGCCTCTGTTCACCCAGTAGTAAGTCGGAACTCAGTTTGTCAGTCGATTGGCGGATCTCTTTCCGGGGCTAATAATCCCTCCAAAATAATAATAATAACACGGTCGCTCAACCCACGGCTGTTTGCGGGGACGCTGCTGTGCGCGATTGGCTGCCGCGTTTTGCCCACAAAATACACAGTCACTGCACTTCACGGTGTATCACGTGAAGCGCTTTGAGACGTCTCGAAGACGTGTGACGAGGCTCTGTGTCAAGTCAAAGGATTCTTATCAGTAGTAATAACCGTGTCTGGTCAGTGCCTGTGGTCAGTGGCTGTGTGTACGGCTCAGGGTCACGGTTCCACACTTGCTCACGGTGACTATAAATAGGTATTGCCTGAGCGGCTGATTCCGGGGTCTCCAGTGAAACGGGTGTTGGGTGGGGTGGGGGGGGGGGAGAGACTGACTGTCTCCACAGCAGATGGCAAGAGTTCATGTTCCACCTTCCCTGTCGCTCACAGAGAGTCCGAGCCAGAGCCAGTGCAGCCTGTCAGCTCAGGCTGACACCCGCTGTCCGACCAACTCTATAATCTAACGGTATAATAATGATAATAATAATAAAAATGATCCTTGCGTTTGACGCAGCGCATTATCCTGTCGTTGAGACGCCTCGAAGCGCTTCACAGGATACACGTTAGAGTGTCGCTCCAAACTCAGTGGCCGAGACGCTGGCGGTGGAGGGGTTAAACCCGCGAGCCCCAGGTTGTGAGATCACTGGCCCACGGTGTGTGTTTACGTGCCCCCCCACACCCCCCCGCCCACCCCCCACACCTCCTCCCCGGCACTAGGCTGACAGCTGGCACCGGAGGATTCGGGGCACAGGGGGCGTTTTGGTCTCGGAAACGGCTAATTACCTTCAACGTGTGTCAAGTGCGAGGTACAAAATAGAGATAATTATCCTCTCTCTACAGCAGCGCGAGAATAAGAAGAATAACTAAATCCTTCCCTCCCTCACTCCCTCGCTCTCTTGCTCCCTCACTCCTTCCCTCCTTCCCTTCACTCCCACCCTCCCTCCATCCATCTCTCCCACCACCTGTCCCTCGCTTCCATAACTCAACCGCTTGAAGTCTCAGACTGCGACCCGGTCGCTCGCGCTCTTGCCTTGGAGTCAGACGCTTGTGGGTTCAAGCCCCACACTCCCCCCCCCCCCCCCATGTCAGGCTAAGCTGACTCTCCAGCGCTGGGGGGAGAGATCGATCGAGAGAGAGAGAGAGAGAGAGAGAGAGCTGTGTTGTCAGACGCCGTCCTCCGGATGAGACGTTAGACCTCAATCCCCGTCTGTGGTCTGTTCAGGTGGACGTTAAAGATTCCGGGGCGCGGTGGGGAAAAGAGAAGGACATTCCTCTCTCTCTCTCTCCCTCTCCTCTCCCCGGTCTCCTGGCCGACAATCCCCCCTCACCCCCCCCCACCCCCAGATAAAATCAGCCGCTCACTTCACGGCTGTTTGCGGGGACGCTGCTGTGCGCAATTGGGTTCTGCGTTTCGCCCGCAAAACACACAGTCACTACACTTTACTGTGTATCTTGTGAAGCGCTTTGAGACGTCTCGACGACACGATGAGGCGCTGTGTCAAAGGTCAGTTTGTGGGGACGTTGTTGTAAATCCACCTTTAGGATGTCTGTAGCGTGTGGACACACAGGGGGGGTGCGGGGGGTGTGGGGGGGGGGCGGGTGTGGGGGGGCGGGCGGGGGGGGTGCGGGGGGGGGCGGGTGTGGGGGGCGCGGGCGGGGGGGACAGACCGAGGTTCATGTTGAAGAATGATTAAAATCCAGTCACAGACCCAGAAAGGGATCAATAAAAGGCAAATGGAGCTCTGAGCCGTCTAACCAGGGTCTGGAATATAAAGTAACCAGGAGCTGAGACGTGAGCACGCGCGCGTGTGTGTGTGTGTGTGAGTGTGTGTGTGAACGTGTGTGTGAGTGTCTGTGAGTGAGTGTGTGTGTGAGTGTCTGTGAGTGAGTGTGTATGAGTGTGAGAGTGTGTATGAGTGCGAGTGTGTGTGAGTGCGAGTGTATGTGTGAGTGTGTGTATGAGTGCGAGTGTGTGTGAGTGTGTGTATGTGTGTATGTATGAGTGCGAGTGTGTGTGAGTGCGAGTGTATGTGTGAGTGCGAGTGTGAGTGCGAGTGTGAGTGCGAGTGTGTGTGTGAGTGTGTGTGTGAGTGTGTGTGAGTGTGTGTGAGTGTGAGTGTGTGTGTATGTGCGAGTGTATGTGTGAGTGTGTGTGTGTGAGTGCGAGTGTGTGTGTATGTGCGAGTGTATGTGAGTGTGTGTGTGAGTGTGTGTGAGTGCGAGTGTGTGTATGAGTGTGAGTGTGTGTGTGTATTGACGGTCTGTGACTCCCTGGATGGAGTTGCCGTCTCTGTCCCTGAGGCTCCCCTTCCTCTCGGTCTCGGTCTCGGTGTCGCTGTGCCTCACCCCAGGACAGCTACCTGGGGGGGGGGGGGGGAGAGCCAGGGGGCCGGGCGAACCGCCTCTCTCTCTCTCTCTCCCCCTCCCCTTATACACACACACAGACACGCTCACGCTCTCTCTCGCGCAGAGCGAGTGTGCAGGCTGTTTAAATCACACCCTCAGTCAGTGCGCTTAACCCATCTGCACTGCTCTCTCTCTCTCTCTTTCTTTCTCGCTCTCGCTGTCTCTCGTTCTCTCCCTCTCCCTCTCGCTCGCTCTCCTCACAGCAGCCTCGCACATCTGCTGACCAGACTCTGCTTCACACAACATTAATCACCCGATCCGCCCGCCCGCCCGCCGCCCCGCCCGCTCGGTAAGTCTATTTTTCTGAAACTGCCTGAAATATCTATTGTCGGGAAATGTCAACAAAAAGTGAGGGAGAGAAGGGATGAGCGAGAGAGGGAGGAGGGGAGAGAGGGAGAGAAATATGTGTGTGTGTGTGTGTGTGTGTATATATATATAGATAGAGAGAGAGAGAGAGAGAATGATAGAGAGAGCAAGGAAGAGAGAGGGAAGGAAAGAGTGCGAGGCAGAAACAGGGAGGGAGAAAGGGAGAGCAAGGGAGGAGAAAGGGAAAGAGAGGCAAACAGAGAGAAAAGGAAAGAGAGAGATAGAAGGGGAGAGATGGGGGGAGAGAGAGAGAGAGAGGGGTTGAGGGAGGGGAGCAAGAGAGGGAGAGAAAAGGAAAGGATAGAGAGAGAGTGAGGGGGGGGGGGGTGATGAGGATGCAGGAGAGAGGGAAAGAGGGAGAGAGGTAGGACACGAGAGGGAGGGTGTGAGACAGGGAATGAGCGAGAGAGAGAGAGAGAGAGAGCGAGTGACTTAACAGCACATCACTGGTAGGGATGGAGTGAGCTCTCAGTGTAAGTGGGAGTGAACCCCAGTCATTGGGGCTCAGACCCTCTCACACACTGACCGTCCCCAGGGTCTGGTTCTTACTGTATTTAAAAAAAAATGAAGTGGGCGAAGCCAAACTGCTCCATCAATGCCCTAATCTCCTCTCTTTCCCCCCCAGCCCCTCTCTCGTTCTCTCCTTGTCCCCTTTCCCCCCGCCCTCAGCGCCCCAACCACCCCCTCCCCTCCCACTATCCACCCCTCGCTTCCTAAAACGGAAGCCCTGACCAGTGGAGCAATTAATCCCTTAATGAATTAGTTGATTCATTGATTAATCCGTCGCAGAGGAATATTGTGGGACTATCGCGTGTCGCGAGCCAACGTTGCGATGTTTTGTTGACAGATGAAGGTGACGGATTCAGGGCATTTGAGCGTATAATGAGCCTCGCGTTTGACACAGAGAGCCTTTCACGTCAGGAGGGCGTCTCAAAGCGCTTCACAGGGTTTTACCGCAAAGCGTAGTGACTGTGTGTTTTCGTGGCTGAACGTGGCAGCCGATTTGCACACAGCGACGTCCCCACAAACAGCCGTGAAGTGAGCGACTGATTTTCTCTTGGGGGGAGGGGGGGGGGTTGTCGGCTGGTACACTGGGGGGGAGAGAGAGTGGGGGGGAGAGAGAGAAAAGCTCCCTTCTCTTTTCCCGACAGCGCCGCGGGATCTTTAACGTCCACCTGAACAGGCAGACGGGGAGTGAGGTTTAACGTCTCACCTGAAGGATGGCGTCTCTAGTGACAGTATGTGTCTCTCTCTCACCCCCACAACCACCCCCCCATCACCACACTGGAGCCTCAGCCTAAACTGTGAGCTCAAAGTCCCTGATGTGGGGGGGGGGCTTGAACCCACAACCTTCAGAGGCGAGAGCGCGAGCGACTGAGCCACAGACTGACACCTCATGTGGTTGAGTTGAACCAATTTATCCCCCATTTGGAGTTGTAATGTTGAGTGTCCAGGCATTTGGGAGAAACAACAGCAACAACTTGCATTTACCAGCACCCCCTCACCCAGGTAGCCCCCCCCCCCACCCACCACCCAGAGCGCTTGACAGTGATGGAGCACGACACTGAGCCGAGGGGGAGGTGACCGTAGGCTCGAAGAGGAAGGTCTTCAGCATGATCTGGAGATGGGGAAGGAAAGGGGGTGAGACGGAGGGATAGAGGGAGAGCATTCCCAGAGTTTCGGGGCGTAGCGTCTGAAAGCGCGGCCGCTCACGGAGGAGCGGAGGGCACGAGGGGCAGGCGGGAGGCCAGAGACAGACCAGCGGAGGCAGCGGGCGGGGAATGAGCCGGTGTCGGAGACGCAGGGAATTTCAGTGGGAGGAAAGCCAGGGAAATGTTTACAAATTACACTTTAAAATAAAATACATATTCTGGATTTAATCCCAGGCCCCACACGGGGGGGGGGGTTACAAACACTTTAACACAGCTACAGTGTTAGAGAGAGTGAGGGAGAAAGATAGAGAGAAAGAGTGGGGAGGGAGTGAGAGGGGAAGAATAGAGGAGGGGAAGGAGGTGGAGAGAGTGGGGGGGGAGAGAAGGAGGATGGAAGGAGGAGAGGGTGAAGGAGAGAAGGGAGGGAGGTGGAGAGAAGGAGGGATGGAGGAGGGGGTGGACAAAGGAGAGAGGTGGGGATGGAGGAGGAGGGGGCGAGGGAGGGAGAGAGGGAGGGAGGGAGGAAGAGGTGGAGGGAAGGAGAGTAGGAACGGTAGAGAGGAGGAAAGAGAGGAGAGAGAGACGGAGTGAGGCAGAGGTGGAAGAGGGAGAAAGAGAGGGAAGGGAGAGAGAGAGAGATAGGGACACTCAGGGGAAGGAGAAGGGAGAGAGAGGAGAGAGCGCACGTGAGAGAGAGCGAGAGAGAGAGAGAGAGAAGGAGCGAGGGATGCTGAAAGTTTAATTAAGGAGGTGTCAGGTTCCGAGAACACGAGTCCCAAGTGGGGGCTATCGATCAGAGGACGGGTTGGCTGTGAGCTGGAGACTCGGGGTGGGGGGGGGGGGTGTGGGGGGTATGAAGTGCAATGTTATTTCGTAGAAGGCGATCCATCGGCCTCGCAGCCGTTTGTCTGCTCCAATTTCCCTGCGAGAGCCGCCCGCAGACAGCCCATCCTTTATCCTGTCACCCCCGCGCGCACTCCCTCAGCCGTGGCCACTGTGCACGCCAAGGTGACGGGGAGAGAGAGAGGGGGAGAGAGCGAGGGAGCGAGGGAGCGAGGGAGGGAGGGAGGGAGAGCAGCGATTAATCAAACCCTCATTTATCTGTTCATTCGCTCTCGCATCTCCCCCCCCCCCCACCAATCCCTTCCCGCCATCTCCCCCCACACCCCCCCCACCCCCAACTCCCTTCCCGCCATCTCCCCCCACACCCCCCCCCACCCCCAACTCCCTTCCTGCCATCTCCCCCCCAACCCCCCACCCCCAACTCCCTTCCCGCCATCTCCCCCCACCCCCCCACCCCCAACTCCCTTCCCGCCATCTCCCAACCCCCACCCCACCCCCAACTCCCTTCCCGCCATCTCCCCCCCACCCCCCCCACCCCCAA
Source organism: Callorhinchus milii (assembly GCF_018977255.1). Lineage (NCBI taxonomy): Eukaryota > Metazoa > Chordata > Chondrichthyes > Chimaeriformes > Callorhinchidae > Callorhinchus > Callorhinchus milii. The sequence continues at coordinate 67,867,664 of NW_024704746.1, forward strand.
CTCCCTTCCGCCATCTCCCACCCCCACCACCCCAACTCCCTTCCTGCCATCTCCACCCCACCCCCAACTCCCTTCCCGCCATCCCCCACCCCCCCCACCCCAACTCCCTTCCCGCCATCCCACCCCCACCCCCCCACCCCCAACTCCCTTCCCGCCATCTCCACCCCACCCCCCCCACCCGCAACTCCCTTCCGCCATCTCCACCCCCACCCACCCCACCCCAACTCCCTTCCCACCATCTCCACCCCCACCCCCCCCCGCAACTCCCTTCCCGCCATCTCCACCCCACCCCCCCACCCCCAACTCCCTTCCCACCATCTCCACCCCCCCACCACACCACACACACAAACACAAACAATCGAACCCAACTCTGCGCAAGATATTAACCCTTCAAGGAGGCTACCCGCGAGCCATCCTGGAGGACACAGTTTCGTCCATTGATCCAGCCAACACTGGAGCTCTCTACTCTAACCCCATTCCCCTGCTCTCTCCCTCTCTCTCCCCCCTCTCTCTCCATCCCCCCCATCGTGTCTAGGCTGGGGATCACTCCCCCCACTGGAGCTCTCTACTCTCACCCCATTCCACTGCTCTCTCTCTCTCTCCCCCGCCCCCCCCCCAGTGCTGCTACGGATCCTCAGCCTAGACCGTGAGCTCAGAGGTCCCCTGAGCGAGCCGCGTGAAATGGGTGCGAAGACGGAGGGGGAGCGG
>NW_024704746.1:67868401-67990695 GCF_018977255.1 Callorhinchus milii
GGACAGTTTCGACCCTGGTACGTAAGTCCCTGTCGCTCCACTGAGGAAACGTAAGAAACAATAAGCTAATACCTGGAATGAAAGTGTTTGTCTCTCGTGGATCGCGTGGCTGCTGTGAGTTGTGCGATAACAAGTTTGGACAGCAACTGTGGAGAGTTCCCTCACACAGTGGACCCCAAACATCCGCACACACACCAATGTGAAAATTAATACCCACAGTGGTAATTAACACATGCCTTGAATCTGATGACTTGATAGTGTAGACTCCCCACCCTCCCCCACACCAACCCCCACGCGATGTGTCACCTTGAATGTCAGAGTTTCGCCAGCCATGGCTGCCCTGTGAAGTGACTGTCGCCGAGATATAAGGGGGCAACGTTGGCCGAAGAAGAATGATCCCTTGTGCTGGAGGGCAATGTCTTGGTACTTTACTGGGACAAGGATTGAGTGACCAAATTATGATTACTATAAATTTTTTTCACAGGGATTATTACCCCCGGAAAAGCGATCCGCCAATGACTATCGAGCGGGTTCTTACAGGTAAACAGAGGTGTGTGGAGTAAGCGAAACCTGCCTAAGGTTTTCGCCCTGACCTGCCCGGGAATCGAATCCTGGTCCTCTCGCTCTGCGAGGAGAGGGGTCTACACCACTGAGCTACAGATCTCCGTGCGAGTGGTTCTTGTTGCTGCACGAGAGTTGTTGATGAGAGTTGTGTGAAGCTTTCACACACACAAGAGAGGCTGCAGTTTGGCCCAGGTCCAACCTCCTCAATCCCTAAAGCTCCGTGAAGGCTCCTTAAGTCGGGAGGAATGAGAGGGATTGAGCTGTGAAATTCCATATGGCTTTGAGATTGCACGGCTGCTTCAGGGCTGGTGTGACGGCGGATGGGATAATAACAATAATCCTTGCATTCGATACAGTGCCTTCCATGTCTTCCAGACGTCTCAAAGCGCTTCACAGGATACGCTGCAAAGTGGAGTGACTGGGTCTTTTGCGAGCGGATTGTGGCAGCCAATTGCGCACAGTGTCCCACAAAACAGTCGTGGAGCGAGCGACTGATTTTATTCGGGGAATTGTTGGCCAGGACCCCGGGGGTGGGTGGGGAGAGGGAGAGAGAGAGAGAGAGAGATAGGCGCTGTGTAAATGCAAGTTGTTGTTGTTGCTGTGGTGTGCTGTTACCGTTGTTAATTATTATAATAATGATTCGGTCCCTCAATCCACGACTGTTTGTGGGACGCTGTGGGCGCAATTGGCTGCCACAAAACACACAGTCAATTCTCTTTACATGATATCCGTCGAGCGCTCTGAGACGTCTCGAAGACGTGATGAGGCGCTGTGTCAATTATTATTGTTATTGAGCGCCGGTGCTCACAGGTTGAGAGTTAGTGAGTGTGAGACGACTGTTGAGTCTGGGACCAGTTTCTAACCTGTGTTGGATTTAACCCTTTAAGTGGAAATAGACAATTAACTGGGAACCAATTCGACAACACCAGGAATTGTGTGTGTGTGTATTTATATATATATATACACATATTAAGGGATTGTGGGAGGACAAGTGGAGTTGGTTGGAGAACGCGAGAGAGAAAGAGAGAGGGGGGGGGGGGGGAAGCAAGAAAAAAAAAAGTCCTTCCCCCTTGATTTGAATGAGTTAAACATTCCAGATTAAATCCTGGATTTGGTCATGTTCTCCCATGGCTTCCAGTGTCATCATGATGGCCTCAGAGGGAGAGAGAGAGATGGACAGCCGCTGTAAGTGGGCCTATTCCCGTGAGAAGGCCTCAATGCGTCAAGTGTAGTGACTGTGTATGTTCGCAGGCGCAAAACATGGCAGCCAATTTGTGCACAACACAGAGTTCCCGGAATATGTCATGAACCGAGCTGTCTGACAACCACTGCTCCCTTTCTCTTTGCCCCCCCCAATTTTTCTCACTTTCCCCCCAATCTCTCTCTGCACCAAATCTCTCTCCCCCCCAAATCTCTCTCCCCCTTTTCACCACAAAACACACAGTCGTATTCACTCTACAATATATCCTGCAAAGCCCTTTGAGAAGTCTCGATGACGTAAAAAGGCACTATATCAAATGCAAAGATCATCATAATTATTATTATCTCAATCTCTTTACTCCTCTTCCCCCACCCCCCCACTTCCAATATCGTTCACTCCCCCAATCTCAATCTCTTCCCCTCCCACAAAAGTTCTTTGCCCCCGCTACTCCCCGTTCAGTGTGAAGATTGACGGACGCCACATTGTTAGCTGTGAACGAGACAGGGCGAGCAAACAGCAGACGCTGCACATTCCACCAGCCTGGGCGAAACCCAACACCCTCTCTCCCTCTCTCCCTCCCTCTCTCCCTCTCTCTCTCTCTCTCTCTCTCCCTGGTGCCCATGTTTCCAGACTGGCTGGCCTAACGCTGAGATACGTGAAGGCTAAAGCCACAGCTCTTTACCCACGGCCAGCGAGGCGTCTGAGATTAGGAAAGGAGTCGGCAAGGTGTTCATGGGAGGGCAGCTTTCCTCTACTCGTTGGTGAGTCCGGTTCTGAAAGGGAGGAGAGGGGCGGGGGGAGGAGAGGTATCAAGGGGTCCACAAAGTCCTGTTACCCCACTGTCACAAAACAGCGATACCAGACTACAGACGAGCTGAGCCAAGCTCACAACGATGCATTTTGTCTCATCGCTCCATCAGGTTATGGATGATGTCACACCAAACATGGCGACTGATCATTATCTGCCATAAAAAATGATGGTGCGCTCAAAACACACCCCACAACACACACATGACACACACGCCCATGACACACACACATACCAATGTTCTGGACATCTAAATCCAGTCAAACACTTGTACTGAATATAATTGAGCAACTTCTAAATACAACGATCATCATTCTCTCATCCACATGGTTCAGTTGTTGGTAGTGCTCTGTAGAGAGAGAGAGAGAAAAACACATGGGGGGGGGGGCGGGGAACAGGATTTTGTGGATAGACTATGAGGTGGTCAGTGACAGATCTAATAGGGAGTTTAGGAGGAAGTTCTTCGCACCCGGAGGGGTGGGGGAGTGTGGCACTCACTGCCGGGAACTGTGGTTGGAGCAGAAAGTATCAACGTGTTTAAGAAGATCTCAATGCAGATGCGAGTGAGGGAATAGAGGGGATTAGGAGAGGGTGAAAGGGTCTGTGGAGTATAAACACCAGAACATACTAATTAGGCCAAAGGGAGTCTCTCTCTCTCCTCCAGTGTCTTGGCCGACAATCCCCCCCCAGATAAAATCGCTCATTCACTTGACGTCTAGTTTGCAGGAATGTCACTGTGGGCAAATTGGCTGTTGCCCTCGCTTAGAAAACACACAGTCACTACGCTTCACAGTAAAGTTCTGTGAAGCGCTTGGGACTTCCTCCCGGCGTGAAAGGTGCGATACCAAATGTAAAGGTTGTTATTATTCGTAGTTAGTTGAGGGGCTGTGTGTGTGTGTGGGGGGGGGGGGGGTGGGAGGGTGATGGGTGTATTGGGACTGACTGGGGGGATCTGGTTGCTGGTCTGGTCTGGTCTGGGTTGTGTGGAGGCCCGAGAGAGGTTTGCTGTGGCAGCCTCTGATTTAACAAACGAGAGTCAAAACGCTCTCCGTCTTTGAGATGAAAAACGTACGGGTTCATCCCCGGAACCCCAAAGGCCATCGAGGCAGACCTACATCCTACAGCGAGTGCTGTAACCACCGCAGTACATAACCCCACACCAGAGCCCTGTGGTGCGGAGGTTAGAGCCCTCGCCTCGCAAGTGAGAGAATTTGGGTTCGATTAAGTTCCCTTACTCCACACTCACGCCTCTGTTTACCCAGCGGTGAGCAGGAACCCGGTTGTCAGTCGATTGGTGGATTGCTTTCCGGGGTGGTGGGGGGGGTGGGGGAATAATCCCTCCCCACAAAATATTGCTCACTCAATCCACGAGTGTTTGTGGACGCCGCTGTGCGCCAATTTCAAAACACTCAAACAACCCACTTTACAATACACTCTGTGAAGCGCTTCGAGACGTCTCAACGATGTGACAAAGCGCTGTGTCAAATACGGGGATTATTATTATTATTAAAACACGTCAACCCTTGGGTCAGAGACCTGGGTGTTGGGAGAGGAAGGGTTAAAGTCCTCGCTTTGGGGGGTGGGTGGGGGGGGGGGAGAGCAGGGGTGCCAGCTCAGACCACGCATGGAATATAAATACACTTCTCCTTCCTGTGTTCACTTTGGGTTTGAACCCTGGGCGCCGGTATAGATGGTAACCTGAGGTGACTTACTGCTTAACCTTTGGAACTTGCTGCGAGTATCTGAGCCATGTGAGAGGCTGTGAATCAGTGTAGCTCCTCTCTGGGCTGTCTCCACGCCTCCACTCCCTGTCTCTCCTCTTCACGTCCAATCTGCGGCTGAGTCATTGCAGGACACGACCTGATGTGGAAGGGGGAGGGAGGTGGGGTGGTGAGGGGTTGGGCGGTGGGGGAGTTGGGGGGAGGCGAGGTGAGGGAATGGGGGGGTTGGTGATTCGAAGTGAGGTTAAGCAGGACATCAGTCAGTCTGTCTGTCTGTCTGTCTGTCTGTCCAGAGAGCCCTCGTGTAGGAGACGTCTCATTTATCATTCCATTGATCAGCTTGCACCTGACCTATAAACCCTCTAACATTTACCTCTGCTGTCCGTGCCTTTGGTCAACACTCCAAGACCCCCTCCCACCCCGCCCTCTCCCTCTCCCCACACCTCCCCTCCCCCCCACACACACTCTCCTCCCCTCCGCTCGCTCCATCACCAGTCTGAAGACTGCAGACTCTTATCCGATGCTGCAAGTAAGGTATTGTGTCAGTGTGAAGTCTTTGCGAAGCTCTGTGGGACTGTGTTGTGTGTGAAAGACGCCGTGATCCCTTTCTGGGGGTCTTCAAATCACTTCCAAATAATAATCTGGTCACTCAATCCACGGCTGTTTGTGGGGACGCTGCTGTGCGCAATTGGCTGCCGCGTTTCACCCACAAAATACACAGTCACTACACTTTACAGTGTATCCTGTGAAGCGCTTTGAGACGTCTCAACGACAGGATAGGACGCTGTATCAAATGCAGGGATTATTATTATTATTGTTGAGCGGGACACTCGGTGAAGTGTGTGAAACATTGTGATGTGATCTGTAGGTGATACCGGTGAGATCTTTGACTGAAATGAATGTACGGGGAGGGGGGTGGTGTTGGGGGGGTGGGGAGGGAGGAGCACGGAAGGGTAGGGAAGGAGGGGGGCTCTGGACACACACAGTTAACGCCTTAAGGCACTTTCCGGCCGTGGGCAAAACACCAGTAACCACATTCCGAGTAGCGATCTCCCCTCCTCACCCCCCAGCCCCTCCTCCCCTCCTCGCCATCCCCCCCACCCCCCACCCCCGGCGCCTCTCCTCCAAACCTGCCGCCCTTTGCCCTTGTGATGAGAAGCTCCACCCTGACTTGAGATCAGTCTTAAAAATCTATTTGGCTTCAAATAGAGAAGATAGTAGGGGCCCTGGTCCAGGCTGACACTCCGGTGCAGTGCTTGGGGCAGGTGGGGGTGGGGGGAGGATGTTGGGGTGGGGGGGTCTACATTGTTAGAGACGCCAATGGACTCCGAACGAGACGCTAAGCACTTTGTCCGTGCCTTGTGAATAATGAATAATAATAATCCTTGCATTTGATAATGCTCCTTATCATGTTGTTGAGATGTCTGACTCTCCAGTGCCTTGGGACATCCTCTTGGTGTGGAAGGCTCTTCTGAATCGACTGTGGATTTTTGTGGGCGAAACGCAGCAGACAATTGCGCACAGCAGCCCCCCTCCCCAACAACCCCCCCCCCCCCACCCACACACACACACAAACAGTCGTGGATTGAGCCTTACTGATAGACTGATACCAAGTGGGTACTGGACCCCAGCAATCAGCCCCCAACGCACACTCACGGGTTCCTACTCCCTCCCACCCCACCCCACCATCCCACCCAATGCCTTCTAGCCAATTTTCCAGGATTAGGATTAGAGGGTACATTCATCTATTGCGGGGGGTGGGTGGGGCGGTGTGGGGGGGGGGAGCGAGCGAACACTCTAATCCAGGCAGAGAGAAAATCTCCCGCTCACATGGGGAACTCAACCCCTAGTCGCTTGCTTAGCTTTGGAGACTCTTAAGCCTGGCATGTTGGGAATGTGCTTGGAAAACACCCAGAGGCTCTGTGTGTGTGTGTGTGTGCGTGTGTGTGTGCGTGTGTGGTGGGGGGGCAGCGACACTGTATCAAGCTATTTATCTTTCTGTCCTATTTCTAACCTCTGTTCTCCCCCCCCCCCCCCATCCCAACGCACTCCGTATTTCCCATTGACAATCCCAGGCAGAGTGTACTAATTGACCCAGTGTGATAACTTGCTTGTTCAAGAGAATTGGACACTTGGGAGTGTGTTCAAAGGGACAATTTGCCATTAATCTCCTTTGAAGTGACCGGCTGATTACTGCCGTTGGCCCTGGCTAAGGAAATGGCTTTAGCAGACGGTGCCTGGTTATGTACCCTTGATATCGATAACTCTGAGACTTCTCTACACCTTCGCTCTCGCTCCCCCCTGCCCCCACTCGTTCCCACCCCCTCACCCCTGGTCAATCATCTCAACAGCATCAACAAACGATAAATAATAATCCTCGCATTTGACACAGCGCCTTATCACGTCGACGAGACGTCTCAAAGCGCTTCACGGGATACACTGTTAATTATATCTTGTGGGCGAAACGCGGCAGCCAATTGCGCACAGCAGCGTCCCCACAAAAACACACGGATTAAGTGACCACATTATTATTATTTTTTTAAGGGATTATTCCCCCCCGGAAAAGCGATCCACCAATCGACTAACAACCAGGTTCCTACTTACTGATGGCAAACAGAGGCGTGCGCGCGTGTGTCTGTGCGTGTGTGGAGTCAGGAAACTTGCCTAAGGTCTCGTCCTGCCCGGGAATCGAACCCGGGTCTTCTCGCTCGCGAGGCGAGGGCTCTAACCGCTGAGCTGGACTCGTTGACTATTGTTACAGATATAAATTTTAATGTACTGTGAGCTATACTTTCTTCGGGGAGTGAGGACAATGGACTGCATTGGTGACACATGTTTAAAGAGGTGACTTTAAATCATTTCTCACTCGCAAACTACCCGAAAATAATTGGTTGGGTCTGGAGTGTGTTCGGGCTGTGTTAAAGTCTCATATTCACATCATAAAGCTCTCTCGTAACACGGGCAAAAACACGGGTACATCTGGGCTTAAACATTTACATTACTTTGTAATAGTACCCACTTGGGCTCAGAGTCTAGCCTGACACTACAGTGCCATGGGGGGAAATGAGGAGGGAGTTTCTCTCTCTCTCTCTCTCTCTTCCCCCCAACAATTCCACCCCCCCCCCCCCAGATAAAATCGGTCACTCATTTCGTGGCTGTTTGTTTGTGCCGTGTGCAATTTAACTAGCGCGCTCGCCGACAACAACAACTTGCATTTATACAGTACTCTTCACGTGGGGTAGCGTCTCGGAGCGCTTGAGAGTGGCGGAGTCTGACCCCGAGCCGGGGGGAGAGGGAGGGTGGGGGTGGGTGAGCAAGCCTACAAATTACGCAGTCACTACACTCCACAGTGTATCCCGTGAAGCGCTTTGAGACGTCTTTCCTGATGCGAGCGTGAAGTGCAGGGCTGGTGGGGACTGCACTGCGGCTCATTGGGATGTGGAAGGTGTTGTAGCTCCGGCCATTTGAAGGCGGATCGATTACATCATTTAAAAGGGATTTAGATTAGACAACAGGGAACAGCGAGTGTTTGAAGGGCAAGATCATTGGGATGAGATTAGATACACGCCTCCCGTGGGGATAAAATGAGCTCTTTTTCCTCTCCGGAAATTTCAATCAAAACCACAAAGGTTTTTCTTTGATGGGGTGGAGAAAATCGGGTCAATTTTGCGAGATTTCTTAATGGGATTTCTTAATGAATTATTTTTTTTTAATTAAGAAATCCGAGCGGTTAGGGCTACTCCAGCGATTGTTTTAATAACTCGCCTGCGAAGTTCCCCACAGTCACTACACCTTAACTGTAAACCCCGTGAAGCTCTGTGGGACCTGATAAGGTATCGGGTGAGGGAACTATTGTTGTTTATTCACTTATAATACGGTATTGTTTGGCCCGCCGGGGGTCTGACCCGCGCGGAAACCCAGCACCGTGCTTAAGCGTCCCCAAACCAAACAGCTTTATCTGGCAGATTGTCGACCAGGACAGAGAGAGAGAGAGAGCTATCGACTGAGCCAGACTGACACATAAAATAGGGCAAAAAATTAAATTAACCTGACCCCCACCCCAAAAAAAAAGCTAGAGAAAAGAGTGTATGTGTTGTGTATGTTTTGTGTGTGTGTGTGTGTGTGTGTGGGGGGGGTGTGGGGGGTTGGGGGGTGAGGGAATAGCTTTACGGTGAGTGCCAGTGAGTAACAGTCTGGTTTGTCCTATCCTTTAAGCTGCTGAAGGTTAATGTTCCAATCTGCTGGGAGAGATCCAGACACCTGCAGATCCACCCATCGATTGCACTCAGCAACGTTCGTCCTGGACTCGCTGATTGATAAATGATTGAGTCAGTCTTTCTCAGATTAGCGGGAGGATAACGTGAGGAGAGAGAGAGAGAGAGAGAGAGAACGAGAGAGAGAGAGAGAGACAGAGACACAGAGAGAGAGAGAGAATCTGGGGGGCAAAACAAAAAGCCAACCGCGAAACAAACGAGCAGCTAAAGCCATCTCACACAGGCTCGGTCTTAATGCCTGACCAAATCTTTATTAATTCTCCGCTCAGGCTCTGTGAACAGGAGGCGGGTTCGCCCGTGTGCGTGTGTGCGTGTGTGTGTGCGTGCGTGTGCGTGTGTGTATTTCAGCCGTAACAGAAGGCTCTGTCTGCGCTGCCGTGAATCTACAAATCCCAGCGACAGGTAAGGACACAGCCAGAGAGAGAGCGAGAGAGAGAGAGAGAGAGAGCGAGAGCGGGATAAGTGTGTTAGACTATTAATTAGCAGACATTATTGATGTCAACTTAAGGCAAGGCACATTTAGTTGGTGATCAAACATCATCTGTCTCAAAAGTCGGATCGTATCCTCGGGGAGATTATTGTAGAATGTTGCCAGCTGTAATTGGTTTTTAAATACCATCAACTCCTCCAACCCCTCCCTCCCCTTCCTCCTCCCTCCACCCCCCCTCCCTCCCTTCCTCCCTCATTCCTCTCTGCTCCCGGGAGGCATGTGTAGCCTTCTGTGTTGCAGTGCGTTCACCTGCAAAAATCACAGTTACTACACGTCATGGTGAAACCCATGCAGCCCCCGTGGCTCGGGGGTTCGAGCCCTCGCCTCGCGAGCGAGAGGACCCGGATTCGCTTCCCGGGGCGGGTCAGGGCGAAACCTTGGGCAAGTTTCCTTACTCGCCCCCCCCCCCCACCCCCAACACACCTCTGTTTACCAGCAGTCAGTAGGAACCCGGTTGGTAGTCGATTGGGGGATTGTTTTCTGGGGGTAATAAACCTACCAAATAGATGTGGTCACTCAATCCACGACTGTTTGTGTGGACGCTGCTGTGCGCAATCGGCTGCCGCGATTTCCACCCACGAAAATGCGCAGTCACTACACTTTACAGCGTACTCCGTGAAGCGCTTTCAGACGTCTCAACAACGTGATATCAAGTGCAGGGATTATTATTGTTGTTGTTGTTGTTGCTGCTGTTGTTGGTGTTGGGACGTCTTCCCAGGATATAAAGTGGAGTGACTGTGTGTATTTTGTGGGGCCAACTATTGAGTCTGGTATAAATCTGGCCAACCTGCGGGAGGGGAGGGGGGTGGGTGGGGGGAGTGAGGTTTAACGTCTAACCCGAAGGACAGTGTCTTCGACAATGCGTCCACACCCCCCCACCCCCCACAACCTCTCTCTCTCTCTCTCTCTCTCTCCCTCTCTCTCTCTCGTGAGCTCAGAGTGATTTTCCCACTCGAGATGAAGACGGAGAGATGTAATGTGAAATGATGCCGGTGTTTAAGATTTCGTGTCTCACGTCTGCAGCTCGTTCCTGTTTTATGTCTGTCAAAGATTCTGTCGAGGGGGGGGAAAAAAAACCTCTTAACCCCGTCAGCGATTTTTTTTTTCAAGCCAAACAAAATTCTTTCTGACAAGCCCTTTGATCCAACCGGACTCGAATAATTCATCGCTTTATTTAAGCGTTGCGTCCAGGAACAACGCCCCCCCACCAACCCCCACCCACACCCCCACTCACCCCACACGCGAGAAGCCGGGTGAGACCCGCCACGCGCCACCCGCCACAGAACAACCAGCGTCCCACACGCCAACGGGACTGTGTAATCAGGGCGCGGTATATCAGGGCACCTTATACCGAGGCGCTTTATACTGAGGCATGGTACAGCAGGCTGAGAACATCAGAACTTGCTGGAGCAAGAAGACCATCTGGCTTATTACCTTCCTTCCACCATCCTGGCCATCGCTTGACATGTCGTGCCCCAAACCGGACACTGTGTCTCCCCCCCCCCCACCACCGCACACCCCCCCATTCCCCCCCAGATATTGGTTATTAACCGAAACATTTGTTCTCGAAACAAACCACACTTTCTGCTTCCACCACGTCTGTCTGTCTGTCTGTCTCTCTCTCTCTCTCGGGAACTTGTTCCATAAGTTTACTACTCTCACTCACCGAAGTCGTGTTTCCTCAGTATAGTTTAGCTGTAATGGCACGTGTTATAATGAGGCGTGTTATACTGGGGGTGTCCAGCGCTTTGGGACGTCCTCCGAACACGGGACAGCAGTGATTTAGAGTGATGGGGAGGGTGGTGGAAGGTGGGGGGGGGGGGGGGCGGTACACGGAAAGCGAAACACAAAGCTCAGGAACAAGGTAACAACCGTGTTGCACACGCCCCGGGCAGGTTTATTAACATGCGCGCTGTGAGATTGCCTTTCACCAGGTCCAGGCCGTCAGCCTTTCATCTCAACCTCAGGTTAATTCATGTGTGATCTGGTTACTGGTCTTGGCCACGTGACATGTGTTTCTCTCTCCACCCCCCCCATCCCCTGTCCCCCCCTCCCCACCAAACCAACCAACCCCCAAGTTTTGAGCTCACGGTCCAGGCTGATGGGGGTGGGGGGGGGGAGAGAGAGAGAGAGAGAGCACCGCATTGTCGGAGACGCCGTCCTTTGGACGAGACGTTAAACCTCACTCCCCGTCTGCGCCGTGTTCAGGGGGAACGTTAAAGATCCCGCAGCTCTGTGGGGAAAAGAGACAGGAGTTTCTCTCTCTCTCTCTCTCTCCTGGTGTCCTGGACAGCAATGGAGTCCTGTAGCTCGGTGGTTAGAGCACTCGTCTCGATTCCCGGTTAGGTCAGGGCGAAACCTTAGGCACGTTTCTTTACTACACACGCGCACACACACGCGCGCGCACACACACACACACGCGCACACACATGCGCACACACGCGCACACACACACACGCGCGCGCCTCTGTTCACCCAGTAGTAAGTCGGAACTCGGTTTGTCAGTCGATTGGCGGATCTCTTTCCGGGGCTAATAATCCCTCCAAAATAATAATAATAACACGGTCGCTCAACCCACGGCTGTTTGCGGGGACGCTGCTGTGCGCGATTGGCTGCCGCGTTTTGCCCACAAAATACACAGTCACTGCACTTTACGGTGTATCACGTGAAGCGCTTTGAGACGTCTCGAAGACGTGTGACGAGGCGCTGTGTCAAGTCAAAGGATTCTTATCAGTAGTAATAACCGTGTCTGGTCAGTGCCTGTGGTCAGTGGCTGTGTGTACGGCTCAGGGTCACGGTTCCACACTTGCTCACGGTGACTATAAATAGGTATTGCCTGAGCGGCTGATTCCGGGGTCTCCAGTGAAACGGGTGTTGGGTGGGGTGGGGGGGGGGAGAGACTGACTGTCTCCACAGCAGATGGCAAGAGTTCATGTTCCACCTTCCCTGTCGCTCACAGAGAGTCCGAGCCAGAGCCAGTGCAGCCTGTCAGCTCAGGCTGACACCCGCTGTCCGACCAACTCTATAATCTAACGGTATAATAATGATAATAATAATAAAAATGATCCTTGCGTTTGACGCAGCGCATTATCCTGTCGTTGAGACGCCTCGAAGCGCTTCACAGGATACACGTTAGAGTGTCGCTCCAAACTCAGTGGCCGAGACGCTGGCGGTGGAGGGGTTAAACCCGCGAGCCCCAGGTTGTGAGATCACTGGCCCATGGTGTGTGTTTACGTGCCCCCCCACACCCCCCGCCCACCCCCCACACCTCCCCCCGGCACTAGGCTGACAGCTGGCACCGGAGGATTCGGGCACAGGGGGCGTTTTGGTCTCGGAAACGGCTAATTACCTTCAACGTGTGTCAAGTGCGAGGTACAAAATAGAGATAATTATCCTCTCTCTACAGCAGTGCGAGAATAAGAAGAATAACTAAATCCTTCCCTCCCTCACTCCCTCGCTCTCTTGCTCCCTCACTCCTTCCCTCCTTCCCTTCACTCCCACCCTCCCTCCATCCATCTCTCCCACCTCCTCTCTTCCCCTGTCCCTCGCTTCCATAACTCAACCGCTTGAAGTCTCAGACTGCGACCCGGTCGCTCGCGCTCTTGCCTTGGAGTCAGACGCTTGTGGGTTCAAGCCCCACACTCCCCCCCCCCCCCCCATGTCAGGCTAAGCTGACTCTCCAGCGCTGGGGGGAGAGATCGAGAGAGAGAGAGAGAGAGAGAGAGAGAGAGAGCTGTGTTGTCAGACGCCGTCCTCCGGATGAGACGTTAGACCTCAATCCACGTCTGTGGTCTGTTCAGGTGGACGTTAAAGATTCCGGGGCGCGGTGGGGAAAAGAGAAGGACATTCCTCTCTCTCTCTCTCCCTCTCCTCTCCCTGGTCTCCTGGCCGACAATCCCCCCTCACCCCCCCCCACCCCCAGATAAAATCAGCCGCTCACTTCACAGCTGTTTGCGGGGACGCTGCTGTGCGCAATTGGGTTCTGCGTTTCGCCCGCAAAACACACAGTCACTACACTTTACTGTGTATCTTGTGAAGCTCGACGACACGATGAGGCGCTGTGTCAAAGGTCAGTTTGTGGGGACGTTGTTGTAAATCCACCTTTAGCATGTCTGTAGCGTGTGGACACACAGGGGGGGTGCGGGGGGGTGCGGGGGGGGTGCGGGGGGGGGGCGGGTGTGGGGGGCGCGGGCGGGGGGGGACAGACCGAGGTTCATGTTAAAGAATGATTAAAATCCAGTCACAGACCCAGAAAGGGATCAATAAAAGGCAAATGGAGCTCTGAGCCGTCTAACCAGGGTCTGGAATATAAAGTAACCAGGAGCTGAGACGTGAGCACGCGCGCGTGTGTGTGTGTGTGTGTGAGTGAGTGTGTGTGTGTGTGAACGTGTGTGTGAGTGTCTGTGAGTGAGTGTGTGTGTGAGTGTCTGTGAATGAGTGTGTATGAGTGTGAGAGTGTGTATGAGTGCGAGTGTGTGTGAGTGCGAGTGTATGTGTGAGTGTGTGTATGAGTGCGAGTGTGTGCGAGTGTGTGTATGTGTGTGTGTATGAGTGCGAGTGTGTGTGAGTGCGAGTGTATGTGTGAGTGTGTGTGTGAGTGCGAGTGTATGTGTGAGTGTGTGTGTGAGTGAGTGTGTGAGTGTGTGTGAGGGCGAGTGCGAGTGTGTGCGAGTGTGTGTGTGAGTGCGAGTGTGTGCGTGAGTGTGAGTGTATGTGCGAGTGTGTGTGAGTGCGAGTGTGTGTATGAGTGTGAGTGTGTGTGTGTGTGTGTATTGACGGTCTGTGACTCCCTGGATGGAGTTGCCGTCTCTGTCCCTGAGGCTCCCCTTCCTCTCGGTCTCGGTCTCGGTGTCGCTGTGCCTCACCCCAGGACAGCTACCTGGGGGGGGGGGGGGGAGAGCCAGGGGGCCGGGCGAACCGCCTCTCTCTCTCTCTCTCCCCCTCCCCTTATACACACACACAGACACGCTCACGCTCTCTCTCTCGCTCTCTCGCGCAGAGCGAGTGTGCAGGCTGTTTAAATCACACCCTCAGTCAGTGCGCTTAACCCATCTGCACTGCTCTCTCCCTCTCTCTCTCTCTCTTTCTTTCTCGCTCTCGCTGTCTCTCGTTCTCTCCCTCTCCCTCTCGCTCGCTCTCCTCACAGCAGCCTCGCACATCTGCTGACCAGACTCTGCTTCACACAACATTAATCACCCGATCCGCCCGCCCGCCCGCCCGCCCGCCCGCTCGGTAAGTCTATTTTTCTGAAACTGCCTGAAATATCTATTGTCGGGAAATGTCAACAAAAAGTGAGGGAGAGAAGGGATGAGCGAGAGAGGGAGGAGGGGAGAGAGGGAGAGAAATACGTGTGTGTGTGTGTGTGTGTGTGTATATATATAGATAGAGAGAGAGAGAGAGAGAATGATAGAGAGAGCAAGGAAGAGAGAGGGAAGGAAAGAGTGCGAGGCAGAAACAGGGAGGGAAAAAGGGAGAGCAAGGGAGGAGAAAGGGAAAGAGAGGCAAACAGAGAGAAAAGGAAAGAGAGAGATAGATAGAAGGGGAGAGAGAGGGGGAGAGAGAGAGAGGGATTGAGGGAGGGGAGCAAGAGAGGGAGAGGAAAGGATAGAGAGAGAGTGAGGGGGGGGGGGGTGATGAGGATGCAGGAGAGAGGGAAAGAGGGAGAGAGGTAGGACACGAGAGGGAGGGTGTGAGACAGGGAATGAGCGAGAGAGAGAGAGAGTGATTTAACAGCACATCACTGGTAGGGATGGAGTGAGCTCTCAGTGTAAGTGGGAGTGAACCCCAGTCACTGGCGCTCAGACCCTCTCACACACTGACCGTCCCCAGGGTCTGGTTCTTACTGTATTTAAAAAAAAATGAAGTGGGCGAAGCCAAACTGCTCCATCAATGCCCTAATCTCCTCTCTTTCCCCCCCAGCCCCTCTCTCGTTCTCTCCTTGTCCCCTTTCCCCCCGCCCTCAGCGCCCCAACCACCCCCCTCCCCTCCCACTATCCACCCCTCGCTTCCTAAAACGGAAGCCCTGACCAGTGGAGCAATTAATCCCTTAATGAATTAGTTGATTCATTGATTAATCCGTCGCAGAGGAATATTGTGGGACTATCGCGTGTCGCGAGCCAACGTTGCCATGTTTTGTTGACAGATGAAGGTGACGGATTCAGGGCATTTGAGCGTATAATGAGCCTCGCGTTTGACACAGAGAGCCTTTCACGTCAGGAGGGCGTCTCAAAGCGCTACACAGGGTTTTACCGCAAAGCGTAGTGACTGTGTGTTTTCGTGGCTGAACGCGGCAGCCGATTTGCACACAGCGGCGTCCCCACAAACAGCCGTGAAGTGAGCGACTGATTTTCTCGGGGGGGAGGGGGGGGGGTTGTCGGCCGGTACACTGGGGGGGAGAGAGAGTGGGGGGGAGAGAGAGAGAAAAGCTCCCTTCTCTTTTCCCGACAGCGCCGCGGGATCTTTAACGTCCACCTGAACAGGCAGACGGGGAGTGAGGTTTAACGTCTCATCTGAAGGATGGCATCTCTAGTGACAGTATGTGTCTCTCTCTCACCCCCACAACCACCCCCCCATCACCACACTGGAGCCTCAGCCTAAACTGTGAGCTCAAAGTCCCTGATGTGGCGGGGGGGCGTGAACCCACAACCTTCAGAGGCGAGAGCGCGAGCGACTGAGCCACAGACTGACACCTCATGTGGTTGAGTTGAGCCAATTTATCCCCCATTTGGAGTTGTAATGTTGAGTGTCCAGGCATTTGGGAGAAACAACAGCAACAACTTGCATTTACACAGCACCCCCTTACCCAGGGTAGCCCCCCCCACCCACCCCACCCACCCAGAGCGCTTGACAGTGATGGAGCACGACACTGAGCCGAGGGGGAGGTGACCGTAGGCTCGAAGAGGAAGGTCTTCAGCATGATCTGGAGATGGGGAAGGAAAGGGGGTGAGACGGAGGGATAGAGGGAGAGCATTCCCAGAGTTTCGGGGCGTAGCGTCTGAAAGCGCGGCCGCTCACGGAGGAGCGGAGGGCACGAGGGGCAGGCGGGAGGCCAGAGACAGACCAGCGGAGGCAGCGGGCGGGGAATGAGCCGGTGTCGGAGACGCAGGGAATTTCAGTGGGAGGAAAGCCAGGGAAATGTTTACAAATTACACTTTAAAATAAAATGACATATTCTGGATTTAATCCCAGGCCCCACACGGGGGGGGGGGTTACAAACACTTTAACACAGCTACAGTGTTAGAGAGAGTGAGGGAGAAAGATAGAGAGAAAGAGTGGGGAGGGGAGTGAGAGAGGGAAGAATAGAGGAGGGGAAGGAGGTGGAGAGAGTGGGGGGGGGGAGAGAAGGAGGATGGAAGGAGGAGAGGGTGAAGGAGAGAAGGGAGGGAGGTGGAGAGAAGGAGGGATGGAGGAGGGGGTGGACAAAGGAGAGAGGTGGGGATGGAGGAGGAGGGGGCGAGGGAGGGAGAGAGGGAGGGAGGAAGAGGTGGAGGGAAGGAGAGTAGGAACGGTAGAGAGGAGGAAAGAGAGGAGAGAGAGACGGAGTGAGGCAGAGGTGGAAGAGGGAGAAAGAGAGGGAAGGGAGAGAGAGAGTGAGAGATAGGGACACTCAGGGGAAGGAGAAGGGAGAGAGAGGAGAGAGCGCACGTGAGAGAGAGCGAGAGAGAGAGAGAGAAGGAGCGAGGGATGCTGAAAGTTTAATTAAGGAGGTGTCAGGTTCCGAGAACACGAGTCCCAAGTGGGGGCTATCGATCAGAGGACGGGTTGGCTGTGAGCTGGAGACTCGGGGTGGGGGGGGGGGGGGGGGGGGGGTATGAAGTGCAATGTTATTTCGTAGAAGGCGATCCATCGGCCTCGCAGCCGTTTGTCTGCTCCAATTTCCCTGCGAGAGCCGCCCGCAGACAGCCCATCCTTTATCCTGTCACCCCCGCGCGCACTCCCCTCAGCCGTGGCCACTGTGCACGCCAAGGTGACGGGGAGAGAGAGAGGGGGAGAGAGCGAGGGAGCGAGGGAGCGAGGGAGGGAGGGAGGGAGAGCAGCGATTAATCAAACCCTCATTTATCTGTTCATTCGCTCTCGCATCTCCCCCCCCCCCCACCAATCCCTTCCCGCCATCTCCCCCCACACCCCCCCCACCCCCAACTCCCTTCCCGCCATCTCCCCCCACACCCCCCCCCCCACCCCAACTCCCTTCCCGCCATCTCCCCCCACACCCCCCCACCCCCAACTCCCTTCCCGCCATCTCCCCCCACCCCCCCACCCCCAACTCCCTTCCCGCCATCTCCACCCCCACCCCACCCCCAACTCCCTTCCTGCCATCTCCCCCCCACCCCCCACCCACCCCCAACTCCCTTCCTGCCATCTCCCCCCAACCCCCCACCCTCAACTCCCTTCCCGCCATCTCCACCCCCACCCCACCCCCAACTCCCTTCCCGCCATCTCCCCCCCCCACACCCCCCACCCCCAACTCCCTTCCCGCCATCTCCACCCCCACCCCCCCCACCCCCAACTCCCTTCCCGCCATCTCCACCCCCACCCCCCCCACCCGCAACTCCCTTCCCACCATCTCCACCCCCACCCCCCCCCACCCGCAACTCCCTTCCCACCATCTCCACCCCCACCCCCCCCACCCCAACTCCCTTCCCGCCATCTCCACCCCCACCCCCCCCACCCGCAACTCCCTTCCCACCATCTCCACCCCCCCACCACACACACACACACACACACACAAACAATCGAACCCAACTCTGCGCAAGATATTAACCCTTCAAGGGAGGCTACCCGCGAGCCATCCTGGAGGACACAGTTTCGTCCATTGATCCAGCCAACACTGGAGCTCTCTACTCTAACCCCATTCCCCTGCTCTCTCCCTCTCTCTCCCCCCTCTCTCTCTCCATCCCCCCCATCGTGTCTGGGCTGGGGATCACTCCCCCCACTGGAGCTCTCTACTCTCACCCCATTCCACTGCTCTCTCTCTCTCTCTCTCTCCCCCCGCCCCCCCCCAGTGCTGCTACGGATCCTCAGCCTAGACCGTGAGCTCAGAGGTCCCCTGAGCGAGCCGCGTGAAATGGGGTGCGAAGACGGAGGGGGAGCGGTGGGGGGCAAATTGTTTTACCCCTATCCCACCCACCACCCGTATTGGCCGAGCCATTTATCGGGAGGTGGGTGGTGGGGGGGTGGGTGGTAGTGACCCCGAGATTGTGATGAACAGCACATCCCAGGGCCCAATCTTGCACCTGAAGGAAAGGAGGCCGTGGGTCAGAAGAACAAAGGAAAGTGATAGCGCCCGATTCTCTGTCTGTGAATAATAGATGAGAGTCTATTATAAATTGTCGGCTTCTCTACGGAACAGCAGAGACACAGAAATTGCTTGCGAGGCTGTACAATAACTGGTCGCATCGCTGCTCAACCTTCGCACCGGCTAAACCCTCACCCCCTCCTCGTCTGAACCATCCAGTGATGATGATCCTCGCATCTGACCCCGCGCCTCGTCCCGTCTTCGAGACGTCTCAAAGCCCTCCGCGGGATATTTTGGGGCCAAAACAAAACCAGCAGCCAATTGCGCTCAGCAGTCTCCCCCACCCCACCACCCCACCCCACCCCCACCCCACCCCCACAAACAGTCGTGGATTTTGAGTGACCATTTTTTCTTTCTTCAGGGATTACTGAAGAAAGCGATTAGACATAAAATAATCACAAATGTGCGGTCGCTCAATCCACGACTGTTTGTGGGACATCGCTGCCGCGTTTTGCCCCACCCCCTCAAACATACACGGGCAATCCACTTCACAGGGTGTCCTTTGAAGCGCTTTGAGGCGTCTTAACTCGAGGATTATTATTATTATCATTATTAGAAACAGTCACAATACTTTACGGCCATCCCCCCCTGATTTCGAGAGCTGGGTTGGGAGAGGGACAGTGAGCGAGTGGGAAAATGTATTTTATTTTTATTCTCTTATATAAGGAGGAAAGAACGGCCAGTGTGAATAATTGATGGAAGGTCAGTGCTCTCGAGGTAAAAATAGCTGCTGCTTTTTTCTGAAGCAGCAGCATCTGTTCGCGAGGAAGGCAGTTTGTACCTGTCTGTGCTCAGCTCAGCTCAACACTCCTGCAATATAATAAATAATAATAATAATAATATTAATAATAATCCTCGCATTTTGATACAGTGCCTCACACGCAGTCACTACGCTTTACGCTGTACCCCGTGAAGCGCTTTGAGACGTCTCGAAGACGCGACGAGGCGCTGTGTCGAATGCCGGGATTATTTTTATCATCGCGTCCTCGAGACGTCTCAAAGCGCTTCGCGGGGTGTACTGTAAAGTTAGTGACTGTGCATTTTGTGCGGGGCCATTACTGCGCACAGCGACGTCCCACAAGAAGTGATCGAGTGGTTTTATCTGGGGGATGGGGGGGGGTGGGGCAGAATTGTCGGCCAGGAACCCGGGATAGAGAGGGGGAGAGAGAGAGAAACTCCCTTCTCTTTTCCTGACAGCCCCACAGGATGTTTAATGTCCGTCTGAACAGGGGACACAGACGGGGAGTGAGGTTTAACGTCTCACCCGAAGGACGGTGTCTCCGACAATGCTGCTCTCTCTCTCTCTGTCTCTCTCTCACTCTCTCCCCACCCCAGCGCTGCTCTGGAGTATCAGCCTGGACTGTGAGCTCGAAGACCCCCCACCCCCCCCCAACATGGGGCTCAAACCCACAACCTCCTGACTCAGAGATGAGGGTGTGAGTGAGTGTTTGAGACAGGCTGAGTGGAGGGGAGTCAAGTCCCCCCACCAACGCCACCCCCCCCACCCCACCCCCGAGAGTCAAGCGCCGAGTGACCGGGTGTTTTACGTGAGAACAGTAAACACCGTGACTTGCGGTGACGGCTCGGCATTATAACCTCTGATGGGTTACCATGGAGTCCGGCTACAATAGCTTTGCTTCCTCCCCTCCCAAAGCCCCCCACTCTCTCCCCCACCCCCCCCCCCCACCCCACAGCCCCCACCCTCCACCCAAAAGAGGGAGGTCGTCCTTTGACGCTAAAAGCGCTTTGAGACGTCCTCCCAACTCCATGGTTAATGGCACTTGGACTGCTCCCCGTTGATACCCGCTTTGCCCCTTGTGCTGACCAGCGAGGGAGGGGGAGAGAGAGCGAGCGAGCGAAGGAGGGAACGAGGTAGTGGAAGGAGGGAATGAGAGAGGGAGTGACTGTTCACTGAGGCTATGGTAGGATGGAGACGAGCCAGGCTTCACACCCCCACCCCCCCACCCCAGCCCCACCACCCCCCCAAGGCACTGCCTCCCCCTCAGGCGTCATTCCCCACCTGCTCACCCAGGGCGGGCAACAGCTTGACCTCCACAGACCTGTCTCCTCCTCAAAATTCCTGATGGCCCCTTTGACACGCTCTTTATAGACACGCAGGTAATGGGGGAAGAGAACACATTCCATCCCGTGCTCAGGCGCACACCTCTCTGGCTCTCACTCTGAAGCCTTAACCCTTAACATTGTATGGTAACCCCTTCAAAAAAATTAATAATAATAACAATAATTTGGTCATTCAATCCATGGCTGTTTGTGGGGGACGTCGCTGTGCGCAATCGGCTGCCGTGTTTCGTCCGCAAAACACACAGTCACTGCACTTTACAGTGTATCCTGTGAAGCGCTTTGAGACGCCTCGAAGACGTGATCAGGCGCCGTATCGAATACAAGGCTCATTGCTTATCAGTCAGAACTCCAGTAACAAGAATAATAAGTATCAGGAGGACGTCTCAAAGCGCTTCGCAGGATTCACTGTAAAGCGCAGTGACTGTCTGCGTCCACTGAACAGCAATGGAGGCTGGAGGTGACGAGCGCTGTGTCCGAGCTCAGCTCAGACTCGGGGGGAGTTTTCAGGCTTGTGGCTCGGCTCGGTGCGAGGGCTCACAAAGTTAAAGAGTAACTTGGCTCCCCTTCACACAGTGTCGGAGGATCAATCAGCCGGTTCCCTCTCACATGCGCACGGCATCTCCTCATCAATCTCACTTAGCGAGCGCAGGTCAGGCCTGGCCTGGGGAGACTGGCAACGACAACGGCACCGGCCGTGAGAAGCGTTGACTCATTGATAACAATCACCGAACGGAGAACAAAGAGGGTCTGACTGATATACACACACAGACACACACACAGACACGCACACGCACACACGCACACACACACGGAATCCGATCTCCGCTGTCAAAACCACCCCAAATATTTTCAGGAAAGGTTACCTGCGACTGAAACCGTTTCTCTGCTTGGGTTGATGGAAGATGGTGACATATCCTCCACAGGTATGCCCGGGCAAAGCAGAGCGGGGCAAGACAGGGCGAAACCTGAGGCAAGTTTCCTTACTCCGCGCGCACGCCTCTGTTTACCCAGCAGTAGGTAGGAATCTAGTTGTCAGTCCATTGGTGGATCACTTACCGAGCGGTAATAATCCCTTAAGTAAAAATGGGGTCACTCAATCCATGACTGTTTGTGAGACACTAATGTGTGCGATGGCTGTTCGCTTTCACCCACAAATTCACGGTCAATCTGCTTTACAGTTTATTCTGTGAAGGGCTTTGAGACGTCTCAATGACATGATAAGGCGCCGTATCAAGGATTATTATTATTATTTGGCCAAAGGTTTCTCTCTGGTGATAATCACAGATTCAATTATGTGATAACATCACATAAGGTCTCAGTCGGATGCTCACTCACTCAGCCACACTCTCTCGCTCTCACTTGCCTCCGGGGCAGATGGTTGTGGGTTCAATCTCCTTCTCTCCCCTCCTGACCACCACCAGAGATGAGATGTGAGCAAAATGTCAGCCTGTTTCACCCCCCAACCCACCCCCCCCCCCCCCCCGCCCACCCCCAGCCTTGCTTTTGGATAGATATTTGTGAGGTCAGGGTATCAAGGGATATGGGGCACGTGTGGATAATCGGGGTTGAGGTACAGATCAGCCGTGATCTAATAGAGTGGTGGAACAGGCTCGAGGGGCTGAATGGCCTCCTCCTACTCCTATGATTCTGTGTTTCTGCACTCCTGGTGAGATGCTGTGAAGTGGGTTTAGATCAGGTGTTACATCACACACAAGGATTATTTTTAGATTTGTTGGTGTCGGACATAGTTTCAGCCAATAAAACAAACCCACGATGATCCCATACTGTAGTTTGTAAACTCCCGAAAGAAAAAGTGACTGGGAATGTTGAACTCTCACTCACTGAGCTTAGAATTCCTTCACTTTTATTATTATTATTATTATTATTATTACATAGAAATACATAATGTTAAATAGTGTAACAAGCCTCGGCTCTCGCCAACCTGCGCCTAATACTCTCCGGAATTAGGTAAGTGGGATGCGTCCCTCCAGGGAGAGAGAGAGAGAGAGGGAATGGAATCTCTCTCTGGGGTTGGTTTCCAGGTGTGGGTGGGATGGGAGGCCTGGAATATTCTCAGTTGGGTTTGGAGACTCTTAAGCGACGGTGATGGGTTTCCGCGTGTGTCGAACACCCACCGTCTGACAACAAATACTTACATAGAGATACACAGTGTTACACACCAACACATAACTACATAGAGATACACAGTGTTACACACCAACACATAACTACATAGAGATACACAGTGTTACACACCAACACATAACTACATAGAGATACACAGTGTTACACACCAACACATAACTACATAGAGATACACAGTGTTACACACCAACACATAACTACATAGAGATACACAGTGTTACACACCAACGCATAACTACATAGAGATACACAGTGTTACACACCAACACATAACTACATAGAGATACCCAGAGACAGACACATGGTATCGCATAGTGTGACAGAGAGATACAGTTATACAGAGAGATACACAGAGAACTACAGTGTTTCACACAGTGACACAATGTCGAAACGAGCCTTTCGGCCCAAACTGTCGGTGTTTATGCTCCACGTGAGCCCCCAGTGGGACCATTTGGTCCCAAGTTCTCCCCCAGTCTCAGCCATCAGATCGTTCCGTCTTGGAAGTGTTAAGCTGGAGCAGAACAAGGAAAATCCTTCACTCCGCTCTGCTTTTGGAAGCAGGATTTTTAAAGGAAACGGATTCCGGGCGAAGGCTGAATTCTACACAATCCTCTACGGTTCATGACACGGTGGCCGGACAGGCTGAGACTGGGTGGAACTTGAGGCCTCGGGGCTCGGTTCCAATCTCTGAATTTTTTTTTTTTAACGAGGCGATTGACTTCTCATGTTCCCAACCCGGCTCCACCCATCCCGACCTTCCTCACGCCTTCCTCATGGACTGGGTGTCAGAGCGCGGCTCGGTCACTTTCCCTCTCGCCTCCGAGCCGGGAGGGTTCGAGGGTTCGAGCCCTCACTTCGGGGACTTGGAGCTCCCGGTCTGGGTTGATATTCCAGCGCAGTGCTGGGGGGGGGAGTGAGAGAGAGAGTGAGAGTGAGAGCGAGAGTCGTATTGTCGGGGGCGCCGTCCTTCGGATGCGCCCGGTTCAGGCGGACGTTAAAAACATTTAAACGTCCTGCAATGCCATTGAGAAAAGAGAAGGGAGTTTCTCTCGGCTGACAACCAACCAGACAAACTCACTCACTTCATAATAATAATAATAATAATCCTTGCGTCCGACTTACCGCCACATCCCGTCTTCGAGACGGCTCAAAGGGCTTCAGAGGATATGCTGTGACATGAATTGACTGTGTCTTTGGTGTTCGTGGGGACGCTGCTGTGCGCAATTGGCTGCCGCGTTTCGCCCCCAAAATACACAGTCAATTCCGCATCACAGTGCATTATTTTGTGGGTCAAACACTGGGTATTTTCACGGCCGTTTGTGGGGTCGGCGCTGTGCGCGCAAACTGCCCGCCGCGCTCGCCCCCGAAACACGCAGTCACTGCGCTCCGCTGACGATTCCCGGATGAGGCACTTTGTCCTTAAAGGCGCCGTGTCCAGCTGAGAAGTTATTTATGTGTGGCATTCCGCGGCTCTCTGTCAAGTGAGGAAACCCGAGCTGTGCAGCCTCACCTCAGGCACTCCATCAATCACCCTGTAAAATCCTCCCCACTTTCATCAGATTTCACATCAACGACACGGTCTGGTGAGGGTGCGGAGTGTAAATCAGCCTTAAATGGTTTCGCTCCTAAATCAGTGAGCAACGAGAGCCCCAGATTACATCTGGGAATGTTCTACACTGTGACAAGTGCTCTCTCCCTCTCTCAGGCTGTCTGTTTTTGTCTGTCTCGTTCTCTCTTACGCTCTCCTCCTCTCTCTCTCTCGCTCTCTCTCTCTCGCTCTCTCTCCGATTCACGTTTCTCCCACAAAATGTGGTCAATTCGCTTCACAGTACAGTCTGAAACGTTTTGAGACGTCTCGAAGACGTGATAAGGCGCTATATCAACTGCAAGGATTATTATTTGTATTATTATTCTCTGTCTCTCTCTCTCTGTGTCTTCCTCCGACACTCTGCTCGCTCTCTCCGATACTCTCTCTCTCTCTTTCTCTCTCTTTCTATTACTGTCTCTCTTTCTGTCTCTTCCTATCCTATCTCTGTATTTCTCTCTCTCTCTCTCTCTCTCTCTCTCTCTCTCTCCCTCCAATCAGTGATTAACCTTGCACTCTCCTTCAGAGATGCTTTGTGCTAAATTGAAGAACATTTAAGAGTAATCAGGAATTCTCCGCGGGTGAAAAACAATCTATTCGTTTTTTTTTGGCTGCCTCCTCATCACCATTTGAGCTCAGCCCCTGCGCGCGCGCGCGTGTGTGTGTGTGTGTGTGTCTGTCTGTCTACGTGTCTGTAAGTCTGTCTGTGTGTGTCTGTCGCTCATGAGTTCCCCATCACTCAAGGGAGAAAGGAGGGGAGAGAGGGAAGGTTGAGGGACGTTGAGGACATTCTGATGGAGGTTGATGATGGAGGACAGGGTGACTAGACAGTGGTGGTGAGAGGACATTAATATGAGAATAATAATCATTGCATTTGATACAGCATCTCATCACGTCATTGTAAGGTCTCATAGTGTGGAGTCCCTGGGGGCCGGGAATCCTCCCCCTCAGCTCCTGGTAACCCCACAGCCAAAGCCCTAACTAACGGGGGGGGGTCCTCGCTGGACAAGCAGTGGGAAAGCTCGGCCAGACAGCGCTCTCTCTCTCTCTCTCTCTCTCAATGGCCAAACTATGTGTGGGTTCAGCTGGTTAGACTCCAGCAGTTACCCCAACGCACCCCCCCCTCCCCAAACCTTGGCTCGTGCCAACCTGCCAACCTTTGTGGGCAAAACGCGGGAGCCAATTGTGCACAGCCGTCCAGCCGAACAGGGCACGGACGGGGAGTGAGGTTTAACGTCTCATCCGAAGGGCGGCACCTTCGACAATGGCGGCGCTCTCTCCCCCCCCCCCCCCCCCGGTGCGGGGCTGGAGTGTCAGTCTGGACTGGGAGCTCAAAGTCTCCCATGTGTTGGCTCGGAGCAGGAGCGGTGAGTGTAATATTACGCATTTTTAATGGGGGAAAACAAGTTAGTGACCTGAGAACAACACCTCATAAAACAGTTGTCATAGTGACGGCAACTGTTTAACTCTCCCCCCCCCACACCCCCCCCAAACCCCCCCCCAAACACCCCCCCCAACCCCTCACCGAACCAGCTCAGGAGCGGAGTGCCCTCCGCTGAGCACTGATTGGCTAAACTCCACGTATCTTAAACCGCCCGCAGTCCCAGTTTCACATTAAGGAGGGAATTAACTCTGACAATGATTCACAGAGTAAAATTAAGAGCAGGAACAAGCAGAGCTCCAGGCCGGGTTTCCCACTAATAATGGTCTGTGTGTGTGTGCGTCAGCCCGGCTCAGTGGGTATCGCGCTCTCTCTCTCTCTCTCGTCTCTGAGTCAGAAGGTTGTGGGTTCAAGGCCCCCACTGTCAGGGACTTGGAATCACAGCCTAAGCTGACGCTCCAGTGCAGCGCTGGGGGGGGAGTGGGGGCTGTCGCATGGCCGGAGACGCCGTCCTTCGGAGGAGACGTTAAACCTCACTCCCCATCTGGTTCTGTTCAGGTGGACGTTAAAGATCTCGTGGCGCTGTGGGGAAAAGAGAGGGAGGATTGTCTGTTAGGACATTGGGAGAGAGAGAGAGAGAGAAACTCCCTTCTCTTTTCCCCACAGCCCCGCGGGATCTTTAACGTCCAACTGAACAGGTAGACGGGGGGTGGGGGTGAGGTTTAACTTCTCATCCGAAGGACGACATCTTTACCAATGCAACAAACACCAGCCCCCCCACCCCCCCCCCCAGCGCTGTGCTGGAGAGTCAGCTTAGCCTGTGAGAGCGATTGCTGTGGAGTGTGCGTTCGTGTTAAGATGTTTGGCAGTCCCGGGCGCCGGGAGGATTATTATTATTATGGTTATTATTGGAGACAAGTCTTTTAATAAAAGGAAATCTCACTTCAGATCCTTGACGTGATTACACAGGCAACAGCAAAGCCTCTGGCGGGGACTGCTTTGTGTGTGTATGTTCGTGAGCCAGAGAGAGAGATTGGTTTGCGCTGATAATATATGCTCCGAGCTCCGTTCAGTGGCTTCTCTGATCGTTTGGTGTTTTATCTGCGGATAATTATGTTGTCTAGTAAATAAGGTTATGATATATTTGTGTGTGTGTGGCTCAGACACTCGCGCTCTCGCCTCCGAGCCAGCAGGTCGTGTGTTCAAACCCCCACGTCAGGGACTTTGAGCTGACAGTCTAGGCTGACGTTCCAGTCCAGCGCTGGGTGGTGGGGGGGAGAGAGAGAGAGAGAGAGCGCTGCACTGTCAGAGACGCCGTCCTTCGGAGGAAACGTTAAACCTCACTCCCCGTCTGCCTGTTCAGGTGGACGTTAAAGGTCCCGCGGGGCTGTTCGAAAAGAGAAGGGAGTTTCTCTCTCTCTCCCGGTGTCCTGGACAACAGTCCACCCCCCCACCAACCCCCCGCCCCGAGAAAATCAATCACTCGCTTCACGGCTGTTTGTGGGGACGTCGCTGTGTATAAATCGGCTGCTGGGTTCAACCACAAAACACACAGTCACTACATTGTAATAATAATCCTCGGATTTGACGCAGCGCCTTATCACGTCTTCGAGACGTCTCAAAGCTCTTCGCAGATTACACTGTAAAGTGAGTGGCTGTGTGTTTTGTGGGCGAAACCCGGCAGCCATTTACTATTATGATGATGATGATGATGATCAATATGATATTGTGTGTTATGCTGAACGGAATTTCTCTGCCAACGTGCTCAGCCGCGCTCCAGACCAGACTTTATCCTCTCATCCTGTCTGAAGCAATATATCAGGAGGAAATCCAGGTGGATTTCAACATCTCTGCGCTTTATTAATCTTATTCATTCACTCGACGCTGGGCATGCGATGCTGGAGGCAGATCCAATACAATTTGCATTTATATAGCGTCTTTCACGTCGGTGGGACATCTCAAAGCGCTCCAGATATTCCCCCATGAGATTTCCGTCTGCTCATCCTCTTCTGATCCCAACTGTTTTGTAGGCGAACGTGGCAGCCAATTCTCTAAGCCCCGTCCCCTGTAAATGCTTGTCTAATTCTCTTTAAATCTCCCCCCGTCTCTAATCGCATCTCCTCTAACATGCGCTCTCTGACAGATCATTCCACCCCCCCCCCACCCAGACTCTCCTCTGGGATGGAGACACCTCGCCTCTCAAACGCCACCCCAACCCCACCTCTCCAGGCACAGCAACAACTACAACAAATGACTCGGCCAGAAAACACACAGTCACTTCACTTTAAACTGTATCCTGTGAAGCGCTTTGAGACGTATCGAAGACGTGATCAGGCGCTGTGTCAAATGCCGCGATTATTATTATTATTATAATAGTGTCTTTCACGTCAGGAGGATGTCCCGAGGCCCTGGACAGTCAGGGACCTGGACCTGAGCTGGGGGTTGGGAATCAGGAGGGGGTGGAGGCAGGGAGGGTGGGGGGGTGGAGGGCAGGGAGGGTGGGGGGGTGGAGGGCAGGGAGGGTGGGGGGTTGGAGGCAGGGAGGGTGGGGGGGTGGAGGGCAGGGAGGGTGGGGGGTTGGAGGGTGACCGAAGGCGCGGTCGAAGAGGAGGGTCTTTAGACAGGCGTTGAATCAGGCAAGAGAGGCGGGCGATGAGGCGAAGGGACTGTGGGATGGATTTCCAAAGGGCGGGGGCAGAGAGGGCAGACAGCCGATGGTGGAGTGGGAGGGCGGGGGACGGGGAGGCATGTGTGGGGCGGGAGAGGAAACAGCAACGAGGGGAGTGCACAGGCGCAATGGACCGTAACGAATCCTAACTTGTCTTTCCCGAGGAGAGATTTAAAAAATACACATAAAAATCCTCAGCGTAGCGAGCGAGAGAGAGAGCGAGAGAGCGAGAGAGAGAGAGTGAGAGAGAGCGAGAGAGAGCGAGAGAAAGAGAGAGAGAAAAGGCCCTTTAAGACGCGTGAATAAATATCCCCTTTGTATGGAAATGAAAGTGGTTCCTTTCTAAGTAAGATGGGTCGGAAATGATTTCCTTCCTGAAATCCTGCCGCAAAAGAGATCAGCCTTTCCTGGAAGAAAGGTTTCTCTTAATTTGTGTAAAACGATCGGTCACTCTCAATTGCCTCCACATTGGGAGCTCTGTCGGAGGCTGAGCGCTTGTATTAAGCCGGACGGCTCTTGTTATTAAAAACAGGCAAACCCTTGGGGTCTGCGCTCGGCTCAGCGCTGTGCTGCTCGCACACTGTGTACCCCACATAAATCAAACTGCTTCGCTCTGGAGAGCTCCTCAGTTGTGCTCTCGCTCTCGCTCACTGGTCAATAATCAGGAGGTTAAACGTCAGGTAATGAACACTCCCCACTCCCCACACCCTCCCCACACCCCCCCCCCCACCCCCTCCCCACACCCCCCCCAACCCCTCCCCACACTCCACCCCTCCACACACACACACACACCATCCTCTGAATATATGCTGTCAACTGCGGTGATGACTTTCAGTTCATTTCCCCCACACATCACCACCTCAACAACATCCGCCCACTATTCCATCAACACTCACTCACTCACTCACTCACTCACTGTGGTGGGATCGTGCGTCACAGGTGTCAATCACAGGTAGAGAGGCGGGGCTACATGTGTCAATCAGGTGTCAGTCACAGGTAGAGAGGAGGGGCCACAGGTATCAGTCACAGGTAGAGAGGAGGGGCCACAGGTATCAGTCACAGGTAGAGAGGAGGGGCCACAGGTATCAATCACAGATAGAGAGGAGGGGCCACAGGTGTCAATCACAGATAGAGGGGCGGGGCCACAGGTGTCAATCACATGTAAAGAGGAGGGGCCACAGGTGTCAATCACAGGTAGATCGGAGGGGCCACAGGTGTCAATCACAGGTAGAGAGGAGGGGCCACAGGTGTCAATCACAGGTAGAGAGGAGGGGCCACAGGTGTCAATCACAGGTAGAGAGGAGGGGCCACAGGTGTCAATCACAGGTAGAGAGGAGGGGCCACAGGTGTCAATCACAGGTAGAGAGGAGGGGCCACAGGTGTCAATCACAGGTAGAGAGGGGAAGGGTCGGTCTCAGTCGCAGGTGAGGGGTTGAGCTGCTCCGGTCATACCTGGGCTCAGGTGTTGAAAGCTGAAGGAAATGGAGGGTCAGACATCAGGTGGAGCCACGGACCACACAAGACTGAGGTCAGAGTCGGGGTCGGAGTGGCTCAGATTGTGCTGTCGGGAGATTTACAGGAGGAGCGTTGATCTGAACATCAGAACCAGAGGAGACTGACGGGCGGCGCTCGGAGCGGAAAATCCAGAACCAGTATTACTAAGAATAAACCTTTGCATTCGATATCGGGCCCTTATCTCGTCTTCGAGACGTCTCACAGCGCTTCGCAGAACATACCCTCAGGGACTTTGAGCTGACAGTGAGCGCAGAGCTGCGGTGGGAGTGAGAGAGAGAGAGAGGGAGAGGGAGAGCGAGAGGGAGACCTGCATTGTCAGAGACCCCGTCCTTCGGGTGAGACGTTAAACCTCACTCCCCGTCTGTGCCCCCTGTTCAGACGGACGTTAAACATCCTGCGGTGCTGCAAAGAGAAGGGAGTTTCTCTCTCTCTCTCTCTCTCTCTCTTCCCCCCCCCACCCCCTCCCGTTGCCCTGGCTGACAATTTCCCCCCCGCCCCACCCCACCCCCCACCGATAAAATCAGTCGCTCACTTCCCGGCTTCATTTGTGTGGACGTCGCTGTGAGCAAATTGGCTGCCGCCTTTCGCTGACCAAACACACAGTCACTACACTATGTCGGTTGTTGGCCAACCCCCAAAATAATCGTAGAAACAACAAGTGGCGCAGATTTAGGCCATAAATCAAGAGATATTCAATCAGGAAACATTTATTTGGTGATTGCTTTGACATTGACAGAGAGAGGGAGAGAGAGAGAGAGACTGTGAAAGAAACTACTTTGGTGAGAGTGGGAGAGACAGAGAGAGGAAGAGAGAGGTGGAAAGAGAGAGAGAATTGGAGAGAAAGGGAGTGAGAGAGAGAGAGAGAATCAGAGAGAAAGGCCAATAAATCTGCTGATGCAGCATTGCAAATATGTTTGTTATGTCTGTTCGCTTTCCTGCAAATATGTATCTTTAACCCCCCCCTCCCCTCTCTCTCTCACTCCTTCCCTCCCTCCCTCTCTATTTCTCTTGCTCTCTATCCCTCTCTCTCTCTCTCTTCATCTCTCTCTCTGTTCCCCTCTCACTTTATTCCTCTTTCTTTCTCTATTTATTCCCTCCTCTCATTCTAATCGTCTCTCGTTCTCTATTACTCGCTCTGTCTTTCTCTTTTTTTTGTTTCCTCTCTATTCCCCCCTCTCCCACTCCTTCTCTCTCTATTCCCCCCTCTCCCACTCCTTCTCTCTCTATTCCCCCCTCTCCCACTCCTTCACTCTCTATTCCCCCCTCTCCCACTCCTCTCTCTATTCCCCCCTCTCCCACTCCTCTCTCTATTCCCCCCTCTCCCACTCCTCTCTCTATTCCCCCCTCTCCCACTCCTTCTCTCTCTATTCCCCCCTCTCCCACTCCTTCACTCTCTATTCCCCCCTCTCCCACTCCTCTCTCTATTCCCCCCTCTCCCACTCCTTCTCTCTATTCCCCCCTCTCCCACTCTTTCTCTCTCTATTCCCCCCTCTCCCACTCCTTCTCTCTATTCCCCCCTCTCCCACTCCTTCCCTCTCTATTCCCCCCTCTACCACCCCTTCTCTCTCTATTCCCCCTCTCCCACTCCTCTCTCTATTCCCCCTCTCCACTCCTTCTCTATTCCCCCTCTCCCACTCCTCTCTCTATTCCCCCCTCTCCCACTCCTTCTCTCTCTATTCCCCCCTCTCCCACTCCTCTCTCTATTCCCCCCTCTCCCACTCCTCTCTCTATTCCCCCCTCTCCCACTCCTTCTCTCTCTATTCCCCCTTCTCCCACTCCTCTCTCTATTCCTCTCCCACTCCTCTCTCTATTCCCCCCTCTCCCACTCCTTCTCTCTCTATTCCCCCCTCTCCCACTCCTCTCTCTATTCCCCCCTCTCCCACTCCTCTCTCTATTCCCCCCCCCCCCTCCCCCCCTCTCCCACTCCTCTCACTATTCCCCCCCTCCCCTCCTCTCTCTATTCCCCCCTCTCCACTCCCTCTCTATTCCCCCCTCTCTCCTCTCACTATTCCCCCTCTCCCACTCCTTCTCTCTATTCCCCCTCCCCACTCCTTCACTCTCTATTCCCCCTCCCCCCTTCTCTCTCTATTCCCCCCTCGCCCACCCCTTCTCTCTCTATTCCCCCCTCGCCCACTCTTTCTCTCTCTATTCCCCCTCTCCCACCCTTCTCTCTCTATTCCCCCCTCTCCCACTCTTTCCCTCTCTATTCCCCCCTCTCCCACTCTGTCTCTCTTTCTATTCCTCCCTCTCTCTCTCTCTCTCTCTATTCCCACCTCTCTATCCATCTTTCTCTCCCCCCTATTGCTCTCCCTCTCTCGCTCTATCCCTCTGTGTTCCCCTCTCTATTCCCCCACTCGCGCTCTCTCTATTTCTTCTTCATCTTCTCCGCTCTCTCTTTCTCTAATTCCTCTCTGTGTTCCACTGTTGCTCTCTCCTCTCCTCTATTCCCTCTCTCCCCCTCTCCCCCTGTGTCCCCGCCCCTATTCCCTGCCCTTCCCGGAGCTCCAGCCTTCGCCTCTCACTGCAGATTTGGTTTCCAGTTTCTTGGAAGGAATCAGCGAGTGAGCGATGTGAGAGAGAGAAAGAGCGAGAGAGAGAGAGAGAGAGCGAAAGAGAAGGAGAAGAGTGTGAGAGAGGGAAAGAGAGGCAGAGAGTGTGAAAGAGAGAAAGAGAGACAGAGTGTGAAAGTGAGAGACAGAGAGGGTGAGAGAGAAAGAGAGACAGAGTGTGAAAGTGAGAGACAGAGAGGGTGAGAGAGAAAGAGAGACAGAGTGTGAAAGAGAGAGACAGAGAGGGTGAGAGAGAAAGAGAGACAGAGTGTGAAAGAGAGAGACAGAGAGGGTGAGAGAGAAAGAGAGACAGAGTGTGAAAGAGAGAGACAGAGAGGGTGAGAGAGAAAGAGAGACAGAGTGTGAAAGAGAGAGAGACAGAGTGTGAAAGAGAGAGACAGAGAGGGTGAGAGAGAAAGAGAAACAGAGAGAAAGAGAGTGTGAGTGAGAGAGAGAGAGAGAGAGAGCGTTGGTATAATTTAATCCCCTCTTAGTGGATTAGTGCTTTTTTTACACTGAGATTAAAAAAAGAAGTCTTTTTTTTAGCCAAAAAAGCTGAACAGAGGCAAATGGTTAAGAAGTGACCCGTTTGATTACCGCAGTGAAGCTGTCGGGGCCGCAATCCCCCGTTAACCGCAGTCAACCGCATCTCCCGACACCTGCCCCGGGGGGGGGGGGGTCCCGGAGGATACCCTCTCTCACACTCTCAGGTAAGGGGTATTATTCCCTTTCTTTTTTCTTTTCTCTCCCTCCTTCCACACTCCCTCCCTCCCCTCTCTCTCTCTCTCCTCTTCCCCGTCCTCAGCTCCCGGACACTTCCACCGCAGCTGAAAGGTTTGCGGGTAAATTAGGAACAGATTAAACGGCTTTACCACTTCCCCCCCCCCCCCCCCCCAGTCTGTCTGTCTGTCTGTCTGTCTGTCAGTCTGTCGGTCTGTCTGTCTGTCGCTCTCGTTCAGTCCAGCCAACAAGCTCTGTGAGTTATTAACTGGTCTCTCAGTCACTGACACTGGGGGGGGGGTGAGGACTGTGTAAAGTGGGGTGGGGGGGGGGGCAGCAGTGTGGGGTGGGGGGGGGGCAGCAGTGTGGGGTGGGGGGGCAGGTGGGGGGGGCAGCAGTGTGGGGTGGGGGGGGGGCAGTGTGGGGTGGGGGGGGGGACAGGTGGGGTGGGGCAGCAGTGTGGGGTGGGGGGGGGGGGCAGCAGTGTGGGGTGGGGTGGGGGGCAGCAGTGTGGGGTGGGGTGGGGGGGCAGCAGTGTGGGGTGGGGGGGGGGGGGGGGGGGCAGCAGTGTGAGGTGGGGGGGGGCGGGGGGGGGGGGGGGGGCAGCAGTGTGGGGGGGGGCAGCAGTGTGGATTGGGGTGAGGGGAGAATGCGTAAAGGAGCAGGGAGTGTGGAATTATGTGGGAGGGTGGGGGCAAGGGCAGGAGTGGACTGGGGGGGGTGGCGCAGAGGGGCAGTCTGTGTGCGGGGCGGGGAGTGTGTGCGGGGCGGGGAGTGTGTGGGGTGGGGAGTGGTGCGGGGCGGGGAGTGCGTGCGGGGTGGGGAGTGTGTGCGGGGTGGGGAGTGTGGGCGGGGTGGTGGGGTGGGGAGTGTGGGCGGGGTGGTGGGGTGGGGAGTGTGGGCGGGGTGGTGGGGTGGGGAGTGTGGGCGGGGTGGTGGGTGGGGGGGGAGTGTGGGCGGGGGTGGTGGGGTGGGGAGTGTGGGCGGGGTGGTGGCGGGGTGGGGAGTGTGGGCGGGGTGGTGGGGTGGGGAGTGTGGGCGGGGTGGTGGGGTGGGGAGTGGTGGTGCGGGGGAGTGTGGGCGGGGGGTGGGGTGGGTGTGCGGGTGGGGGTGGGGTGGAGGGGTGTAGTGGCTTATCTGTCCGTCTTATCGCCTGTAACACTCACCTGTGTACACACGCGCACACACAACATGCACACGTCAAGATGCCTTACAGGCAATTGCTGTCGAGTGTAGTGACTGTGTGTTTTGTTGGTAAACGCGCCAGCCCTTCTGCGCCGTGAAGTGAGCGAGTGATTTTATCTGGGTGGGGTGGGGTGGGGGGGGGGGGGTAGAGGGATTGTCGGTCAGGACACCGGAACAGAGAGAGAGAGAGAGAGAGAAACTCTCTTCTCTTTTCCCGATAGTGTTGTGGGATCTTTACCGTCCACCGGAACGGGGCACAGACGGGGAGTGAGGTTTAACGTCTCATCTAAAACACGGCGTCGCCGACAATAATAATAATTATAATAATAATAATCCTGGGGTTCGACCCGGCGCCCCATCACGTCTTCGAGACGTCTCAAAGCGCTTCACGGGATACACTGTAAAGTGAAGTGACTGCGTACTTTGTGGGCGAAACGCGGCAGACGATTGCGCACAGCAGCGTCCCCCGCAAACAGTCGTGGGTTGAGTGTATGGGGGGGAGGGGGGAGGGATTATTACCCCCGGAAAAGCAATCCGCCAATTGACTAACAACTGGGTTCCTACAGAGGCACATGTGTGTGTGTGAGTGTGTGTGTGTGTGTTTGGAGTAAGGAAACTTACCGAAGCTCTGGTGAGGTCTCTCGCTCGCGAGGCGAGGGCTCTAATCACTGAGCTACTGGACAAGTCAATGCAGCTCTCCCCTCTCCCCCCCACTGCCCTCCACACACACCCCAGCCCCATCGTATCGGGGTGGAAGGGGGGTGGGCGGGGGGGTTTCGGAAACACATAGCGTTCTGCCCTGGAGACCATCTTAAGCGAGCGGTTGAGCCGGGCTGACACCTCGTCTACATGAACGATGGGGAAGAGAGGAGCTATCAATGAAGGGCTGTATTATTGGCTCAATTAAATATAATCATTGCCAGCTATTTACCATCGCGAGCAGAAATAGTTCAATAATTGATTAGCTGCCAAGCTATTCAAACAATCAGCAGCAGCTTTTATACAGTAATAAAAAGCATAAGTTCCAGGCCCCCTCCCTCCCTCCCTCCCTCGCTCACTCGCTCGCTCCCTCACTCGCATTGGTGGGCAGAGAGCAGGGAAGGGAGTTAATAATAATAATAATCCTTATGTTTGACACAGCGCCTCATCACGTCTTCGAGACGTTGCAAAGCGCTTCACAAACTGTAAAGTGCAGTGACTGTATATTTTGTGGGCGAAACGCGGCAGCCAATTGCGCACAGCGGCGTCCCCACAAACAGCCGTGGATTGAGTGGCCAAATTAACCTTTTTTTTGAGGGGATTATTACCCCCGGAAAGCGATCCGCCAACCGACTAACAGCCGGGTTCCTACTGACTGCCGGTGAACAGAGGCGCGTGTGTGTGAGTGTGTGTGTGTGTGTGGAGTGAGGCAAGTTGCCCAATGTGTCGCGCTGCCCGGGAATCGAACCCGGGTCCTCTCGCTTGCGAGACGAGAGCTCTAACCACTGAGCTACAGGACTCCACAGATTAGAGTGGAAAGCTCCGGTGGGGGGAGCGAGCCCCAGCACAGACACTCTCTCTCTCTCTCTCTCTCTCTCACTCTGGCGCAGGCTCTGACTGACTCTCTCTCTCTCTCTCTCTCTCTCTCTCACTCTCTCGCCCTCTGGTTGTCTATCTCGCTCTCTTTGGCTTTTTCTCGCACACCCTCGCTGTCTGTCTCTCTCTCTCTCTCTCCCCCTCTCCCTCTCTCTCTCTCTCTCCCCCTCTCCCTCTCTCTGCGCTGATTGAAATAAGACACAGAGATCAAAAGGCTGAGTTGATGGGGATGGTTTTGCCTCGCTCGCCTTGCCTGCTCTCTCTCTCTCTCTCTCTCTCTCTCTCTCGTTCTCTCTCTCCCCAGCGAGCTCCCTTCTTCCCCTCGCTTCCCCCTTACGCCGCGGATCAAGTTTTTAACGTTACTGATTGCGTTTCAACCTCAAACAAGTGGTTCCTGGTGACAGATGAGTAACAGGAGAGCAGAGAGCAGCCAGGCAGAGACGGCAAGTCTTGAAGTGATTAACTGGACCACAATGACTGAGCCACTGAAAGTCCCAAGTTCAATTAAATCAAGGTTCTCTCTCTCTCCCCACCCCCACACTCTCCCTTTCCCTCTCTCTCCCTCCCTCTCTCTCCCTCTCTTCCGCCTTGTCCCCCTCTCCTCCCCCTTCTGTCTCTCTTCCCCCCCCCTCTCTCTCTCTCTCTCTCTTTCTCTCCTACCACCCGTTCTCACACTCCCACGTCAGGGACTTTGAGCTCCCAGTCCAGTACCATCGTTAGAGACACCGTGTGGGTGAGACTTTAAACCTCACTCCCCCCGTCTGCGCCCTGTTCAGGTGGATATTAAAGATCCTATGGCGTTGTGGCTAAAATAGGAGGGAGTATCCCCCCACCTCTCTCTCTCTCTCCCCCCCGAGTCCTGGCCGATAATTTCCTCCACTCCCAGATAAAATCACTCGCTCACTTTACCGCCGTTTATGGGGATGTTACTGTGCGCAAATTGCTGCCAATTTCACGGTGATGGGTTTCCGCGCGTGTGTGCGTGTGTGTGTCGGCTGATCAAGTCATCACACCATCGAGACGCCTCAAAGCGCTTCCCAGGATTTACCGCAAAGTGCAGTGACTGTGATTTTATGGGTGAGGTGAGATGAGACGAGGAACCATTAGTGTTTTACGAGGCTGTTTAGCGTGGATTACTGGGGTGTGTGGGCGTGTCGGTGTGCTCTGAACCTTTTAACTCAAAAGTCTTTAGAAGTCGAGTATTTATAGTGTGTGTCTGTGTTAATGAGGGGATTGCTTGGCTCTGCTCTTTATTACGGGCCGTGTGTGTCGTTGGTGCTCTCTTCTGTAGTCATCTCACTCGGCTCCTGTTAATAAACCTGCAGCCAAAGCCCTAACTAACGGGGAGGGTGGTCCTCGCTGGACAAGCAGCGGGAAAGCTTGGCCAGACAGCGCTCTCACTGGCCGAGCTAAGTGGGTTTACCTGGTTAGATTCCAGCAGTTACCCCCAACGCACACTCCGAGCTCCCGCCAACCTACCCCTTATACTCTCCGGAATTGGGTAAGTAGGGTGAGAGAGGGGGAGAGAGAGAGAGAGAGAGAGCGCATTCCATCCCAACAATCTCTCGCTGGGGTTTCCAGGTGTGGGCGGGAATGGGAGGACTTCTCAGTTGGGTTCGGAGACTCTTAAGCCACGGCGACGGGTTTCCGTGTGTGTCGGAGACACTCGACTGAGCAGAAAAACCAAAGCTCTGTAGTGAGCCGTGCGATATGGGGACCCAGCTGCAGGCTGGTTAACGGCAATAAAAAGACCTTAAAATAATATTGTGTTAGTGTCCTGGAGAGGAGAGGGATTGAACAGCGACTCTGACATTCCACCACACAATACCATCAGCGCAGAGACTCGCTTTGTACGCTGGAGGCTGACTGACCTGTTGTAACCTCCTCGCAGACATTCCTGCTCATCCCTTGTTTGTTGTTGTTTTTCTTGGGGGGAGAGGTAGGGGTCTACGCCCTCGCTAATAGGCAAAAAACACCAACCTTATGTTCCTCCGGATAACCTCCCCTCCTTCCCTCCGCCCCCCCCCCCCCCCACCAACCACCCCCTCGACCGACCGCCTGTCCACACCGAAAATTAACCCGAACTTCTCGCTCTGTGTTTGGCGATAAAATAAATCTCTGCATTGCTAAAATAAGGTGTGGGGGGGTGAGTGTGAGTGTGTGGGGGGTGATGTGCGCTCACATTTCTGTGCGTGTTTCCATTTGTGTGTGTCTTTCTCTCTGTATCTGTGTGTGTGTCTGTCTGTGTCTGTGTCTCTCTCTCTCTCTGTCTGTCTGTGTGCATGTGTCTCTGTGTCTGTGGTGTGTGTATGTGCGTGTGTCTGTATCTGTGTGCGCGCGCGTGTGTGTCTGTCTTTCACTCTATATCCGCGTGCGTGTGTGTGTGTGTGTCTGTGTCTGTGTGTGTCTCTCTCTCTCTCTGTGTCTCCCTCCGTCTGTGTCCCTATCAGCGTGAACCTTAAAACGAGCCCAAATTCCCCAAAACAATTTCCACTCCCGGAAGAAAAGAAAAAGAATCTTCGAAGCACCAGAGAGCCAGTTGGCTTCTCCCCGTTCCCTTTGATCCGAGTTGTTTTTGGGTGAGGTTTACTGGGGCTTTTCCTGAGGGAGTGGCCGCTTAAACAGGAAAGAAAACCTAAAGAACGGTGTGCGTGTGCGTGTTTTTGTTTTAACTGTGTGATATTTTAGATGGAAACGGAGGGAGAGAGAGAGCGAGAGAGAGAGAGTCGACAGGAAGGGGTTAACAGTTTCTCGCTGTGTCTCTCTCTCTCTCTCTCTCTCTCCGCGCGTCTCTCGTTCTGTTGCTGATTGTGGACACACATTGCCCGCGAGGCAAAGTTTGCTGGCGCTTTGCGCACAATCGGGGGAAGAAAGAGTGTGGGAAATTGTCCGTCCTTCCTCCCGATCTGTTTTTGTTTGAGCAATAACCGTAGCACTCCGGCAACCAGAGGCGGGCGGCCGCGGCCAAGGGCTCGTCTGACAGAGCGCACGCACACCCACTAACGCGCACGCGCACACGCCAGCACACGCACTAACACGCGCACACTCACCAACACACGCACTAACACGCGCCAGCACACCCACCCACTCACACGCGCGCGCCAGCACACACACTGACACACACGCACACACCAGCACATGCACTAACACACACCAACACACACACACACACACATCGACACTAACTTGCACACTAGCACAGATACACAAATGCACTGACACACGTGCGCACGAACACACAGACCCTCACTAACACACACACACATACATCGAGTGAGTGTATGTGTTGTGTCTCTCTTTGCCTCTCTGTGTGTGTGTGTGTCTGCCTCTCTGTGTGTGTGTGCGTGTGCGCGCCTGCCTGTGGTGTGTCTGTGTGCATGTGCGTTTGAGCCTGTGTGTGTGTGCGTGTGCGTGTGTATGTTTAATCCCGCTAATACCAGGGAGGGACACAGACATGAGATGGAAATCATTTGGTGTTTCATTGTCAGCAAAAGGGCTGCAGTGGGTTGGGAGGGAGAGAGAGAGAGAGAGAGAAAGACAGAGAAGGAGAGAAAAGCTATGTGCTGAGGCTCCACAATCTGGTGCTCGGAGCAGAGTGAGAGGCACAGACAGACAGACAGACAGACAGACACCAGCAACAGCCCCAACAAACATTTAATTGCTTTGAGAATCATCGGGGAGGAGAGGGGGGCAGAGCGAGAGCGAGAGACCCAGTAACTGCTGAAACAATGAGTGTGTGTGTGTGTGTGTGTGTGCGCAGGTCCTGTGTGTGTGCTTTCCATTTGTGTGTGTTTGTGTTTCTGTGTCTGTCACTGTGTGTGTGTGTGACTCTGTGTCTGTCACTGTGTGTGTGTGTGACTCTCTGTGTCTGTCACTGTGTGTGTGACTCTGTGTCTGTCACTGTGTGTGTGCGCGCGTGACTCTGTCTGTCACTGTGTGTGTGTGTGACTCTGTGTCTGTCATTGTGTGTGTGTGACTCTCTGTGTCTGTCACTGTGTGTGTGACTCTGTCTGTCACTGTGTGTGTGTGTGTGTGAGACTCTCTGTGTCTGTCACTGTATGTGTGTGTGACTCTCTCTGTCACTGTGTGTGTGACTCTCTCTGTCACTGTGTGTGTTTCCATGCGTATGTGTCTCTGTGTGTGTCTCTCTCCGTCTGTCACTGTGTGAGTGTGTGTGTGTGTCTCTCTGTGTGTGGCTTTCTCTGTCTGTCACTGTGTGTGTGTCTCTCTCCATCTGTCACTGTGTGTGTGTGTCTCTCTCTGTGTGTGTCACTGTGTGAGTGTGTGTGTGTCTTTCTCTGTCTGTCACTGTGTGTGTGTGTGTCTCT
The DNA here is from genome assembly GCF_018977255.1 of Callorhinchus milii. Lineage (NCBI taxonomy): Eukaryota > Metazoa > Chordata > Chondrichthyes > Chimaeriformes > Callorhinchidae > Callorhinchus > Callorhinchus milii. The sequence continues at coordinate 67,908,488 of NW_024704746.1, forward strand.
CTGTGTCTGTCACTGTGTGAGTGTGTGTGTGTGTCTTTCTCTGTCTGTCACTGTGTGTGTGTGTCTCTTTGTGTCTGTCACTGTGTGAGTGTGTGTGTGTGTCTTTCTCTGTCACTGTGTGTGTGTCTCTCTGTGTCTGTCACTGTGTGAGTGTGTGTGTGTGTGTCCTTCTTTCAGTGTGTCATTGACTGTGTGGGTGTGTCTCGCTCTCTGTGTGTCTCTCTCTCTTTCTCTAATATACACTGTGAAGAGCTTCCCATTGATCTGAAGCATTAACTATTCCAGCTCACTTGTCTGCTGTGCGTGTGTGTGCGCGTGTGCATGAGTGCGTGCGTGTGCGTAGGTGTGTGTGCGAGAGCATGAGTGTGAGCGAGCCACACTAGAGAGAAAAGCAACCTGACTCCTCTAGTGAGCGAGACTGCCTCTGATCACCTGTTACCTTCCCCCCCCCCCCCCCCCCCCCGCAGGGTCTCAGGCTTGAACACAGCCACAGAGGGAAAGGGGCTTTAACACCGAAAGGGGGGGAAAAAAAAGGGGCAACAAACACGCACAAGAGAAGCGTAACTGGGTGATTGGTGCTCTGCCTCCCTCCCTCCCTCCCTCCCTCCCGCTCCCCGACTCCCCCGGCGAAGGGGCTTCAAACCATGGACTGGCTGTCAGCAATCACCGCTCTCCTCGCCCTGCTCCCACCCTGGCTGAGCGGCCAGGCCGTCAAGAGGAATGTGCCAAGATTAAAGCTCTCCTACAAAGGTAAGCTTGCTTTGAACTCTCTCTCTCTCTCTCCCTCCTCCCCTCTCTTTTTCTCTCTCTTTCTCTCTCTCTCTCTCTCTCCCTCCTTCCGTGGAGTCCCTGGAGCTCAGGGGGGGTTAGACCCCTCGCCTCGCAAGCGAGAGGATCCGGTTCGATTTCCCGGGCGGGTCAGGTCAGGGCGAAACCCCACGGCTGTTCGTGGGGGACGTCGCTGTGCGCAATCGGCTGCCCCGCGTTTCGCCCGCAAAACACACAGTCACTGCACTCTGCAGTGTATCCCGTGAAGCGCTTTGAGACGTCTCGAAGACGTGATAAGGCGGCGTATCAAACGCGAGGATTATTATTATCCGAAGGATGGGTTTCGACCCGCGGGGGGCTACGAATTCAGCCGCCCTTCCTCACCGGCTTTCAAACTGCTGAAGAGTAATTGAGAATTAAAATATATTAACCTTCGAATTATTATTAATTTAATATTAATGAGCTGCGAGGCGCTTTGAGCCGAGGTGATAAAACTCTGCGATAAGCTTCTCTCTCTGGCACTCTTCCACACTCTCTCTCTCTCTCTCTCTCTCTCTCTCTGCCTCGCTCACTCTATTCAGTTTTACTACTCGACGAATTACGATGAGTAATTGTGAGATTAAATGATTTTTGTTGGCACAGGCGGTGTTTTTTTTTCTTCCCCTCCTCCCTCCCTCCCTCCCTCCCTCCCTCCCTGCGAGGAGAGCACGTTGTTTTACTCATTCTCTGGCAATGTGGAAGTCATTGTTTTAACGGACGTTAATCCTTGAGTTCGATGTAGAGCTTCAAAGCGCCTTCACGGGACACACTGCGGCAGCTCAGTTACGCACAGCGACGTCCCCGGACACAGCCGTCCAGCGAGTGACCGGGTTATCTGGGGGATGGTGGGCCGGGGATCTTTAATGTCCACCTGAGCAGGCGGACGGGGAGTGAGGTTTAACGTCAGCTGAGCCTGCGTCAGTCTGCGCGATTCCGACTCCTGACGCCGGTCCGGTTTGAAGGACGGCCGTCTCTGACAATACTCCGCTCCCCCCCCCCCCACCCCCCCCCCACCCCGCACCCCCAGCTCTCTGACCGCACGTGACCTCGCGTCAGTCGAGGGAAGGTCTCGGGGCGAGGAGAGAGAGACAAGACCTTCGCACATCTTCTCCTTGTGTTGAAGGTCGAGATGTTTTAATGAATGTCGGCCGTGTGCGTGCGTGGGAGGTGGGGGGGGGGGTGCGTGGGAGGTGAGGCTGTGTGCGTAGGAGGTGGGGGACTGTCTTGGGGGTGGGGGGGTGTGTGTGCGTGGGATGGGGGGGGAGGAGAGGATAAGGAGTAACTTAGCATTTTCTGAGATTTCAGGCCTAGGATCAAAATGCAAAGTTTATTATTATTCTTTTTATTATTTTTATTGTTATCTTAATTATTACGACGATTAGTTTTTTTTTTGGAAAGCCCCGAACAATGCCGGGCGCGGACTAAAGCGGATGGTTAGGACACCGCCTGCGATTGAAGTGGGGGGTGGACTGGGTGGGGGGAGGGGCAAATTCACAACAAATCAATGAATTCAAGAGCAAATTTGATCGATTTTTATCAGGAGAATAGCATCCGGGGATAATGCGGCGGAGGGTTTCGGAGATGCGACAGGTCAAGCGACCGCCAGGAGGGTGGGAGGCAAACCGTGTGGACCTCGGTCTCCTTCTGTCCGGCGACGTTCTTAGGGTAACAAACTCGAAGCCGTGATTCTCAACGGAATCGCTCAGAGTTTCCTTCGCACTCACAATGGTTCGCACGGCGTCGTCGCTCGCTCACGACCTCCGCCTTAGCGCACGCTGCCGTACGCCGTGTACGAGAAGCTGTGAGATGCGATGCGGGTGGTGGGGGGTGGAGGGGGAAGGGGGGGGAACAGTGAGGGGCTGGGAGACCAGGGCGGGCACGAGAAGCCGGGAAAGAGAGAGAGAAAGAGAAACCCCTTTAATAATAATAATAATAATAATCCTCACAGTTGATACAGCGCCTTATCACGTCCTCGAGACGTCTCAAAGCGCTTTGCGGGAGATACCGTAAAGTGCAGTGACTGTGTGTTTTGTGGGTGAAAGGCGGCAGCCGATTGCGCACAGCAGCGTCCCCACAAACAGCCGTGGGTTGTAGGGCAATTTGAGGTTTGTGGGGTGGGGGGTAATTTCCGGGGAGGGGGTGGGGGGGGAGTGTGGAGGGGAGGGACAGCAAGTCTGGGTTCATACCGTACGCCGAGTAGCGACAGGGTGGGGGGAGAGAGAGAGAGAGAGATAGGGAAGGACGGATGGAGGCAGAGAGACAGAGCGCGCGGCAGCGAGGGGGAATGAGAGAGGGAGGGGGAGAGAGAGCAAGATGGAGGGAGAGAGTGGAAGAGAGGGAGAGAGAAAGGAATGGAGAGAGAGGGCGAGGGCGAGGGCGTGAATGGAAAGCTTCAGTCGGAGGTTGGTTTCGAGGCTGATTGCCTGCCAGAGCCACTGACGCCTTTAATTCTTTCCACTCGGTTCCCACAGGACAATCCTGTGGTTATAATGTATTTATAATCAACTGGGAGGCATTCAGAGAGAGGGAGTGTGTCACACACACAGAGAGAGAAAGAGCGAGAGAGAGGGGGTTTGTGTGAGAGAGTGTGTGTGTCAAGAGTTAGTGTGTGTGTGTTTTGAGAGAGTGTTGGAGTGAGAGAGAGAGAGAGAGAGTGAGTGAATTGAGCGTGAATTCAGAGTGTGTGAGAAAGAGAGGGGGGGAGTGTGTTAGAGTGAGAGATAGAGTGAGAGTATGTGTGCGTGCGCTAGAGTGAGAGAGAGAGAGAGAGAGTGAATTGAGAGTGCGCGCGCGAGAGAGAGAATGAGACAGTGAGTGAGTGAGTGAGAGTGTGTGTGAGACAATAATAATAATAATCCTCGCATTTGATATAGCGCTTTTCACGTCGGGAGGACGTCCCAAAGCGCTTCACAGAACACACTGTAAAGTGAATTGACTGTATATTTGTGGGCGAACGCGGCAGCCAATTGCGCACAGCAATGTCCCACAAACAGTCGTAGATTGAAAATGACCAATTTATTTTTGTTTTGTTTTGGAGGGACTATTATTAGGCTCTGTGTGGAGTAAGGAAACTTGCCCAAGGTTTCGCCCTCTGCCTGGAATTGAACTCAGGTCTCTCACTCGCAAAGCGAGTGCTCTAACCACTGAGCCACAGGACTCCACAAATGAGTGAGAGAGAGAGAATGTGAGAGAGGGAGAGATTGAGACAGAGAGAGAGAGAGAGAGAGAGGGGGAAGTTCACTGCTCTTTGCTGAGCGCAAGTTGGTTGCCACGTTTGCCCACAGCTCCCCATCTGTGCCCTGTTCGGATGGGCGTTAAAGATCCCCTCTCTCTCTCTCTCTCTCTCTCTCCCGGTGTTTTGGCCGACAATTCCCACCCTAATAAAATAACTCCTTCCCTCGGTGGCTGAGGTTGGGTCAGGTTTTCGCAGGGAAACGGATAAACTCCTCCAGAGTCGAAATATAAAAGTGCGTGTTCGTGTGTACGCTCGTGTACATGCATCTACGTGCGTGTACGGGCGTGCGCTTGTGTGTGAGCGTGCATGCATGCCCGCATGGCGTGCGCGCACTTGTGTGTGTTGTTGTGCACGTGAGTGAGCATGTGTGCATGAGCGTGTGGGCATTGGTGTTGGCGAGTGAGCGCGTGCGTGTGTATACGTGTGTGTGTGTGTATGTGTGTGTGTGTGTGTGCCTGACCCCAGCTCGGGCTCGGTGGCTGTATGTGTTGGTGAGCGTGTGTGCGTGTGCGTGTGTATGTGTGTATGTGTTGGTGAGCGTGTGTATGTGTGTATGTGTGTATGTGTTGGTGAGCGTGTGCGTGTGTATGTGTGTATGTGTTGGTGAGCGTGTGCGTGTGTATGTGTGTATGTGTTGGTGAGCGTGTGCGTGGCACAGCTGAGTGTGATTAGCTTCGGGTGAAATCCAACACATCAAAGCCGCATTTCATCACCAGATATCGCCTTCCACCCCCCGGCCCTCGGGAGGGGAGAGCCACGACCTTCCTTCTCTCCCTTCCCCCTCCGGTCCCCCTTCCTCTCCGCTCCTCTCTCGCACCCCCCCACCCCCACCCCCCCACCCTGCCTGCACCCCAACAGGCAGTGAGTAAAAGGGAGGCTCCCCCCCCCCCCCCCCTCCCTCGGGGCAGTGACTGACCCGGGATAATCGCTTACAAGTGATCGGCTTGAGAGGAAATTCCCGGGGAAGGGCGGTCGGGATTGGGAACAGGTTAACACATCACAAAAGCTCCTGGTCTCCACTTGCCTCAGCCTCAGCCCTCGGATCCTGTGGGGTCCTGTAGCTCAGCGGTTAGAGCCCTCTCCTCGCGAGCGCGAGGACCCGGGTTCGACTCCCGGGCGCGGCACGTTCCTCACTCCACGCACACGCCTCTGTTTTCCAGCGGTCAGTAGGAACACGGATGTTAGTCGATGGGCGGATCGCTTTCCGGGGTGTAATAGACCCTCCCAAAAAATAATAACAATTTGGTCACTCAACCCACGGCTGTTTGTGGGGACGTCGCTGTGCGCCATCGGCTGCCGCGTTTTGCCCACAAAATGCACAGTCACTACACTTTTAGCGTGTATCCTGTGAAGCGCTTTGAGACGTCTCGAAGATGGGGTAATTATGTTGTAAGTTGTATTTTGGGAAAACTGAATTGACAGGTTAGACAGTGGACAGGTGGGTGGGGGACGGTGGGTGGGTGGGGGATGGTGGGTGGGTGGGTGACGGTGGGTGGGTGGGTGGGGGACGGTGGATGGGTGGGGGAGGGAGGGAGAGCCTTAAAATCAGAGCCTGCACTGTGAGCTCAAATTGCCCGACGTGAGGGGCTTAAACCCACAACCTTCTGGTTATTATTATTATTATTGTGATTAATGGGGGCGAGAGAGAGAGAGAGAGCGAGTGAGCGAGTGACTGAGCAAAGTGGAACCAATCTGGTGAACTCGGGGGTGGGTGAGGGGTTAGGGAGGTGGGAGAGAGGAGAGAGAGAGAGAGAGAGAGAGAGGAGGGCGCGAGGAGACGAGAGGGGAGAGAGAGAGAGAGAGAGAGAGAGAGTCAGAGCTGCTAACGTGGTGCGTCACACACTGACTGTGGTTTAACTCATGTCAACGTTAACACTCCTCAACCGCTGTGGGTTTAGTGGGAATCATTTCAGTGTTCCTTTGGTCCCGAGGCTATTTTTAAACCTGTCGTGTCTTAAATTAAAAGCCAGCGAGGCGACTGAGCAAGCGAGCGAGGGGGAGCTGAACCGCGAGGAGGGGGAGGCACGAGCTCAGAGCTCAGAGCTCGGGGCGGAGATTCTTTGGCCCTGATTTACATGTCATGATATTCGTAATAATGCAGTTGCTGTGTTCTATAAATGATGATAATCACAATACCATGGAATAATAACCCCCCGCGTTTGACCCAGCGCCGCCGCGGCAACGTCGAGACGTCTCCACCCGCTTCACAGGAACGCACTGTCAAGTGAAGTGACTGTGTATTTTCTGGGCCAAACGCAACAGCCAATTGCACGCAGCAACGTCCCACAAAGAGTGGTGGGGCCAGGGGTCAGTTTTATTTGGGGAATTGTTGGCCAGACACTGTGGGGGTCGGGGCGGGCGGGCGGCGGGCGGGGGGGGGGGGGAGAGAGAGAGATTCCCTCGTCTTTTCGAATAATGAGGCGCTTTGAGACGTCTTGAAAACGTCTTAAGGCGCGAAATCAAATGCAATAATTATTATTATTATTATTATTATTATGGGATCTTTAAGGTCCACCTGAACAGGCAGATAATAATATTAATAGGAATAACAACCCTTGCATTTGATACGGGGCCTTATCACGCCGTCGAGACGTCTCGAAGCGCCGCACAGCTTCTGCACTAAAGTGTAGTGACTGTATTTCGCGGGGCGCAACGCGGCAGCCGATTGATGCACCAACCGCCATGGAGCGGGTGAGCTCCACAAGGCAGTGGCGGTTACAGCAGAGTTGTGAAACCAGGGATTCTGCGAAATTAAAGCTGTTATTGCACAGACAGTGAATGTCTACAAATAAAAAAAGGTCAGACCGACAGTTGTATAATCCCTTCAAGCAATAACAATAATAATAATCCGGTCACTCAATCCACGGCCGTTTGTGGGGACGCTGCTGTGCGCAATTCGCCCACAAAGTACGCAGTCACTACACTTTACAGTATATCCCGTGAAGCGCTTTGAGACGTCTCGAAGACGTGAGAAGGCGCCCTATCAAATGCGAGGATTATTATTATTATAAATGCTTCAAAGCAAAGCTAAAATATATCGTCCGGTGTCCTGGAAACTTGACTTGCGGTGACAAACATTTGTTTTGACTCATCAGCCAAGTGAGACATCACTTGGAGTTGGTGAATAAAATATTAATTGCGCAACGTGCAACACTTATGTGTTGATAACACTAAAACAAGTGTCGAGGCCGGTTATCAAAACGATGAAATAATCGCCTTTTTTCAGCAAATTCCCCGACTCCTAATTTCGACGGTTTTGTGATTTCGCAATTTCGCTGAAGGTTTCGGGGATTTCGCAAAATCTCCGGTTTCGTAACCTTTACTGTAACGTAATGCACAAACCCAGGAGAGTTCACCCCATGTCTGTGGACAATATCCTGACGCAATATCCTGAACAAGTGCTCCAGGACACGGCCCTGCGTGAGGGGCCACGGTACAAATGCTTCGGTAAAAAAGTTCTTGTTGAACGTTGAGGACTTACAACACTAATAATAATAATAATAATTTGACACGGCGCCTTTTCGAGTCCTCGAGACGTCTCAAAGCGACTGTGTGTATTTTGCGGGCGAAACGCGGCCGCCGGTTGCGCGCAGCAGCGTTCCCCCCGCAAACAGTCGTGGGGTTGAGTGAGCGCATTTTTTTTTCGGGAGGAATGAATTCTCGCTCTAACCACTTAAGCTGGAGATTGTAAGTGCGGAGGTTTTGCCTGTCGGCTGCAATGAGAGGACCTCCTCCGTGAATTATTCGCTCCGTCTGTGTCTGTGTGTGTGTGTGTGTGTTGTTTTTAAATAAAGTCAACATACAATCGTGGTCGGAGCCACAGCATTTAGTGCATAGTTTGCCTCTGTACAGGAGATCGGGTAACACTCGGCTGTGGAACGGACTGTGTTGTTCAGCTCTGATCACCCAACGTTTACATCTAAAGAGAAGGCGCGGAGTCCTGGTTACTAATCCCCCCCCCACCCACCCCCCCCCACCCCCGCGCCCCCCCTCCTCGCTCCCCCATCCCCACTCCTGCACCGATTTATAGAGAAATGGCTGTTTTGCGGGACTTTGCTTTGGGCAAACCCCCCCCACCCCCCGCGCCCCACCACCACCGATAAAATCTCTCGCTCGCTCCACGGCCGGTTGCGGAGACGTCGCTGTGCGCAAACTGTCCGCTGCCTTTCGCCCACAAAAGGCACGGTCACCGCCCATTAAACCCGAACCTCGCGAAGCACTTTGAGACGTCCTCCCCAGGCGCTAAATCCAAGCCACGGGCGACGTGTCATTACATGGTAACTCCCTGCGAACGGCCCTCGAGACATTTCGCTGTGAGAGTTGAGGATTATCATTATTATTATTATGATTGTTAATAATATTATTGCCCGTAACTGGCGGAATTTGCTGCTGATTGTCCTCCGTCACCTGCTGTCCGGCTGTCTGTCCCGGTTGGGAAGTGTTTCAGTGCCTCGGGTAGAGGGGTGGGGAGAGGGTGGGGGTGGGGGGGGGGGAGTGGGGGTGGGACACACACGCAGGTGGCTCGTCCACATCTCCTCACTCACTGCTCCGCAGCCTGGCTCCCCCCCCCCTCCCCCTCCCCCATTCACCCTCACTCTCCCTCCAACTGGTTTCCCCCCACCTCCCCCCACCACCACCACCCCCCCCCGCTTGCTCCCGTACACCCAGACTCGACCCCCCCACCCCACCCCATCCGGTTCCCTCCCCCCTTCATCTTCAACTCTCCCCTCTCCACCCCCAAACCCCTCAAATATTGGTCGCTCAATCCACGGCTGTTTGTGGGGGACGCTGCGGTGCGCAATTGGCCGCCGCGTTTCACCCACAAAAATGCACAGTCACTACACCGTACAGCGTGTTCCGTGAAGCGCTTTGAGACGTCTCAACGACAGGATACGGCGCTGGGGTCAAACACGAGGACTGCTATTACTGTCATTTGTGATCCTCTGTCCCCTGTTAACCCTCGACTGTGACTGAACCCCCCCCCCACCCCCCCACCCAACACCCCTCACACACCCCTGTTCTCTACTTGTTCTCTCACAGAAATGGTGGAGCTGAACAATGTGGTGAGTTTCCCCGGCATCGCCAACAGCTCCAGTTACCAGACCTTCCTCCTGGACGAGGAGAGAGGCCGGCTGTACGTGGGCGCCAAGGACTACGTCTTCTCCTTCGACCTGACCGACATCAACAAGGACGTCCTGAAGGTGACTGACTTCTGTGTTTACGCGCAGCAAAGCCGAGAGCTTCCACCCAGAGAGAGAGAGAGAGAGAGAGAGACAGAGGGGAGCAGGGAGGCTGATCCCCACTCCGCACCCCTCTGCCTCCGCTCGACCTCCTGCATGTCCCTCGTCCCCTCCGCTCTACCATCATCGGCCGCGCTTTCAGCCACTAAGCCCCGAAACTCTGGAGCTCTCTCCCTTTGTCCCTCCGCCTTTGCCCCCTCCTTCCCCACCTTCAGATCGGACCCGAAGACCTTCCTCGTCGCCCCTCATGCTCACGGCTTGGCATCGCGCTCCGCTGCTGTTGAGAGCTCCGAGACGCTGCCCTCGGTGAAAGATTCCTGCAGAAATTCAAGTTAATAATCCTGGGCACTTGATACGGCGCCTTATCACGTCGTTCAGGCGTCGCAAAGCGCTTCACAGGATGCACTGTAACTCGCTTCCAAAATTGGCAGCCAATTGCACCCGGCGACGTCCCACAGACAGCCGCGGATTGCGTGACCACATTATTATATTATTTTGAAGGGTTTATTACCCCCGGAAAGCGATTCCCCCAATCGATTAACAACTGCTGGTAAACAGGGGCGTGTGTGTGTGTATATGGGGGGGGGCGCGGGGGGGTGGGGGGGGGTAAGGAAACTTGCCTAAGGTTTCGCTCTGCCCGGGAATCAAACCCGAGCCCTCTCGCTTGCGGGGCGAGGGCTCTAATCGCTGAGCTACAGGGCTCCATAGCTGACTGACTGGATGGTATCTGCCTGTCAGTGGCATTCACAGCCCTGCCACCCCCCCCCCCACCCCACCCCCCCCCCCCACACACACACAGAGTCATGCTAGACGGAGCATGTCCTGCTACACTTAAAGCACACACCCGTCACGGGTGGTTGGCAGATCTGTCTGCAGGGCAGCTCCAACCGCCCAGACATAGCACATCACTCAGCTCAGCTCAGCTCAGCTCCACTCACTGCTCCTCCGCCCAGAGTCCTAGAAAACACACTGGAGCCCATTCCCCCCTCCCGTCAGCACAGGGGACAACCTGGGTGGGGGTTGTGGGGGCGGTGGGGCTGGGGGAGCGGGCTGGGGGGGGGGTGTGTGGGGGGAGACACTGATACCTGGTAATTAGCACAAGATTCGGAGAGAAATAGAAGCGAGGGGGGAGAGAGAGAGAGAGAAAGAGAGGGGGGGAGGCTAGGAGGGAAGGAGAGAGAGGGGGGAGGGAGAGAGAGAGAGAGAGAGGGGGGGGAGGCAGGGAGGGGGAGTGGGGGGAGAGAGAAGAGAGAGAGAGAAGAGCGAGGTAGGGAAATTGAGAGAGAGAAGCAAGAGCAAGAGAGAGAGGGGGAAGAAGAGAGAGAGCGGGGGAAAAGAAAGAGAGAGAGCGGGAGAAAAGGGAGAGGGGAGAGAGCGAGGGGGGGAAAGAAAGAGGGAGAGGGAGGTAAAGAGGGAGGGAGGGAGGGAGGGAGGGAGGGAGAGCAAGAGGGAAGCAGTTTTAAGCTAACAGCGATCCTCACATTTGACAGCGCATTTCACGTCAGGAGGACGTCTGAAAGTGCTTCACACAATTTATCATCGGACGTAGTGACTGTGTGTTTTGTGGGCGAACCCGGCAGCCGATTTGCGCACAGCGACGTCCTCGCAAACAGCCGTGAAGTGAGCGAGCGATTTTATTTGGGTGGGGGGGCATTTTCGGCCAGGACACCGATAAAGAAAGAGAGAGAGAGAGAAACTCCCTTCTCTGTTCCCGGCAGCGCAGGGCACAGATGAGGGGTGGGTGTGCGTGGGGGGGGGGGGGTGGGGTGGGGGGGGGGGTGGAGGGGGTAATTAACAAAGCAGAGAGACCGGAAGAGTAAGTGAGGGAGCTCGGCCGAGTGTGAGGATGGACCAGGCTGCGTGGGGACCTGGGTTTAGTGTACTTAGAGCAGAGAGCGATTCAAAACAAACAGGGGCTCAGTCACCTCGTACTCACTTGTTACCTCCTTCTGTCAAACAAACCCCCATAACGCGGTAAGAGGCTCCTTCAAGCAGAATAAATATGTCACTCTGCTCCTCTCGGCAACTCTTATCTCTTCCTCCTTCACCGTTTACACCCGAGTCCTGTGCTCCTCAGCTTTCGGCTCAGTCGCCCGCTCCCCCTCACCAGGTTGCGGGTTCGAGCTCCTACAGGACTGCGCATGGCTAAAGGCCTGGGATGCACCTCACTATCCTCCCCCCACCCCCCACACACACACACACAAAAAATACTTTGGCTCGAATGTCCACTCAAAGGGAAGAGTTGTGTCATTTCATAACAGATTTGACGTGATAACTATCACATGGAACGTGTTGTGGAACGAGGCAGTTTACACCCTGTCCGATGGCGGGGGCTGACACCAGAGGGCCATATGGCCAACACAACCCAGTCCACGTTATCTTCACACAAACCTCTCCCATCGCCCCCCCTCACCCTTTAAAGTTCCGCTATTCCCGTCTGAATCCCCACTCCCCCCCACCTCCACGGCCCTCTCCGCTCCCCGGGACCCTCAAACCTCCCTACACCTCGCCCCTTCTCTCTCTCCCGGGCTTCAAACCCCCTCCTCACACATGCTTAGTACTCAATAACCTCTTGATGCAGCACCTTGCCGTGGGGTAGGGGTTGGTGCACTGGCCTCGAGCGAGAGGACCTGGGGTTTGATTCCCGGGAACGGGGCGAAAGTTTGGCTACTCGATCCACGACCGTTTGTGGGGCACTGCTGTGCGGAATTGATTGATTGGGTCCTCTCGATCGCACGGTGAGGTCTCATCACTGAGCCACAGGAGATCCACGGGGTGCGGGTGGGTGGGTGGGTCGGGGGGTCGGGGGGGGATCAGTTCTTACAGCACGTCTGAAATCGCCAGTAAAGTGCTGTGTGTCCGTACTGTGTGCCAGGACTGGCTTGTGGCGGAGAATTCCACAGTCCACCCCCTCCGCCCACCCCGTCACCCCCTCCCCCTCCACCCCCCCACCCCCCGCCAGCTCAGATGCTGAAGCTATTATTACCCTGGGTCATTCTGGCCTGAATTTCAGTCGCAGTAAGGAAACCAGCCGGTGTCTGAGCTCTGAGTTACACTTGGCCTGGGCCATCCTGCGTTTGAGAGGTGATAAATCACCCAGTTCTTACCCAGTCCTGCCTTTGATGTCCTCAGACTGTTCCCCCACCCCCCACCCTTTCCCCACCGCCCCCCCCCCCCCACACCACCGGCTCGGAGGGAGAGAGCCACAACCCTGACTTCAAGACGTTATCACCTGGTTTGTATTATGACGTTTACACTGAGCTGAGGAACAGAGCTGATTAGCTTTCTCTCTCCGCCCTCCGGTCTGGGCTCAGTTGGTGTCTCATTCTCACCCCAGAGTCAGTGAGGTGTGAGCTCACAGCAATAATAATAATAATAATAATAATAATAATAATAACAATCCCTGCACTTGATATAGTGCTTTATCACGTCGTTGAGACGTCTCACTCCCTCACACCCCGTCTGTGCCCTGTTCGGGTGGACGTTAAAGATCCCGCTGTTGGGAAAAGAGAAGGGAAAAGTTTCTCTCTCTCTCTCTCTCTCTCGGTGTCCTGGCTGCCAATCCACCCCCCCCCACCCCTCAGATAAAATCGCTCGCTCACGCCACAGGTGTTTGCGAGGACGTTGCTGGGCACAAATTGTCTGCTGCGTTCGCCTACAAAAGACACAGTCACTACGCTTTACAGTAAAATCCTGCCAAGTGCTGTGAGGCCCCTGGAGGATGGGATGAGGTGAGGGGTGGAAAGCCAGGGGTCTGATATCTTTGTGTTTGACGTTTCAGATTCACTGGCCCCCGTCCCAGACCAGGAGAGACGAGTGTAAGTGGGCCGGGAAAGACCTAACGGTAAGACACCGCTCATCTCAGCAATCACACCGGGGGAAGAGGAGAGTCGAGAGGGGGAAGGGGGGAGACGTGTGTCAGACACTCGGCCGGTCACGGTGACGGGTTTCTGTGTGTGTGTCAGACACCCGGCTGGTCACGGTGACGGGTTTCCGTGGGTGTCAGACACCCGGCTGGTCACGGTGACGGGTTTCCGTGTGTGTCAGACACCCGGCTGGTCACGGTGACGGGTTTCCGCGTGTGTGTCAGACACCCGGCCGGTCACGGTGACGGGTTTCCGTGTGTGTGTCAGACACCTGGCCGGTCACGGTGACGGGTTTCCGTGTGTGTCAGACACCCGGCTGGTCACGGTGACGGGTTTCCGTGTGTGGGTGTCAGACGCCCGGCTGGTCACGGTGACAGTTTCCGTGTGTGTCAGACACCCGGCTGGTCACGGTGACGGGTTTCCGTGTGTGTGTCAGACGCCCGGCTGGTCACGGTGACAGGTTTCCGTGTGTGTCAGATACCCGGCCGGTCACGGTGACGGGTTTCCGAGTGTGTCAGACACCCGGTGACCAACACAGCAAAGCCCGGGGGCGAGGGCGAGGGCGAGAGAGGGATGGATGTGAATGAAGCAGGAAGCCATTGACGGAGCAGTATTTGTTCAGAGCCCTCCCTGCCCGGCTGCACTTCAAAAGGATCGGGTGTGCTTTATACAGCGTGTGTTTGGATAGCTCTATGAGCTGGAAAATAATTCTCTGGGATTGACAGAGATTGTCTTGCGACCGCAGCTACTGAGGGAACGCTCGGAGTGGGGGGAAGGGGCGGGGGGAGGTGGGGGGAGGAAGTGGGGCAGGAAGGGAGGGAGGGAGGGAGGCTCCATCCAAATGCTCCTCAAACTTGATTCAGAGAATTTAATGTCCTTTCGGTGCATTTTCTTGCCAAATGCTCCCCCTCTCTCTCTCTCTCTCTCTCTCTCCCCCACCCCTCCCCATGGGATGGGGGGGAACGCCTCAAAAGTGCTTCACGGGATACTCTGTAAAGTGGAGTGACTATATTTTTCCGGCCGAAACACAGCAGCCAAGTTGGGTGTCACAGGGTCCCACAGACAGTCCCTGGAGCGAGGGACCAAATTTTATTTTGGGGGAAGGGGGGAATTGTCGGCCAGGACACCGGGAGAGAGAGAGAGAGAGAGAGAGAGGGAGAGAGTCTCCTCTTTTCCCAAGCCGCGGAATCTTTAACATCCCCCTGAACAGGCAGACGGGGAGTGAGTGTTAACGTCTCATCCGACGCTGCAGAAGATTTCTCGCTCCCACCCGCACTCCCCACCCCCACTCCCCACCCCCCAGCCCTACCCTGGAGTGTCATCTTAGACTGCGAGCTCAGAGTGCTCTTAATCTGGGGCTCGAACCCACAGTGTTGAGTTAACTCGGGCTCGGAGGCGAGAGCGCAAAGTGACTGAGCCTCAGGCTGACACACTGAAGGTGATTGACAATTAACTCGGAGTGCGATCACACAGAGACCAAATGGCTGTCCCTCCTTCTCACCCAACCGGCTCCTGTGTAGAACATGTTGACACAGATGTGCTGTGTTGTTTTAAGCGGGTGAAGATCTCATGTCCGACGCTGGCAAATCACTCACCGACCTTATATTGGGGCCCAGGGGACATTTCTGTGTGTTACCTACTCAATCCTCTCCGCCCAACCCCTCAATAAACTCCAGGGTCCTCTCTGTCTCTCTCGTTCTCTGTCTCGTTCTCTCTCTTTCTCTCTCGGCTTTGGGTTCTTGTTCAGGAAAAAAAAAGGGGCTCCTTACAACGTCGTAAACGTTGTAAGAAGTAATACTTAGTAATAAGTAATAATCCTTACCACGCCTTTCACGTCAGCTGCACGTCTCAAAGCGCTTCAGGGGATTTCACTGTAAAAGTGTAAGGCGTAGTGACTGTGTGTTTTGTAGGCGAACGCAGCAGCCAAATTTGCCCACAGCGAGGTCCTCGCAAATATCCGTGAAGGAGAG
Organism: Callorhinchus milii; assembly: GCF_018977255.1. NCBI lineage: Eukaryota > Metazoa > Chordata > Chondrichthyes > Chimaeriformes > Callorhinchidae > Callorhinchus > Callorhinchus milii. The sequence goes on from NW_024704746.1 coordinate 67,923,606, forward strand.
GGAAACGGAAGAGGGGATAGAGAGAGGGGGATAGAGGGGTGTGGGAGAGGGGGATAGAGGGGTGGGGGAGAGGGGGATAGAGGGGTGGGGGAGAGGGGGATAGAGGGGTGGGGGAGAGGGGGATAGAGGGGTGGGGGAGAGGGGGATAGAGGGGTGGGGGAGAGGGGGATAGAGGAGGGAGATGTGTAGAGTATAAACACGGTCAGGTTGGGACAAATGGCGTTTTTGGGAACAATGTGTGAAATTGTTTGCGGAAATAAAGGAAGCAAATGGTTTTTTTTTGGGGGGAGGGGTTCCAAAGCCGGGAACGTGGTGTCTTTGAGGTGGTTGTTGTGTTAGCTGTGAGCGAGCGTGAGCTCACACCCACCCTGGGCTCTGACAGTGTGTCTCTGACCGGGTGCTCTGTGTCCAGGCCAGGCCAGGCCAGGCCAGGGGGAGCTGTACCGGACCACTCTCACAGCGAGACGGAAGCTTCTGGAATTCACAATGTCCCGCTGCGCAAAGAGAGAGACAAATTGGCAGGGGCGGTGGGTGAGGGAGAGAGGGTGGGGGGGCAGAGAGGGTGGGGGGGGGAGAGAGGGGGGGCGGGGGGAGCGAGGGTGGGGGGGAGCGAGGGTGGGTGGGTGGGGGAGAGAGGGTGGGTGGGGTGGGGTGGGGGAGAGGGTGGGGGGGTGGGGGAGAGAGGGGCCTGGGAGGGATGGAGGGAGGGGTGTGGGGATGGGTTGGGTGATGCCAGGGGTGGAATTTGGACAATATTGTTCGTGCGAAAACTTTCAGAAGTTTCTGGAACTAACGGATTTTTTTTTGTGTGTTTTCTCTCTCTTTCTGACTCGCTTTCTAATTCTCTTTCTCTCTCTCTTGTTTCTTTCTCCACTCCTCTCTATATTTTTCTCTTCTATATTTCTCTTTCTCTATTTCGTTCCTTCTTTCATTCCCTCTTTCGTTCCCTCTTTCGTTTCCTCTTTTGTTTCCTCTTTCGTTTCCTCTTTCTTTCTTTCTTTCTTTCTTTCTTTCTTTCTTTCTTTCTTTCTTTCTTTCTTTCTTTCTTTCTTTCTTTCTTTCTTTCTTTCTTTCTTTCTTTCTTTCTTTCTTTCTTTCTTTCTTTCTTTCTTTCTTTCTTTCTTTCTTTCTTTCTTTCTTTCCTTCCTTCCTTCCTTCCTTCCTTCCTTCTCTTTCGCTCTCATTCTCTGTCCACACATGTATTCATATTTCCTTATTTCTCTCTCCATTTCCCCCCTCTCTCTATTCCTCATATATATTAATATACTATATATATTTCAATCTTTATTCCTCCCTCTCCATTTCTCTTTCTCTCTATTTCTCTCTCTTTCTCCCTCTCTCTCTCTCGTTCCCCGTCTCACACAGAAGGAATGTGCCAACTATGTGCGGGTTCTGGAGTTCTATAACCACACTCACCTGTATGCCTGTGGGACGGGAGCCTTTCACCCAATCTGTGCCTACATCGAGATCGGTCACCAGTCACAGGTAACCTGAAACCTCCATTACCCTCCTCCCCCCTCGCTGGCTCCACCGGATACGCTGTAAAGTGAAGTGACTGTGTATTTGGTGTGTGACACACGGCAGGCAATTGCACAAACAGCCGTGGATTGAGTGACCTGATGGTTTTTTTGGGGGGGTGGTGGGTGAGGGTGGGGGGGGGGGGGGGATGGGTCATTACCCCTGTAACCGGTGGAGCCGGTGGATGAGAATGCCGAGGAGATTCCTGGTTGAGGAGACGGAATTCCGGTTTGGGAATACAGTAATTTGGCCGCGTGGTGTGTAGGTTGGGGGCTGCGCTCATTCCCTCGCAGACGCCAGGCCCACGGCTCAACAGAAGACTTGATCAGAGGCACCAGCCTCCTGCTGTGATTACTGCACAAACTGGGCTAATCACATTGAACCTTGGCACAGAACCACAGAAGCTCCACACTGCTCACCAGAGGGCGGTCATCGTCTGTGCTGGGGCTCGCTCCCCCACCGGAGCTCTCCGCTCTGACCCCCATTCCCCCTCTCTCTCTCTCTCCCCATCGTGTCTGTGCTGGGGTTCGCTCCCCCGCTGGAGCTCTCCGCTCTGACCCCCATTCGCCTGCTCTCTCCTCGTAACCTTTACGATAGTTTATCTTGGAAGTATTTACAGAACATTTGAATGTTTACAGCACAGGGGGAGGCCTTGTTTCAGTAAAACACATTTAATTTTTAGTGCGGAACATACAGCAACATAGCATTTCATAACGGCTGTCAGACACGCCATCCTTCAGATGATAATAATAATAATCATAATAATCCTTGCATGTGGAAAAGCACCTTATCAAGTCATTGAGACGTCTCAAAGCGATTCACAGGACGTACCGTAAAGTGAATTGACCGGATATTTTGTGGGCGAAACACGGCAGCCGATTGCACACAGCAGCGTCTCCACAAAATATAGTCATTCTGTGACTCACACAGTATCCTCTGTGAAGCGCTTTGAGGCGTCTCAGCAACACATGACAGTTACACCGCGCCCTTCACATCGGGAGGACGTCCCAAGGCGCTGGACAGTCAGTGCTCTGGACCCGAGCTGGGGGTTGGGATCAGGAGGGGGTGGAGGGCGTGGGGGGTGGGGGGGTAGGAGGGTGACCGAAGACGGAGCGGTCGAAGAGGAAGGTCTTGAGATGGGCCTTGAAGGAGGCGAGGGCGAGGCGAAGGGACTGTGGGATGAAGGTCCAAAGGGCGGGAGGCAGAGAGGCTGAAGGCTTGACCGCCGATGGTAGAGCGAGCCGGGCAGGGGGACATGGAGCGAGCAGGCGGGAGCCCGCTGAGCAGAGAGCGCGGACAGGACAGGTGTCAACGATATGATTATAATTATTATTATTAATTTTATTTTTCCGCCCGGGAATGGAGAGGAGAGGAGAGAGGGTGAACGAGCGAGAGAGCGAGTTTGAGGGTGAGCGGGCTCTGAAGTCTGACTCCGGGCAGAATATTGCCAGGGATGTTGAGACTCTCATTACAGTGACGTATGGAGCTCATTATTCTATTTCCTCGCAGATCCATTTCCTCCGCAAACCCAGATTGAACGAGTTACCAGACTATTTATTTTCTCAAACCCCGAAATATTCATCAACCTCCCCGCACATTTTTCCCTCTCATTGCATCTCTCTGTGTGGTAACACGGCAGATTCATGGCTATTTACACAGAGGGAAATGAGGCAGATAGGAACGTAGCAATCAAACTCACCCCCAACCCCCTCCCCTGCCCACCCCCCCCCACCCCCATAGCCCATCTGGTCAGCCCCAAATCAAATAAATAAGTTGTTTCATTTCCTCCTTCTGCACACCACACCGCTCTCTCTCTCTCTCTCTCTCCGACTCCCAGTCCAGGCTAATGCTCCAGTGTAGCACTGGGGGTGGGTGGGGGGGGGGAGCGATTTGCAGTATATTCTGTCTCGACGATGCGATAAGGCTATCAAATGCAAGGCTGTGTGTGGGGGGGGGGGGGGAGATGCTGCTGGGAGCAATTGGCTGCCGCGTTTCGCCTACAAAGCACACAGTCACTGCACTTTACAGCGTATCCTGTGAAGCGCTGTTGAGACGTCTCAACGACGTGATAAGGCGCTGTGTCAAATGCGGGGATTATTATTATTAACATCTCATCTAAAGACAGCGTTCTCTCTCTCTCTCTCCCCCAACCCCCACCCCCACACGGGCACGCACGCTCTTAATTAACCCGTTCAACAATTGTGACGCCTTAATCGATTCCCAGTTGTACTCTCCTCAAACGTTAAGGGGTGAAAGACAACCTTTAAGGCTGAGGCTGTGTGAGAGGTTTCGAAACCTCTTGAGGATTTGCTGAGATAGAAAAAGGCTGTCTTTCAATCCTCGGCTGAGGGCGGTGAGTTAAGGCATCGGCTATACATTACACCTGACATCCCAGCCAAATGTGATGAGAAGAGGATTGGTATCAGCCGAGCTCGGAGACAATTGGATTCAGTCACCGGGGACCTTGAGGTCAATAGTCTTTAACAGGAGCCAATTCTGCACCGCAATCGAAATGCCATCATTCCTGCCTGAATCCATCACTCAAGGTCGTTTCAGGCTCTCATATCTTACGGAGATGTGCTGCGCCACAGAGGCTTTGAGCCTGACGTCGGCATGTTTCACCCTATCCTGTAGCTCAGTGGTTAGAGCCCTCGCCTCGCAAGCCGGAGGACCTGGGTTTGATTTCAGGCCGGGTGGGGTGAAACCTTAGGCAAGGTTTCTTACTCACGTTCCGGGGATAATAATTCCCCACCCCCTCCCCCCCAAAAAAATTCAGTGGTCACTCAATCCACGACTGTTTGTGGGGACGCTGCTGTGCGCAATTGGCTGCCGCGTTTCGTCCACAAAATATACAGTCACCACAATTTGCAGTATATTCTGTGAAGCGCTTTCAACGTCTCGATGATGCGATAAGGCTATCGAATGCAAGGATTATTATTCATTATATTATATTCTGCCAATTCCCCCTCTTCCCCCCACCCATCCACCCCATGCATTTGTCCGATATATCAAAGGCAAGAATAATTATTATTATTACTTTTCCCCCCTCTCTCTCTCTCTCTCTCGCTGTTACTAGGACATTGTGTTCAGACTGGACACGGCTCACATAGAGAACGGTCGGGGTAAGAGCCCGTATGACCCAAAGCTGCTGACGACGTCTCTTTTAATAGGTGAGTGTCTGACACAGCGAAGTGTCATAGTGGAGTCTGACACCACAGTCCTGTATTACAGGGACTTGGTTTTAGAGGAAAGGTTTTCGGTGTTCCTTAGCTATCGTGGGAACATAGGAACAGTAGGAGGCCATTCAGCCCCTCGAGTCTGTTCCATCATTCCATTAGATCACGGCTGATCTGTATCTCAACTCCAATTACCCGCCTTTGCCCCGTACCCCCTGAACCCCTGACCTAACAAACATCTCCACCTCTGGCTCGAAAATGTGAATGGATCCACAGCCATAATCCACAGCCTTTTGGGGGAGGGAGAGGGTTCCAGACACCCACTGAGCCTTTGGGTGAAAAATTGCACCTGATTTCACTCCTAAATGCCCTGGCGCTAATTTTAAGGTGATGCCCAGTATGCCTTGATGATGATGATGATGATGATGATGATGTTGTTAAGATGATGCCTTGCTCTGGATTCCACTCTCCCCCCCCACCCCCCCTTCTCCGAACTGAGCCTGAAGATAAATGGCCCAGCAATAAAGTGCCTTGGAATCTGCTCCCAAATTCATTCCATTGAAATATGTTCCAATCATATCAAAGTCGCAATTTCTCATTTCCAGCCATTAATAATGGATATTCCCTCCTCCCCGTCGCTTTGCGTTTTGTAAAATATCCTTTTTAATCTTTTTGGCCCCGAATGGCAATGAATATATACATATATATTTTCTCGCTCGCTCTCTCTCTCTCGCTCTCGCTCCGCTCCCCCACTGCGTTTAATCGTTGAGTAATTAATCATTTGAAAAAATTAATAGGTGGATTTTAAATCATTTTTTATTAAAAAGGGATTGATTTGAAGTCTGCCTCGGCTCTCAACCACCAAGCACACAACCACACACTCTCTCTCTCTCTCTCTCACTTACTCGCTCCCTCCCTCCCACAACCCTCTAATCCCTTCCCCTCGTGTCTGCATTAATTTCCTCCTAAAAGCGTTGAAATTCTTTTAAATCGGACACTGATTTGGCAGAAGGTTGTGTGAGGGGTTTTGAGTTGCACCAACTGACACCAGTAAATATTCCTTTACCCAGAGGGGGTAATATGGTGGGAGACGGTGAGGTGGGATTTCTGGAGGGATGAGATCAGATGGGTTGAAGGGACTTCCTCACCCTGAAAGCGCTCTGGGACGCTATCCTGTGTGAAGGGCACTATATAAATGCAAGTTGTTGCCGTTGGTATGACCTCTGTTCTCTCCCCCAACCCCCCCACCACACACACACACACACACACACAGACGGGGAACTCTACGCTGGGACGGCTGCAGACTTTATGAGCCGGGATTACGCCATCTTCCGCACCCTCGGCCACCATCACCCCATCAGGACCGAGCAGCACGACTCCCGGTGGCTGAACGGTGAGTGGGCGAACACCGGGAACAGGTTTATTACTACTATCACGTTGTTGATATTGATGATGACGTTGGCGATGATGATGATGCTGGTGTTGATGATGCTGGTGGTGGTGATGGTGTTGATGATGCTGGTGATGATGATGATGATGATGAAGATGGTGCTGATGATGATGGTGTTGTTAATGATGATGGTGTTGTTGATGATGATGGTGATGATGGTGTTGATGATGATGGTGTTGATGATGATGGTGATGATGGTGTTGATGGTGTTGATGATGATGATGCTGATGATGATGGTGTTGTTGATGATGATGGTATTGATGATGATGATGGTGTTGATGATGATGATGGTATTGATGATGATGATGATGGTATTGATGATGACGATGATGGTGTTGATGATGATGGTGTTGATGATGATGGTGATGATGGAGTTGATGATGATGATGCTGGTGTTGGTGATGATGATGGTGTTGGTGATGGTGGTGGTGATGATGCTGTGTTGATGGTGTTGGTGATGATGATGATGATGATGGTGGTGGTGTTGATGATGATGGTGTTGATAATGATGGTGATGATGGTGTTGATGATGATGATGCTGGTGTTGGTGATGATGATGGTGGTGATGATACTGGTGATGATGATGACGGTGACGATGATGCTGACGTCCCTATAGTTTGATCTCCGCTGTCTCCTCTCGTGCAGAGCCGCGGTTTGTCCACGTGCAGCTCATCCCGGAGAGCGACAATCCGGAGGACGACAAAATATATTTCTTTTTCCGGGAAAACGCCTTGGACGGGGAGTATTCCGGAAAGGCAACGTACGCCAGGATCGGGCAGGTCTGCAAGGTGAGCCTCCGGGGGCCATCACAGCAATCAAATGTAAACTGTTGTTGTTGTTGTTGTTGGGAGAGAAAGGGATATATCTCACCCCACGATTCCGCGCCACCTTAAATATAGAGGCGCGACGGTGCCCTCAGACTGAGACCGGGTGGAATTCGAGTGGCTCCCGGCTTCTGGTGGCATCACCACCGTGTCTGGCTCAGGTATCTGTGTGGGTTTCGGGGGCTGAGTGGCGACTGCTGCTTCCAATTAGCGGGAGTCACGTTACAATCCGGTCTGTAACGCAGTCACATCCGCTTAATTACACTAAATCCGGCCCGTCGGTGCCCCAACGTCAGCCTCGGGCTCAGTCACCTGCCCCCTCTCTCTCGCCTCTCGCTCACCCACTTGTGTGGGTTAGTGCCCCCCCCCCCCCCCCACTCCCGCCCTTTGAGCTGCTGACGCTCCCAATGCCAATACTCCATCCTTAAACTTAATGAGACCTTAAACTTCCAAGGGGACAAAATGGCAGAATCGAGGCCAGGCCTCTCCTGGTCAGTTCCTGAGCCAAGAGGGTCTGCAGTGTTCCAGACAGCGCTCTCTCTCTCTCTCTCTCTCTCTCTCAATGGCCAAGCTATATGTGGGTTTAGATGGTTAGACTAGTTACCCCCCAACACACCCTCTGGGCTCTCACCCCACCCTCTCTCCCACCCCCCCGTAGCCTTGGCTCTTGCCAAACTGCACCTAATACTCTCCGGAATTAGGTAAGCAGGATGTGTCCCTCCGTGGGGGGAGAGAGAGAGAGAGAGAGAGAGAGAGAGAGCGCGGGTTCCATTCCAACAATCTCTGTCCGGCGTTGCCAGGTGTGGGATGGGAGGCCTGGAATATCCTCAGTTGGGTTTGGAGACTCTTGAGCAACGGTGATGGGTTTCCGTGTGTGCCGGACACCCGGATGACCTAAAAGAAATGGTCTTTGGCCAACTTTTACATTGCTGTGTTGTGATATCAGAGCGATCCTGTGTGCGTGGGGTGGGGGGGAGGGGTGGGGGGGGGGAGATGAACAGAGAATAATGTAGTGGAGATTTACAGTGGGCTGTTACTAATTACAGTTTCTGCTATAACGGGCACCACTGTACCATAAAACTACAGGAGAGGAAACGCATTGGAAGACTGAACCCCCACAACCTCTCCCTCCGCGCCTCTCCCCCCCCACTTCTCTCCCCCCCCCCCGACCTCCACTGAAGCTTTGAAGTCTCTCCTCGACTATCTGTTACCAGTTACTCTGTATGGGGGGAATTGTAAATTGCGGCGTTTACTCACGCTCAAACCTTGTATCAATCACAGTCATGATGTACGAACCCTCAGCATTTGTCCTGACCCCCTCCTCTTCCCCCCGCCCGCGCCCCCCTTGAAATTAACTCATGTGGATTATTGTAGCTCAGTGGTTAGAGTGCTCGCCTCACAAGCGAGAGGACCTGGGTTCGATTCCCAGGGCGAAACCTTAGGCTAGTTTCCTTACTGATCACACACACCCAACAGTGAGTAAGAACCCGGTTGTTAGTCGATTGGGGTATCGCTTTCTGGGGGTAATAAACCTTCCCAAGAAAATTGGCCGCTCAATCCTCGACTGTTTGTGGGACGCTGCTGCGTTCAATCGGCTGCCGCGTTTCGCCCGCAAGTCAATTCACTTTACAGTGTATCCTGTGAGGCTCTTTGAGTCGTCTCAACGACGTGATAAGGAGCTGTGTCGCATCCGAGGATTATTATCGTTAGTAATAAATCTTCTCCGTGTTGGCAGAATGACTTTGGAGGACACAGGAGTCTGGTCAATAAATGGGTGACCTTCTTGAAAGCCCGCTTGCTGTGTTCGGTACCGGGTCTCAATGGCATCGACACCCACTTCGACGAGCTCCGTAAGTACTGGAGGGGACCTGTGATGTGATCATTAACACGGGCGGCGGAAATTCACACACTCCCCAGCCTGCTGCAACTCCAGCACAATCTACAGTCCTGTAGCTCAGGGGTTAGAGCCCTCGCCTCGCAAGCGAGAGGACCCGGGTTTGATTCCAGAGCAGGGCCAAACCTTAGGCAAGTTTCCTCACTCCACACACACACACACACACACGCACACACGCGCCTCTGTTTACCGACTGTAAGCGGAACCCGGTTGTTAGTCGATTGGGGGATTGCTTTTCTGGGGGTAATAATCCCTCCAAAAAAATAATAATAATAGGTTGGTCACTCAATCCGCGGCTGGGACACTCTTGTGAGCAATTGGCACAGCAGCGTCCCACAAACAGTCGTCAATTATATTCTGCAAAGAGCTTTGAGATGTCTCGAGGACTTGATAAAGCTCTGTATCAAAATGCAAGGACTATTATTATTATTATTATCTGCTTGTCTCTCAGAGTCCGTGTACCTGATGAACTCCAAAGACCCGAAGAATCCTTTTATTTATGGCATCTTCACCACCTCCAGGTAACCACAGTCACCTGCCCCGACTCCCCCCTCTGCGCCCATCCTCACCCATCGCACCCGTTTCCGTTGGTGTGTTAGATGGAGGGTCCTGGAAGGAATTAGACGAGCGTGCGAGGGTGGAGGTGAGGGTGGGGGAGAGGATGCGGAGGGAACTGGGGCTTCACTGGAGTAGAGAGATGGACACGCAATGCGAGGAGATTGGGGGAAATGTGGTGGTGGGGGGGGCAGATAGTGGGGGGAGTTGTGGTGGTGCGGAAGTGAAAGGTGGGGCTATGTCGTGCGGAGATGTGGATGTGTGGGGAGGTGCTGAGAGTGGGGAAGGTCAGGGTGTGTGTGTGTGTGTGTGTGTGTGAGGGGGGGTGTTGTGTGTGGGCCAGGGGTGTGAGTTGGGGCGTTCCTGACCGTTAACTCCTCTCCTCCCGCAGTAACATTTTCCGAGGCTCTGCTGTGTGCATGTACAGCATGTCCGACATCAGGAGGGTTTTCCTGGGGCCCTTCGCTCACCGGGAGGGACCCACGTACCAGTGGGTGCCGTTTCAGGGTCGAGTGCCCTACCCACGGCCGGGCACGGTGAGTACATGGATCCTCACCCTCACCCAGTGCTGCCGAGACCTCCGCACACGGAACACCCCAACCCCCAGTGCTGCCAACACATCCCACCCGCTTAGGGTCACTTCCCCCCCCTCTCCCCCACCCCTGGATTGGGGGCGGTCATGCTCCCTCCGCTAGTGTCGCGGGTTACCCCGGGTGAGGGACGTTATGTATGATACGATGTGTTGATGTGACCGGCGTGACTGAGCCCTGGCCTGTGCTGACAGTGTCCCAGTAACACGTTCGGAGGCTTCCAGTCCACCAAGGACCTTCCCGACGACGTGATCACCTTCGCCCGGAGCCACCCAGCCATGTACAACTCGGTGCTGCCCATCAACAACCGGCCCATCATCATCAAGACTGACGTGGACTATCAGTTCACACAGATCGTGGTGGACAGAGTGGAGGCTGAGGACGGACAGTACAACGTCATGTTCATTGGCACAGGTAATACTTCCCCTCCCTCCCTCCCTCCCTCCCTCAACCCCAAGCCCTCCCCTCAATCCCAACCCCTCCCCCATGAAAGACACGGGTAAAGCTCCCCCACCCCAACCCCATCAGGTAACCTCATCTCCTCCTCCTACCCCTCCTCTCCCCGTCAACCCCTCCTCTCCCCATCCCATCATAGGTACAGGTAATCTAACCTCATCCACCACTCACTACCCCTCATCCCACATCGCCCTTCCCCACAAAGTACACAGTCACTTCAGTTTACAGTATATCCTGTGAAGCGCTTTGAGACGACACAAATGCAAGGATTATTGTTATTATCGGAGGCCCATGTAACCTCATCCTAACCCTAACCTTAACCACCCCCGACCCCCAGCTCTCTCTCCATCACTCCCCATCCCATCCACACATCCCTCCCGCCACCCCAGAGCTGGAGACAGTATCTCTCTCTCTCTGTTTATCTCTCTCTCTCACTCTCTGGTTGTCTCTCTGTTAGTTCTCTCCGTGTTTCTATCGTTTCTATCGTCTTGTCGTTTTTCTCGATCACTCTCTTTCTCTGTTTATCTCTCTCTCTCTCTCTCTCTCTTGCTTTCTCTCTCTCTCCGTATCTTTCTCTCTCTACACGTGTGGGTGGGAGGCCTGGAAATCTCAGCTTGGTTTAGAGACTCTTAAGCACAGTGAGCGGCTTTCCGCATGTGCCGGACACCCGGCTGACCAAAAAAAAAACACATCTAACCCTCTCTCTTTCTGTCTATCTTTCCCCCTCTCTCTCTCTTTCTGTATCTTCCACTCTACATCTCTCTGTCTCTCTACCTTTTTCTCTGTGTGTGTGTTTCTGTCTCTCTTTCACTCTCGAGCATGAGTTTGGCTCAGTGCCAGCTATCTGATTAGTTCTGTTGACCCCTGTCCCCCCTCACTACCTTCCGCACCCCCCCCCCCCCTCCCGTCCCCCCCCCCCCCTCCCACCATCGCCAGAACCAGAGAAGTATCTGTTTTCAGCCCAGCGTTAAAAATCCAATTTGGGAGCCCAATCCTCGCTGCCTTTCGGGAGATTAGGGCAAGTGGCAGAAAGCTTTCCATTCTGTACCGAGCCAAGCGGAACCAGCGAGGGCGAGCATTAGCTCTGTGATCTCGCCCAGATGTTTCCTACAGCAGCACGTTTCATGTTTCAGCTGCGATCTCAATGTCTGCCCCACAACCAAAAGCTTTCTGTTCTCTCCAACCTACTTTTTTTTTTTTTTCGGTGGGTGGGCGGGGAGATAAGGGAGGGGTGGGAGGGGTGGGTGGGGGGGGGGCTTTTTTTTTTTAACCTGACCCTAAAATTCAGCATTAACGACAATAATGCAGTGACGATCCCTCCCGTTTGATACAGCGCCACATCGCGTCGTCGAGACGTCTCAAAGCGCTTCACGGGATTCACTGTAAAGGCTGACACCGGATCCCGAGGGACGGGGCTTTATTCCGCAGCGAATTTGCCACATGGGCGAATGGAATGATTTAACAGCGCAAAACTTCCATGGAATCTCAGTCGGGGGGTGGGGGCACATTTTAAGCATTGAGAATTCTTCCGCACGGCTCTTAATTTTTAAGGACTCCCCAGTGGTGGGGGTGTGGGGTGGGGGTGGGGTGTGGGGAGTGGAAATACCTTCCAGATTAATCCCGGTTTGAGGAATTTCCTGGCGCCACCTTAAATATTAAGACTTTCGGAGCGCCTGAATGCCCACCTGCTCTGAGCGTAGAATTGCCACCCCCCCACCACCCCCCCAAAAACAAATGGTAGACATACCCCCCCCCTCCCCACCCCGATACAAGTTTTGATTCGCTTCGTGGGGACATCGCTGTGCGCAAATCAGCTACCCACGACCACACACAGTCACTACGCTTCACAGTACAATCCTGCGAAGCACACTCAGACGTCCCTCCTGATGTGATAAGGCGCTGAATAATAATAATACTAATGATACTCCCATTTGATACAGTGCCCCATCACGTCGTCGAGAAGACGTCTCAAAGCGCTTCACAGGATACACTGTAGAGTGAATTGATTGCACATTTTGTGGGCGAAACGCGGCAGCCAATTGCGCACAACAGCGTCCCCGCAAACAGCCGTGGATTGAGTGACCAAATATATGATAATATTTTTTGAGAGATTATCCCCAGAAAGAGATCCGCCAATACGACTTGCAACCTACTTTCTGGTGGTAAACAGAGGCGTGTGTGTGTGTGGGGGAGTGAGGAAACTCGCCCAACATTTCGCCCTGACCCGGGAATCGAACCCAGGTCCTCGCGCTTGTGAGGCGAGCGCTCTAACCACTGAGCTATGGGGGCCGCACCACAGAGTAACGGTGAGGGAGTAGTGTTGAGAGGAACGACGTTGACGTGTGATTTCATCCCTCACAGACGTGGGCACGGTGCTGAAGGTGGTGTCAATCCCCAGGGAGACTTGGAGAGACCTTGAGGAGGTCCTGTTGGAGGAAGTGGCCGTGTTGAGGGTGAGCTTTCGCCCCCCCCCCCCCCCCCCCCTAATTCCCCCCCCCCTTCCCGAGCTTCACCTCACTGCTCCGTCCGCACTCCTCCCCCCACTCAAGTTTATGCTAACCCTCCCCTCTCCCCCTCTCCCGTGCCCTCTCCCAGAAAGTGTGAGAATGCAATGGATGGTTCAATACTGACAGAGCAGCTGAGGTCTTTCCCCCAAAATCCCTCTCACCCCCACACCCCCTCTTTGAACACAGGGCCCCCCTGCCCGCGCCCCCCCCCCCAATACAGGGGTCTCTGATTGCTGTGCGAGCGTTAGCTATGTTCAATGCCTTTGTCTTGCAGGACCCGATTCCCATCACCACACTGAAGATCTCCACCAAACAGGTAGGAACTGGGGACACCAGCCGACCACATAGAACTATATCCTACACCCCCACTTACAACCACACGGTCACAAAGTCGACCCAATGTGGTGGGGGAGGGGGGTGGGGGTGGTGAGTGAGGTATTGGGGTCTCCTCGGAGCTGAACTGGCCCCAAGGTGACATATTTGGTAAGGGAATGTGGGGAATCGAGCCCAGCCCTCCGCGACAGGACTTTGTGAACACACCTTTGTAGAGTCTGTGTAAAGGCGGTTGGGAGGGAGGTTGGGACCTATCCGGGCGGTCACTCTCTCACTCCCTCCCTCTCTTGTCTCTCTCTGTGTCTCTCTCATTGCCACAGCAACAGTTGTACCTGGGATCGTCGGCGGGGGTCTCGCAACTCCCCCTGCACCGCTGTGACGTGTACGGCCGGGCCTGCGCCGAGTGCTGCCTCGCGCGAGACCCTTACTGTGCCTGGGACGGCTTCTCCTGCTCCAGATACTTCCCCACCGCCAAGAGGTCAGAGCCGCCATAACAACATCCAACCAACCACCGCTGGCATTTACACAGCGCCCCCCCACCCCTCCGCAGAACAGTTTGGCCCAAAGCCGCCATCTCACAGTCCCCGCCATTGGAATCTTCTCAACCTTTGTGCCAAGATCGGGGTGGGGGGGGGGGGAGAGAGGGAGATGGGAGAGAATCGGGGGCCAAAAGCGATGGATAAACATATTTCTGTGGGCTGTTTAGGTGGTTGGCAGGTCAAGGTGTGAGTGACTGACTGACTGACTGACTGAGTGAGTGAGTGGACAGGTGGGAGCTGATAACCAAGAGCCGGAGAACAGCAGGTGAGGTAATTAGGCCTTAGGGTCAGTCCCCCCCCCCCCCCCCCACCCCCCCAGCCTGGCTCAGTCAGTCACGCTCAGGGGTCAGAGGAAATGAGTTCAACCTCCTTGCCCCCACCATCCCCAGGTGTTGGACTGTTTAAGCTCACAGTTCCTTTGGACGAGAGCAAGAGAAGAAGGTGGGGGTAGTTTCATGCTCTCTCTCTCTCTCTCTCTCTCTTCCTCCCACCCCCCCGGTATCCTGGCCGACAAATCGGCCGTTCACTTAACTCACGCGGCTGTTTGGGGGCAGGGCTTTGCCGTGCAAAATGGCTGCCGTGTTCGCCTACGAGAGATACACAGTCACTACGCTTGACAGCGTGTTATGACGCCGAGTTCCTGCCGGGGATCGAAGCTGGGTCCACTCGCTTGCTTGAGGGACGGGCGGGCAGATCGCTGCCCTACCGGACCCCGCGGTTATCTAATTCATGTGTCTTTCTGCAGATATGGGCAACTTGTGCCCCTGTTGCAGTGCTGATTGCCCCCCCACCCACCCCCCCCCCACAACTCCCACCCCCAGGCCCCCACCTCCCCCCACGTATAGTAGAATTCCACTGTATTGATCGGTCTTCCAGAACGCGAGTAAAGTCATCACAAAACCACAAGCCATCACCCAAACTGATCCCCACCAGCTGCCCCGTTGAGTTTGTGTCTGATTATTTCTCCGTACAAGTTGAAACAGATTCCTGAAGCTTTTTAAAAGAAACCCCCCCCCCGCCCCCCCCTGTGGTTTTCAGCTCCAAAATTACAGCGTTCATTATCCCGCGTTTCAATAAAAAGTTTTGTTTTGTCAACAGGTGTCAGCCCCGGGGCTTGTCTCGCTCTCTCTCTCTCTCTCGCTCTCTCCCCCCCTCTCACCTCTTGGAGCAGTAGGTTGTGGATTCGTACCCTCTCCCGCCTTCCCCTCTCCCCAGGCGGTGGGCTTTGAGCTCACAGTCTAGGCTGATTCCCCCCCCCTCCCCCCACTCCCCCAGCACGATTCTGTGCTGGGGGAACATAGCATCGCAGGAGGAGGCCATTCAGCCCCTTGAGCCTGTTCCTCCATTCGTTTCAGCTCCAACTGGGAGAAAGCTGACTTGTCACATGAGACGTTAAGCCTCATCCTCTCCCCGTCTGGGCCCTGTTCAGCCTCGTGTTAAAGATCCCGCGGAGATGTGGGGGGACAAGAGAAGGGTTCGGGGGAGTGTTGGGACCTTCTCTTCCCCGGCCGCCCCCCAGGCCAAGTTGCTCATTCACCGTAAGGCTGTTTGGTTCCCGTTCCCCGACACGTTGACCTCAAGATCCTCGCCCTCGCCCACAAAACACCTCTACACTGGCTGCCGCGCCTAGCCCGCAAAATACACAGTCACTCCATTTTACAGCGTATCCTGTGAAGCGTATCCTTTGAGACGTCCCAGTGACGTGATAAGGCGCGACATCAAGTGCGAGGATTATTATGATTACTTTGGTCCCTCCCTCCCTTCACTCATCTCCCTCGGTCTCCGGAAACCTGTCCCGGAACGCTGTGCCGGGCCCACCTCCCGACAGCATTCCAAAGGACATATCCATCCCCACATCTAATAAGTAAATCCATTTAATTATAAGCTGCCAGTTCCTGTTCCAAAGCCTTTGTAGTTGCTCACTCCAGCACCTGTGCCGGTCTCTGTGTGTTCAGCGTTCCCACCCGGATCCATCGCCCTCTCTCCGCCCCCCCCCCCTCCCGCGCGTCCGCTCCCCCTTCTCTCTCTCTCTCTCTCTCTTCCTCTTTTGAAGATCAAAGGATCAAAAGTTCTCAATAGCAGAGAGATCGCATTCAAACCTTCCTTGTGTTAAATAATGTGTGTTGGATATGTACCGGCAGGTGGCACGGACACACTCACACACACACAGTCACGCACACAGTCACACACAAACTCACACAGTCACACAACCACACACACAAACTCACACAGTCACACAACCACACACGCACACAGTCACTCACAGTCACACACAGTCACACACAAACTCACACAGTCACACAACCACACACACACACACAAACTCACAGTCACACACAGTCACACACAAACTCACACAGTCACACACAAACTCACAGTCACACACAGTCACACACAAACTCACACAGTCACACAACCACACACACAAACTCACACAGTCACACAACCACACACGCACACAGTCACTCACAGTCACACACAGTCACACACAAACTCACACAGTCACACAACCACACACACACACACAAACTCACAGTCACACACAGTCACACACAAATTCACACAGTCACTCACAGTCACACACAAACTCACACACTCACACACAGTCAAACAAACACTCACTGTCACACACAGTCACACACAAACTCACAGTCACTCACACACAAACTCACACAGTCACTCACAGTCACAGTCACACGCATACTCATGGTCACGCAGTCACACACACAGTCACACATACACTCATAGTCAGTCACACACACTCATACTTACACACTCATACTCACACCCACACGCACACACACTCGCATACAGTCACAGTCACACACTCACTACAGATGTGTCAGCCTTCCTCTGTCGCTCGCATTCACACTTAAACAAGTAATAAGTTTCACCTCACAAGTGAGAGGACCCGGGTTCGATTCCCGGGCGGGGAATCCTTAGACAAGTTTCCTTACTACACACTCCACCAAGCAATAAGTCGGAAGCTGGTCGTTGGCTGATTGGTGGGCGGCTTTTCCGGGGGATAAAAATCCCTCAAAAACAAATTGGGCCATTCAATCCACGACTCTTTGTGTAGACACTGCCGGGCACAATTAATTGGCTGCCGTGTTTCACCCACAAAATACACGGTTAATCTACTTTACAGTATATTCTGTGAAGAGCTTTGAGACGTCTCAATGACATGATAAGACCCTGTATCAAATGGGAGGGGTGGGCGGGGGGGGGGGGGCGGAGGGGGGGGGAGGCAACAGGAGAAAGGCAGACATCAAACAGATGGCAGTCACTCTGCGGTTTCCAGATGTGTGGGAGTTGTGTGTTCCATTGGTCAGTACAACGTTCCCAAATCCCCTTCCCCCAGCGTTTGAAGAGTGGAGGCGATTCCACATATTCCCCCCCACCCCCAACCCTCACCCCCACCTCACCTGCACTTTACACAGATGAAAGTTCAGGAAAGGAAGGTGCTTTTATTTGGTGTTTTTTACGATTTCCTCCCCCGCCAGTCCCCCGGTCTAAATTGCCTGGTTCCACAGCTGTGGAGAGACGGGAGACTATCACCAGACCTGTGCAGTCCTGTAGCTCAGGGGTTAGAGCCCTCTCCTCGCAAGCGAGAGGACCCGGGTTTGATTCCCGGGCAGCGGGAAACATTGGGCAAGTTTCCACACACACACACACACACCTGTTTACCAGCAGTCAGTAGGACCGCGGTTGTTAGTCGATTAGCCGATCGTTTTCCGGGGGTAACAGTCCCTCCCCATAAGAAAAAAAAGTTGGTGACTCAATCCACGACTGTTTGCGGGGTGGGGGGGGTGTGGGGGTACGGTGCATCCTGTGAAGCGCTTTGAGACGTCTCGACCATGAGATAAGGCGCTGTGTCAAACGCGAGGATTATTGTTAATATTAATTATTATGGTGTGGTTTCAGGCGAACCAGAAGGCAGGACATCAGGAACGGTGACCCTCTCACTCAATGCTCCGATCAACAGCACAATGGTAAGGAAGCTCCTTGGATGGATCCATTCGATCCACAGGTTGAACAGTGGGGATGAGGCAAATTGATTGTCGGCCACCAGGGGGCAGCGCACGCCCTCCATGATGAGTGCCCCTCCAGCCTGGCTCAGTGGTAGCGCTCTCCCTCGCTCTCTCGCTC
The DNA here is from genome assembly GCF_018977255.1 of Callorhinchus milii. Taxonomy (NCBI): domain Eukaryota; kingdom Metazoa; phylum Chordata; class Chondrichthyes; order Chimaeriformes; family Callorhinchidae; genus Callorhinchus; species Callorhinchus milii. The sequence continues at coordinate 67,941,597 of NW_024704746.1, forward strand.
GCTCTCCCGGTGTCCTGGCCAACAATCCCCAGATACAATTGCTCCTTCACTCCATTGCTGTCAGTGGGGACGTGGCTGTATCAAATGTAAGGATTGTTGGTATAACACACAGTCACTACACTCTGCAGTGTATCCTGTGAAGCGCTCTGAGACGTCTCGAAGGCGTGATGAGACGCTGTGTCAATTATTATTATTATTGTTGTAAGGTTGGGTGCTTCGCCGTGGGTTTGTTCCCTGGGTTAATGGATACAGCCACTGATATGGAGGTGTGTGCTGCCCCCTGGTGGACGAGTTTCGGGGCAGCAGTTTTACCAGGAACGCCGCAAATCTTGGAGGCGAGGTGGTTCAGAGTGAGATCAGGAGATGTTTCATACGGTTGGGGAGGGGGAAGGTGGGGGGTGTAGGGAGGTGCATGTGCCCCAGACACCCCCAGCAACTGAACCATTAATAATAACAATAATCATTGCATTTGATATGGCAATTCATCACATTGTTGAGACGTCTCAAAGGGCCGACCAGTCACTGGGGGCCGGGAATCCTGTTGAGCCAAAGCCCTAACTGACGGGGAGGGTGGTCCTAGCTGGACAAGCAGCGGGATGGGGTTAAGCGACCCCCGCCAGGCAGTAATAAACTGGTGGGACAGGTCGGACGATGGGCTGAATGGCCTCCACCTGCTCCTGAATTACCTGGAGGGTGTATTTATTTTTTAATTAACTGTTGTCAACGAACAAAGAATGCATCGTGTTGCTGCAGTCAGCCACACACCGCGTGCACCAGGGAGGGGGCCCGGGCGGCCATCGCTGGGGGGGGCTGAGAGGGCGGTGGGGAGGGGCTGTCAAAGTGTTCCCAGAGCTGTCGCATGTAATAAAAGCTTACACTTCGCGCACAGACACACACACACACATGCACATACATACACGCACACATGCATCGACACGCACACGCGCACACACTCAGTGGATTGTTTATACCAAAGAACTGTCCTCCGCGCGAAAGAGAGAGAGAGAGAGAAAGATCTGTGTCTTTTGTCCCTCACCCTCTGTCGCTCGCGCTCTAATTTTTTCCCTCTGTCGGTCTCTCTCGCCCTTTCTCTGGTTCCCTCGGACACTCTGTCCCTCTTTTTTTCTCATTCTCTCTCTGTCTCTCTCTCTCTCTGTATGGCTCTTTCACTCGATTTCTCTGACACGCGCTCTCTCTCTCTCACTCTCAAAACCGTCATCTCTCACTCACTCTCTCTCTGTGACAAACTCTGTCACTCTCTTGCCCCCCCCACCCCACCCCACCTCTCTCTCCCTCTCTCTCTCTCTCTCTCGCACTCTCTGACGCTCTCTCCCCACAGATAATCTACACGAGCACGAGGACCTGGAGGAGAAGGTGATCTACGGGGTTGAGAACAGCACCACGTTCCTGGAATGTGTTCCCAAATCCCAGAGAGCTCTGGTTTACTGGCAGTTCCAGAGACACAACGAGGAGCACAAGCAGGAGGTAACGACAGACTCTCACGGTCCGCTTGTCCCCCTCTGCCTTCCCGGCAACTAACAGCCCAGCTGTACCGTTTCCGAGCCCCCACGGCGGGGAGGCTTTGAGCTCACGGTCCGCTCTGCGTTGTCTGTCGCTCAATTGTCCGCCGCGTTTCGCCCACAAAACACACGGTCCCCGGACTTTACAGTGAAACCCTGTTGTGGATGTTCTTGATGCGGTTGATGTTAATATCAGTGATAATCATAATGATGATAATCTTTGCATTCGACACAGCGCCCGATCACATCGTCAGGACGTCCATCTCAAAGCGCTTCACAAATTATACTGTAAAGAGCAGCGACTGTGTATTTTGGGGGCGAAAGGCGGCAGCCGATTGCGCACAGCGCCGTTCCCCCCCCCACCCCCCCCAAACACTGGTGGATCGAGTGACCACTTTATTTAGGGGATTGTTGACCAGGACATTGGAAATCCACCCGTTGGACCAACCTCGTGTATATTGATCTTGTTGTTGTTTGCTGTGACACTGACACTCTCTCTCCCTCCCTCGCTCTCCCTCCATCCCACCCTGTCTCCTTCCCTCTCTCTTCCTCCCTCCTGGTATCCCTCCCTCTCTCTCCTTCCTTCCATCCCTCCCTGTCTCCTTCCCTCTCTCTCTCTCCCTCCCTCTCGCCCTCCCTGTCTCCCTCCCCCTCTCTCCTTGTCTCCCCCCATCTCTCTCCCTCCCTCCCTCTCTCCCTCCCACCCTCCCTCCCTCCCTCTCTCCCCCCCTCCCCTGTGTAGGTGGCGGCTGACGAGCGGGTGCTGGGTACGGAGCAGGGGCTGCTGTTGCGGAGGCTGGAGCGGGGGGACGGGGGGACGTACACCTGCCAGACGGTGGAGCACGGCTACATGCAGACGGTGCTGAGCCTGACCCTGGAGGTGATCGACGCCGAGCACCTGGGGGAGCTGCTCCACAGGGAGACGGACGGGGAGCTCGGGGGAGGGGGGGCTCGGGCCAGGGGGGGCCACGGATTAGCGGCCCCCCACCCCCCCAGCCACAAGGTGTGGTACAGAGACTTCCTGCAGCTCATCAACCACCCCAACCTCAACACCATGGATGAACTGTGCGAGCAGGTGTGGCGGAGAGAGAGGAGACAGCGGAAGCAGCGACCCCCACACGCCAGCGCACACGCACACGCCAACCCACACGGAACCGGCAACAAATGGAAGCACTTGCAGGAGAGCAAGAAAGGGAGGAACCGACGGACGCACGAGAATGAGAGAGCGCCACGGAGTGTCTAACTGTCAACTAAACCCCCTCCTCATCTCCCTCCCCCTCCCTCTCCCTCCCTCACACCCCATCATCTCCTCACCGGCTCCTGGCCTCACACACACTCCTCTCTCACTCTCTCTCCAACCCCCCCCCACCCCCCCACCCCACCTCCTCAATGCCAGTGTGTGTGTGTGTGTGTGCGAGTGTGGGGGTGAGGGAGGGTGAGGGTGAGGGTAAGGGTGGGGGGGAAATCAGTCGTTGAACCACGACGCTGCATTATGTTCATGTTTACAATTATACAGGCTGCTCAAACCCTCCCCCCTCTACACCTCCCCCCACCCCCCCACCGCTGTACAATACGATCGCTAGACACTTCCTGGATCCCACACTCCCCCTCGCCCCCCCACCCCCAACCCCACCCCATCTTGTTTGACACTCGCTCCCTCCTCGCCCCCCCCCCATCTCACCCCCCCCACCTCACCCCCCCTCCACCTCACCCCCCTTTGCCCCTGCGATGCGCTCTGTCTGTCGCGCTCAACGACTTGGGGCTGTTTTACCAAAACTTGACTGAAATTCCAAGACTGACAGCAAATAAGCAACACCTCTTCACCCCCTTCCCCCCACATTCTCCCCCCCCCCAACACTCCCCCACTCCCCCCCCCCCCACCCCACCTAAGCCACGCTCACATCGATGGCTGGACTCAGAAGCCGTGTTGGCCTCATGCACTGCCATGGTAGAGGAATGCGACACATGAGAAGATCTATGTGTCCTCTCTCCCCTCTCCACCTCTCGCTCCCCCTCTTTCACTCCTCTCCCTCTTTCCTTCCCTCCCTCTCTCCTTCCCTCCCTCTCTCCCTCCCGCGCACCCCCCCCCCCCACCCCCCCCTTCGCTCGTTTCATTCAGGAATGCAGTAAATGCCTTGACATTTCATGTACATATATATATATTCTGGTGTACACATATATTCATATATATATATATGTGTGTGTGCGTGTGTGAGTGCGTGTGTATGTGAGTGTGTGTGTGTGTATGTGAGCGTGTGTGTGTGTGTGTGTGTGTGTGTCTGTCTCTTAATTTGACTCTGACAACATCGCTCTCTTAACATGTTTTGGTGAGGACGAGTGGGTGCGGGTGGGTGGGGGGGGGTTCGGAGTGGGTGGGTGAGGAGAGAGGTTTCTGTAAACATTCCCATCTTTTGGAAATCACGGATGACCTTCCGGGGGGGGGCGGTGAAGGGAGTGAGTGGGAACATCAGGATAGAGGGACAGGTTGGAGTCCTGTAGCTCAGTGGTTAGAGCACCCGCCTCGCAAGCGCGAGGACCCGGGTTCGATTCCCGGGTGGGGGGCAGTAAGCAGGAACCCGGGTTGAGGGTTGATTGGTGGATGGCATTTCCAGGGATAATGATCCCTTCAGAGATAATAATTCCTTCATTAATGAGAATCTGGTCACTCAATCCTCGGCTGTTTGTGGGGACATCGCTGTGCGCAATTGGCTGCCGCGTTTCGCCCACAAAACACACAGTCACTACACTTCACAGTGTATCCTGTCTTCACAGACGTGATCAGGCGCTATATAAAATGCAAGGATTATTATTATTATCAACAAGACCAGCCCCCCCCCCCCCCCCACTCTTGTTTTTGGTACGGGGATCAACATAAGCCCACGTTGAGGGGGGGGAGAGAGATGTATATTGTTATGGGGGGCGGTGGGGTGGGGGACATTGTACTGCTTTACTTTCTATGTCCGAGCCAGTTCCAAGAGGGAGAGAAGAATATGGAGCCCCTTAAAAGGAGCGATGTGTACAGAATATGCATGTGAATGTGCTACTTACTGGGGAGGGAGGGAGGGAGGGGGAGGGTTGGGGGGTAGGGGAGGGGGTGTGAGGGTGGGGGGGGGGAACTTGTTCTGTATACAATAACAAGTGTTTCCTCTGTTTTTACTGTGTGAGTCACGTTGCTATCTGTGTTGAAACACTAAATGCTAAACGTATCTCGGGACTCAAGTCAAGTCTCCCCTTCGCCTGGAGTTGATGTAAATATTTTTTTTGCCCCCCCCCCGCCCCCCCCACCACCCCCTCCTCCTCCTCCTGTCTCACGTGTGTCTGAGGACGGACGGGGGAGGGATGAGGAGAGGTGGGGGTGGGGGGGGGGTTGGCTGGCGAGGGGTCGGGGAGGGGGGGAGACGGAGAAGGTTGGGGGTTAAAGTTTCCATCTGCGTTCCTCATGTCAGTTAACACTTGTTGAGCGCTTGTTTAAGGCCCTGAAATTCCACCCGGTCTCAGCCCGCGCGCCTCACCGTGTTTTCCCCCCTTAATCCGATCCAATCCGCTTTCAACCCCGGAGGTGAATGGGTTCAATCTCCCAGGTCGGGGTCTTTGAGCTCACAGTCCGGGCTGAGATCCAGCCCAGCGTGGGGGGGGGGGGGGGGAGAGAGAGTGCCGTATTGTCGGAGACCCCGTCCTTAGAGAAGGAAGTTTCTCTCTCCCCTCCCACCCCCCCAGTGTCCCGGCTGAATCCCACCCCACCGACGAAATCGCTCGCTCACTTTACGGCTGCTTGCGGGGAAGTTACTGTGCACAACTGGTCTGCCGTGTGTTGGCCTGCAAAGACACACAGTCACTACACCTCCCGGTAATTACTGCGAAGCGCTTTGAGACATCTCGATCACGTGATACGGCGCTGTGCCAAATGCTCGGATTAATATTATTAATAATAAATAAACAGCTTCCAGGCGAAGACGACAGTACTTTTCCACATTCCTGCACCACAAACCTTCCAGAATATAAAACTGAGACCGGAAAGGTTTTAAATTGTGGAAATAATAATAATAATAATAATAATAATCCTGGCATTTGATAAAGCACCTGATCAGGTCGTCGAGACGTCTCAAAGCGGTTCACAGGATAGACTGTAAAGCGGAGTGACTGTGTTTTGGGGGTGAAACGTCCCACAAACAGTCCTGGATTGAGTGACCACATCATTATTATTTTTTCTAAAAAAATTCGGATCGGGTATCAAATCTCCCGCCCCCGGAAATTTACAGAAGAGAGCGAGAGAGAGAGAGGGGGAGAGAGGGGGGAGGGGGAGAAAAAAAGAGAATAAAAAGACGTTTAAAAGGCAGATTGAGTGAAAGAAACAAAAAAAGTTGTTCAATCCTCAAACAGAGGGGAAAACTGCGGATCTGATGACAGTACGAAACATGAGCAGACGGAAGGTCCACACAGTTTGACCGTTTCTCTCTCTCGTTCCCCCCCTCTCTCTCTCTCTCTCTCTCTCTCTCTGGGGTTCGTTATAAAACACAAACAAAATACAGTGAGATTGCTAAATGCTGCTGTAAATTATTTCTCCCGGAATGCATCGAGTCGTTCAATAAATTTTCTTTCTTTTAAAAGCCGCGTGATTTTATTCGAATCCCACCCCCCCCCACCCACACTCGTCTCTTTCCTCCCCCACTCGTCTCCATCGCATTCCGTTTTACCCCCATCCCTCCCTCCCTCCCTCCCCGCTTTCCCCCACCTTCCACACTCTTTCCTCTGATTCACGCACTCCGCACCCGGCCGCCTGCAGCAGCCGTTAGGAATATTCTCCCCAATTTCCTGGCGCTGTAAAACTCCGGGAATTGTTTTGTGTTTGCGACTAGTCCCGGGGTGGGGGTTGGGGGGGTGGGTGGGGGGGGTCTGTGAGATTCTGTAACAGCTGTGGGGTTCTGTTCCTGACAGCTGTCACGCGCTGCAATACGTCTTCCGAGATCTTCTGCCTCTCTTCTAATAATAATAATAATCCTCGCATTTGATATAGCGCTTTTCACGTCGGGAGGACGTCCCAAAGCGCTTCACAGAACACACTGTAAAGCGAATTGACTGTATATTTGTGGGCGAACGCGGCGGCCAATTGCGCACAGCAATGTCCCACAAACAGTCGTAGATTGAAAATGACCAATTTATTATTGTGTTCGATCCGCATCACACCTCAGGAGAAAGGCGGCCCCCGAGCAGTTCTGACCTGGACTCTGGGCTGTCAACCTGCGGAGGAGAGGAACACCAGCAGAGAAGTGGGCGCCCGCGCTCTCTCCTCGTCAACAAGCAATCAGCCGTCAACCGCAAACCCGGCTCCCCCGAGGTGAACACAGAGGAAGCGCAAAACACACGGTCACCACCGCACCGTTTGCAGTCCATCCCGTGAAGCGCTTTGAGACGGCTCGGAGATGCGATTGCGCAGAAAGCTCTCAGCATCTCAGGTACAGGAGGGAGGGAACAGAGGGGCGGGGGAGAGGGGGAAGAGGGGGGGGAGAGGTGTGGGGGACAGGGCTTGGGGAGAGAGGAATAGAGGGGTGGGGGAGAGGAGAATAGAGGGGTGGGGGAGAGAGGAATAGAGGGGTGGGGGAGAGAGGAATAGAGGGGTGGGGGAGAGAGGAATAGAGGGGTGGGGGAGAGAGGAATAGAGGGGTGGGGGAGAGAGGAATAGAGGGGTGGGGGAGAGAGGAATAGAGGGGTGGGGGAGAGAGGAATAGAGGGGTGGGGGAGAGAGGATGTGAGGGTGAGTTACAGCCTCGAGCACAAAGCAATTCTTCTGAATGGAAAGGATTCTTCTGAGAATAATCACCGTTTACAGCTGAGGGTCTGAGGCGAGAGGTCTGGAATTAGCTGCAGGTGTTTAAGGTGCGTTAACGACACGACACCCCCTCACCCCACCCCGTCCCCGCGCTCTCACCCCGCAATCACATCTCCGAGACTTCTCAAAGCGCTTCGCGGGATGGACTGCAAAGTGTAGCGACCGTTGTGTTTGGTTTTCCCCTGTGTTCACCTCGGAGGAACCTGGTTTGTGGTTGATGGCAGACATGAAGCAGCGCTTGTTAATGAGGAGTGAGCAGGTGCCCACTTCTCTCCTGTTGTTTCTCCTCCGCCCGCCCATCAACCAACGCCCCCCCACCCCACACCCCCTGCCCGTCACATCACAACGTGTCAGCGCCTCACAAGGAATCGCTGTTAAGTGTAGTTAGTGACTGTGTGATTGGCGGCCAATCAGGAGCCAATTGAGACGTCTCAAAGCGCTTCTCAATGTACACTGTCAAGTGAATTGACTGGACATTTGGTGGACCTATTCCGCGCTCCTCACTGCTCCTCGCTGCTCCTCGCTGCTCCTCGCTGCTCCTCGCTGCTCCTCGCTGTTCCTCACTGCTCCTCACTGCTCCTCACTCCTCGCTGCTCCTCACTGCTCCTCGCTGCTCCTCGCTGCTCCTCGCTGCTCCTCGCTGCTCCTCGCTGCTCAGTGAACAGAGGCGGCTGTGTGTGGTGTCGGGGAACTCGATGAAGGTATCGCCCCGACCGGGAACCCCGAACCCCGGGTCCTCCCGCTCTCCAAAGCCATGAAGTAAGTGAGTGAGTGACTGTACCCGGGGGAGTGGGGGGGGGATTGTCGGGCAGGACACTGGGGGAGAGTGTGAGAGAGAGAGAGAGAGAGAGAGAGAGAACCGCCCTTCTCCTTTCTCCAACAACGTCAAGGGATCTTTCAACATCCACCTGAACAGGTGCAGGTGAGTGAGATGAGATGCCTTTACCTGCCCGGCCAGCAGGGGGCGATGCGCACTGACTACTCGATGGTGCTTCCATGTATCTCCGTGGTTTCGTTGCTCTCCTCTGAGTCAGGAGGTCGTGGGTTCGAGCCCCACCACGTCATGTACTTTGGGATCACACAGTCCAGGCTCACGCTCCAGCGCAGGGCTGGGGATGGGGGGGTGGGGGGAGAGAGAGAGAGAGAGAGCGCCGCATTGTCGCAGGCACCGTCCTTTGGATGAGACGTTAAACCTCACTCCCGGCTGTGCCCTGGGGAATAGAGGGGCCGGGGGGTAGGGGAATAGAGGGTAGGGGAATGGAGGGGCCGGGGGTAGGGGAATAGAGGGTCGGGGGGTAGGGGAATGGAGGGGCCGGGGGGTAGGGGAATGGAGGGGCGGGGGGTAGGGAAATAGAGGGGCGGGGGGTAGGGGAATGGAGGGGCGGGGGGTAGGGAAATAGAGGGGCGGGGGGTAGGGGAATGGAGGGGCGGGGGGTAGGGGAATGGAGGGTCGGGGGAGGGGAATGGAGGGGTGGGGGGGAGGGGAATGGAGGGGTGAGGGAGAGGGGAATAAAGCTGTAACTCTATGTAAGATGACGTAGCGGTTGGAACTGAAAGGCTTTCTGCCCCTTTCACCCATTAGAAGGAACAGAGATGTTGATTGCTATCGATTCTCTTAATGAAGTCCTCCTCCTCAGTTAGTCATTAAGTTTCTCTTTCCTGATGTCCTGACCATCAATCCTTCCAAATAAAATCACTCGCTCACTTCATGACTGTTTGAGGTATATTACCGTATACAAATTGGCTGCTGCGTTCACCTTCAAAACGCACAGTTACTACGCCTTACCCTGAAATGCCTTGGAATAAAAAAAAGTAATCCTAACGATAACAATGCCAAAATATCCCTGATTAACAATCGCTGTAAGGTGTAGTGACTGTGTGTTTTGCGGGCGAGCACGGCAGTCAGTTTGCGCCCAGCGACGTCCCCACAAAGAGCAGCGGAGGGGGGGGGGGATTGTCGGCCAGGACACCAGGGAGAGAGAGAGAGAGAGGGAGAGAGAGAGAGAAACTCCTTTCTTTTCTCAATAGAAAGGTAATTTCCAGCTGCACCTGTGGGGACCTCAGTCTAACGTCACACCTGGAGGGCGCGTTTGACTGCCTTACGGTCGTAGCAATAACTCGGGCGCTGGGCGGGCTGCGAACACGAGGTATTAATCATTCACGCCTGTCAGCCATGCGCTCGTGACTTTGGTGACGGAGGAGGTGATGGGTTTTCACGTCTTGAGTTTCCAAAGATGTCTCCACATCTCCCGGCCGGCGCTGCGCTGCGCTGACCGGGAGTAACCTGTCAGTCCCCGACCTGACAACAGCCTCACCTGATGCCTCGTGCAGCTCGGAGTGGATCGAGTGTCTCATTACTCATTTACACCCTCGCGCTGTTACCCTGACTGTGTTTCACTCGCAGTTTAGATTCATAAACACACACACACACACACACACGCGCGCTCTCTCTCTCTCTCTCTCTCTCTCTGCCGGCCTGAGAGACGAGAGCTTCTCTCTCTCTCTCTATCTCTGGGTCCTGGTCAACGATTCCCCAAATAAAATGGGTCACTCGCCTCACGACTGTTTGCGGAGGGGGGGGGGGGGAGGGAACGCTGCCGTGCGCAATCGGCTGCCGCATTTCACCCACAAAATGCACAGTCACTACACTTGACAGTATGTCCTGTGAAGCGCTTCGAGGCGTCTCGACAACGTGACAAGGCGCTGTATCAAATGCCAGGATTATCATTATTATTATGATGTAAGTTGGAGTTAGAACGTCAGCTGAAGGTTTTAAAGGAAAGTATTTTTTTTTGGGGGGGGTGGGGGGGGGCGGCAGGCGGGCGGTTACAAAAGAATTAAGAGACAAGCTGCGAGATGTTCTATTAGAAACGATGCCACGAAGGGGCAAGGAGGCAGCAAATTGGTTTTATATTCACTCAAGCGCTCGAATCCTAAAGCCATAATTCACTGTGTAAAATCAGTCACCGACGTCACTCTCCCCCACCCTCTCCCCCCTCTCCCCGGGGTCTGCCCACACACAGTCAGTCAGCTTCTATTGCTCAGGCTTCGAATTATTTTACTGTTTGTTGGGTCCCATTAGTAATCATATTAACAATCATCCTCGCATTTCCTCTGACGCATTGTCAGGTCGTCGAAACGTCTCAGAGCCTTCCGTTAGGACTTCATTATGAAGTGTAGTGACTGTGCGTTTTGTCGGCTTGCGCAGCAGCCAATTTGTGCGCAGCGGCGTCCCCACAAACAGCCGGGAGGTGAATGAACGATTTCGCTCGAGAATTACTAGCCAGGATTTATTTTGGGAGGTGGGTGGGAGGGGGGGGGTTTGGGTGTTGTCAGCCGGGGGTGTCCGACACAAAGGAAACCCGTCACCGTTGCTTAAGAGTCTCCAAACCCAACTGAGAATTCCCCACATCCCACCCACACCTGGCAATCCCAGAGAGAGATTGTTGGGATGGAATGCGCTCTCTCTCTCTCTCTCTCTCTCTCTCCCCTTGGAAGGATGCATCCTGTTTATCTAATTCCAGAGAGTATTAGGCATGAGTCAAGGCTTAGGGGGGGCCCAGAGTGTGGGTTGGGGTAACTGCTGGAGTCTAACCAGTTAAACCCACACATAGCACGGCCATTGAGAGAGTGCGCTGTCTGGCCAAGCTATCCTGCTGCTTGGCCAGCGAGGACTCCCCGTTAGTTAAGGCTTTGGCTTCAGGGTTACCAGGAGCTGAGGGGGAGCATTCCCTGCCCCCAGTGATGGTTGGCCCTTCCAGGTCCTGCCGATGGGCCGAGCCGGGCTGTGCTGTGCTGCCATCAGTGAGTCACTGGGAGAAACTCCTTTTGGCAGCTGACTGAGATGAGAAGGTTGGACCAGACACCAGCCCAAACATTAGGTGCCCTGCTCTGCCCTTGGCCTTTGTGCCAAACTAGTTTTGATCGATCCCCATCTGCCAAAAATAGACCTGGCCTTAGGGCTGTGATAGCGAGAGCTCGGTTACAAAGCTCACAAGAGATCACAAGAGAGGGTTGGATGAAGGAAGCCCTTCAGTTCCATTTGATTACATCCATCCAGAGTCCCTTGCCCTACATAACAGTCTGGGTCAGAAGCTTAAGGGTTCAAGCCCCCACGTCAGGGACTGTGAGCTCACACAGTCAGTCCCTGGAGTCACATAGTCTATGTCGGTGGTGCCACCCGTTTGGGCTGTTCTGGGCGGTTGCTGTGCTGCTGTGTTTGCCCTCAAATATACAGTGTATATCCCGACGTGATGAGGATTATTATAATTATTATAATTATTATTAAATCCCACCTCAAAACCTACCTCTTTGTCTGCGCATATGGCCAACTCTCACTCCCCCACCCCCCACCCCCCACCCACCCCACCCCACCCTTGGAGTCCAAGGGCATCTCTAAACAACACTCGAGACATTACTGTGTAAGTTGTTGTTGTTCTACCAAGTAATAATCCTCGCCTTTGATACAGGGTCTGTCAACGACAACGTTTGCTTCGCGGGGAATTATGGACAAGTGTAGTGACTGCGTGTTTTTGAACTGTGGAAAGCTGTGCAACTTTGACAAGGAGGGGGAGAGAAAGGACAAGGAGGGAGGGGGAGAGAAAGGACAAGAAGAGAGGGGGAGAGAAAGGACAAGGGAGGGGGAGAGAAAGGACAAGGAGGGAGGGGGAGAGAAAGGACAAGAAGGGGGAGGGTAAGGACAAGGAGGGAGGGGGAGAGAAAGGACAAGGAGGGGGAGGGAAAGACATCTTACAATTTGGTAAGAGTGGGTTTGGAGATTGTTGCTGCAGTTTAATATTTTAGGACCCACCCCCCAACCCCCTCAAAAAAAAGACTACACTACGTAGTAGTTAGAGCCCCCGCCTCGCAAGCGAGAGGACCTGGGTTCAATTAGTCGAGTCTCCTCACTCCTCACGCCTCTGCCAAGCAGGAACCTGGCTGTTAGTTGACTGGTGGACGGTTTTCCAGGGGTAATAGTCCCTCCAAAAAATAATAATAATAATAATGATGTCACTCAATCCACGGCTGTTTGTGGGACGCAATCGGCTGCCACGTTTCGCCCACAAAAACACACAGTCACTACGCTTTACAACGTGTCCTGTGAAGCGCTCTGAGACGTCGCGAAATGCCGGGATTACTATTATTATTATTATTATTATTATTATTATTGAAAGGTAATGACAAGGCAGGCTAAGAGCAGGCGGAATTCGGGGGCATTCGGGGCAGGTCTCAGACTCCTTTGGGAAATCTGGTGAAAGGTTTTTGTCGTAGCTTTAAATGGGTCTGAGCAGGGGATGGATCCCCGGTGGGGTTACCGGCTCGGAGCATGCGTCTTCAGGATGGGATTAACCAGGGATTTTCTGACAGGGACTGGGAGGCAGAGAGAGAGAGAGAGAGAGAGAGAGAAACAAACAGAGACATGCAGACATGATCCGCAATGATCATTCAGGCGGAATAAAGGCAATTTCACACTGAATATGGTCAGGCGGAGCGTAGGAGCCGGTTTACATAATATAATATATAATAATAATAATAATAATCCTTGGATTTGATATAGCGCCTTATCTGTAGATAGGGGGATATCAGCCAGTCTTATATATATACATTTGTGTGTGTGTATATAGTGTGTGTGTGTGTGTGTGTGTACATATATGGTGTGTGTGTATATATGGTGTATGTGTGCATATATACTGTATATATGTATATGATGTATTTGTGTGTGTGTGTGTATATGCGGGTTGTGTGTATGTTGTGTGTGGTGTATTGGGGTGTGTGTGTGTGTATATGTGTGTGTCTGGTGTATTTGTGTGTATGTGGGTGTGTGTATATGTTGTGTGTGTGTGTGTGTGCAGTTTGCCTGTCGCCTGCAATCACACACTTGTCCATCTCACCCTCTTGTCAGTATCACAGCAGGTGATAAATAAATAAAAACAATAAATAAAACAAAATAAAAAACACAAATAAGACAAACGAATGTAAATGAAACGTTGCACTGTTTCTAACACAGCAGCTCAATTGCATAGCATGAATAACAGCCCATTTATTTCCCCCTTCTCTCTCTCTGTGTGTGTGGGTTTATAGTTGGGGGGGTGGGGGGTGGGGGGGTATTTAATACGTTTCTGGACAGCGATGGAACAACCCAACCTGTAGGAGAGGTTGGGGTGTGTTCAGCACAAGGGTTTAATAAGCAATCCCTCCCTCCCCCATCCCTCTCCTCTCCTCTCTATTGGTCCAGATGCTCTCTCCCATCTCTCCATCCATTCCTCCTTCCTCCCTCTTCCTCCCTCTCTCTCTCTCTCCTGTCACTTTTCTCTTCCTCCCCTCCCAGGTCTGTAGAGAGGGAGAGATAGAGGGGGGGAAAAAAGGGGAGAGGGGCAAAACAACTAATACCCCCCACCCCCACCCCACCCCAGAGGTGGAACATCAGTAAATAAGCGAAGAGGAGAGGAAAGAAAGAAGAAAAGCAGCGTTTTGTCCCCTGTGAATGGATATTGTAAGGATCGCCTCCTCTCTGCCTCTCCTCTCCCTCTGTCTCTCCTCTCCCTCTGCCTCTCTCCCTCTGTCTCTCCCTCTGTCTCTCCTCTCCCTCTGCCTCTCTCCCTCTGCCTCTCTCCCTCTGTCTCTCCCTCTGTCTCTCCTCTCCCTCTGTCTCTCTCCCTCTGTCTCTCTCCCTCTGTCTCTCTCCCTCTGTCTCTCTCCCTCTGCCTCTCTCCCTCTGTCTCTCTCCCTCTGTCTCTCCCTCTGCCTCTCTCCCTCTGTCTCTCTCCCTCTGCCTCTCTCCCTCTGCCTCTCTCCCTCTGTCTGATTGTGGTTTACACAATACTCTCTGTCTATCGGTGTGTGTGTGTCTATCTGTGTCTCTGTGTGTGTCTATTTGTGTGTGTCTGTGTGTGTGTGTGTGTCTGTGTGTGTGTGTGTCTGTGTGTGTGTCTGTGTGTGTCTCTGTGTGTGTGTCTGTGTGTGTGTGTCTCTCTCTATGTGTGTGTCTCTGTGTGTGTGTGTCTCTGTGTGTGTGTGTCTCTGTGTGTGTGTGTCTCTATCTGTGTGTGTCTCTGTGTGTGTGTCTCTATCTGTGTGTGTCTCTGTGTGTGTCTCTATATATCTGTCTGTATCTGTGTGTGTGTCTCTCTGTCTGTCTGTGTGTGTCTCTATATATCTGTCTGTCTGTCTATCTGTGTGTATGTCTGTCTGTGTGTGTCTCTCTCTGTCTCTACGTATCTCTGTGTGTGTCTCTATCTCTGTGTATGTGTGTCTCGCTTTTTTTTTAAAAAAAGCTTTATTTTCGAGATTTAAATGCAAGGATTATTATTTCAGATTATTATCCCCTCTTCCTCTGTAAATCGTGTTTTATGCTATTTCCATTCCCTCCATTCCATCCTCTCTCCCCCTCCCTCTCCCTCTCCCCCTCCCTCCCTCCCATCTCTCTTTTATACATAAATATATACTGTATATGATTATTATGTTGGGATATTCTATTTATATTGCGAGATGGAATCGGAATAGATGAGTCTAGACTGTTTTATTTGGTGGGGAGTGTTATTTTGTGTGTGTGTGTGGTGGGGGGGAGAGAGAATAAATGTACCTTACGATTAGCCTCTGTTGTCTCTCTCCCCCTCTGGGTGTACTGATGTGATTAATGTCACTGTTGTTGTTATTCGGTTCTGGGAGGGATGGGGAGGGGGAGATCGCAATGAAAAATACTAGAATTTTGTTTTGGTGTTTATGATGTTTTTAATGGACGCGTTTCTATGAATTCATTTTTTTTGTCTTAACCTATTTCTCTCTCCTTCCCTTCCCCCTCTCTATCTGTCTGTGTGTCTCTCTCTCTCTATCTATCTGTGTGTGTGTGTGTGTGTGTCTCTCTCTCCCTGTTTATCTGTGTGTGTCTCTATCTGTCTGTGTGTGTGTCTCTCTCTCTCTGTGTATGTGTGTGTCTCTGTCTCTCTATCTATGTGTGTGCGTGTGTGTCTCTATCTGTGTGTGTGTGTCTCTATCTGTGTGTGTGTGTGTCTCTCTCGTATCTGTGTGTGTTTCTGCATCTGTGTTCATGTGTGTGTGTGTCTCTCTATCTCTCTACATCTATCTATGTGCGTGTGCGTCTTTCTCTCTACCTCAGTGTCTCTCTATTTGTGTGTGTGTGTGTGTCTCTCTCTACCCTGAACCCTTTAGGAAACAGAAGGTGGCTGGTGATTAGCAGAGGGGGCGAGTTCGCCCCTGTGTGTGTGCGTGCGCGTGTGAGCAAAAAGAAAACGTGAGGATGGATTAACAGAAGAAGGAGTGGGAGCAAACGAAGCCTTGGTGGAGCAGAGGGAAGGGGTCAGAGAGAAGGCTGACAATATGATGCCCAGTTTTCTGAGCGAAGGGAACCCTCTGAGCGCCGTATCTTCTGTGGTCAACAAATTCCATCTCTTCGACTCCAAGAGCGAGAGCGATGCCAAGGAGGAGGCGACCAAGAAGCAGAGAGGTGTCCAGGGCGGGCGAGCTCCGGTGAAATCTGCCTCCCAGCAACTGTTCAGGAGACAGGAGGAGGGGACGCCTCCGAGCAAGGCTCCTGGCGGGCCAACTCCATCTCCATCTCAGCCCCATCTTGGCTCTGTGCTGCAGGGCAAAGGGGGCCAGCCTCACCCCCAGAGCCAAGCCCAACCCAAACCCAAACCCCAACTCCTAGCCCAAGCAAAGCCCCAAGCCCAGCCACCTTCAGCACCACAGACAGCTCCCGGGCCCCAGAAACAGAGCCGCCTTTGCCCCATCTGCACCACCACCCAACTCCACCACCTGGACCAGCCCGAGAAAACCAATGCCAGCCAGTGTACCCAGTGCCAAACCCTCGTCTGCAGCCAGTGTGGGTTCAACCCCAACCCCCACATCACACAGGTCAGTGTCTCTCTCTCTCTCTCTCTCTTTTCTCGCTCCCCCACTCCCCAATCCCTGGCCTCACCCCACCCCCTCCCCCCACCCCCATCCCAACCCCCACATCGCACAGGTCAGTGTGTTTTTCTTTCTTTTTTTCTTCAACCGACCCCAACCGCCTGGCGTTTAATGCTAACTGTCTGGCGATTATGCAATGTAGGGCAGGAGGGGGGGGGGGGGGAAAGAGATAGAGGAGCAGAGATGGGGGGTAGAAAGCGGGAGGGAGGGCAGAGAGATGGGGAGGAGAGAGAGATGTGGGAGGGAGAGATGGATGGAGAAGAGAGTGGGGGGGGGGGTGTTGTGGAGAGACTGGAAGGGGAATAGAATGGGGAAGAGCAGAGGGGGGGAGAGAGAGAAGGATGGGGGGGTTGGGGGGGCAGAGAGAGAGAGAAGGTGGAAGAGAGAAAAGGGGATAGAGAGAGAAGGAGATGGGTGGGGGGTGGGAAAGAGAGAGGTTAAAATCTCTCACACAGGGTTGTGCTGTTATATGAAGGTTCAGAGGCTGTGCTGGACACTCGCTCAGTGACTCGGTGGGTGTGACCTGGAATAAAACACGGTCATTTTCCTACATTTCTATCTATATATATATTTATATATACTGTGTGTGTGTGTGTGTAAAAGAGAGAGCTCCACATTGCAGCTTAAACATGGCGTTAGCTGGTCAGAGTGTGACGTGCAGAGAGCACAGGGCCAGACAGGAGAGAGAACGACTGGTTTATTGTCCATTAATGAAAATGTCATTTGTAATGTTGTGGTTTTACGCTCCCCCCCCCTCCCCCCCCCCCCCCCCCCCACCCCCCCCACCCCCCCTCCCACCCCCCCACACCCTCCCCACCCTGTGCTTGTGCTGTTTGTCTCTGGACTGTGTCCCGCAGTCAGTGTGATGTGTATTACAGGGCGGTTGTGGGTTTGGTGTTTGATGGGGAGGGAGGTGTGTGTGTTTGGGGACGAGGGGGAGTGTGTGGGAAGGGGAGGCAAGTGTGTTTATGTGGTGCGGGGAGAGATGCATGCGGGTCGGAGTGGGAGGGTGGGGGGCGAAGATACAAGTGTGAGTATATCAAAGCAGGAGAGGTGTCTGGGGGGAGGAGGGGGGGGGAGAGATATGCATATATGTGGGAGGGGGGGAAATTGGGGAGAGGCAAGTAGGTTGGTGTGTGTCGCAGGGGTGAGAAGCAATGGTGTGTTTGTGCGCACGTGTGCGTGTGTGTGTGTGGGTGGGTGGGGGGCCGATGGGGGGAAGAGAGAGATGTGTGTAGGAATGGGAGTGGGAGGAGGGGAAGGACAGGAGAAGCGGACCAACAGATCTGTGGGAGTGGGGGTTGACGTTCTTGATTTGTGTTGGTTCCACGTGATCGGATGCTACACCCTCTGTGCGTCGCCAATAACCCCAAAAACGGGCCCCCGATTCCACCCTAATAATAATGATCCTAACCATAATATTCCTCGCATTTGACACAGCGTCTCATCACGTCTTCGAGACGTCTCAAAGCGTTCACAGGATACGCTGTACACTGTAGTGACTGTGTGTTTTGTGGGCGAAACGCGGCAGCCAGTTGCGCACAGCAGCGTCGCCCCCCCCCCCCCCATCCCACAAATAGCCGTGGATCGAGGGACCACGTTACAGTATTATTAACAATAATGAATTGCGAGGCGAGTGCCCTAACCAATACCCTATAGGACACCGCCCATCATTGAGGTGGGACGGATGCCCCGGATGATCCTACAATCCTGTTTGATCCCTATAAAGGGGGAAAAAACTGCTTCCGAATCCATCACAAATGTTACGATTTTTTTTTTACAATTGCGCAAGTCAGAAAAAAGAATAAAATATAATAATTTGGTCACTCGATCCACGACTGTTTGTGGGGACGCTGCCATGTGCAACTGGCTGACACTGGGAATGGGGTTAGAGTAGAGAGCTCCAGTGGGGGAGCGAGCTCCAGCACAGCCACGATGGGGGGAGAGAGAGAGAGGGAGAGAGAGTAGGGAATGGGGTTAGAGTGGAGAGCTCCAGTGGGGGAGCGAACCCCAGCACAGACACCATGGGGGGAGAGAGAGAGAGGGAGAGAGATAGGGAATGGGGTTAGAGTGGAGAGCTCCAGTGGGGGAGCGAGCCCCAGCACAGACACGATGGGGGGAGAGAGAGAGAGAGTAGGGAATGGGGTTAGAGTAGAGAGCTCCAGTGGGGGAGCGAGCCCCAGCACAGACACGATGGGGGAGAGAGAGAGCAGGGAATGGGGTTAGAGTAGAGAGCTCCAGTGGGGGAGCGAGCCCCAGCACAGACACCATGGGGAGAGAGAGAGAGAGAGAGCAGGGAATGGGGTGAGAGTAGAGAGCTCCAGTGGGGGCGCGAACCCCAGCACAGACACCATGGCTGATGCTCACGGTATCTCTTTCAGAAGCGTAACCCTGTGAGGTGTGTTAGCTCAGTGGTGGCTGATGGGAGCGGTTCCTTTCTTTCGCCCCCAGTTCCTCGTGTCTCCATCAAACCATCTCCCGACCTCCTTTGTTGCAGCAAAAATGGCTCCAGTTGGTTAAACATTAACAGTTTTCAGTATATTTGAGTTAGACAGCTATCTGTCACGCTGCTTAAGTCTCCAACCGAGAGCTTCGCTCACATAGGGCTTCAGTTAATAATAATAATAATAATAACAATAATAATAACAATAATCCTTGCACTTGGTATAGAGCAAAGTGAATTGACTGTATATTTTGTGGGCGAAACATGGCAGCCAATCCCCACAGCAGTGTCCCACGTAGATCGAGTGGCCACATTTCTTTTTAAGGGCTTATTATCCCATCGTTGAGATGTCTCAAAGTGCTTCGCAAGATAGATGTACTGTAAGGTGGAGTGACTGTGTATTTTGTGGGCGAATAGTTCCTCTGGCCCAAAGTGTGCGTGCTCTCTCGCTGGAGTAGAGGCTGTTCCGCTCAGGTTGGTAGGAGCCACAGTGTGCGTAACCGCTGGAGTCTAACTAACTAAAATCGTACAGTCTAAGCTGATGCTCCAGTGCAGCGCTGGGGGGGGGGGGTGTCGCATTGTCGGAGATGCCGTCCTTCGGAGGAGATGTTAAACCTCACTCCCCGTCTGCGTCTGTTCAGGTGGACGTTAAAGATCTCGTGGCGCTGTTCGAAAAGTGAAGGAGTCTCTCTCTCTCTCTGTCTTTGGCTGTGGGGTTACCAGGAGCTGAGGGGGAGGATTCCCGGCCCCCAGTGACTGGTCGGCCCTTCCGGGTCCTGCCGATGGGCCGGGCCGGGCTGTGCTGCCATCAGCAGTGAGTGCCCTGGGACACTGCGGCCCCTCCCGGCTCAGGACCCGGGGACTGGAGACCGTCACATATTTGTCATTGTGTGGTTCTTAATACTTTTTTTTGTGCTTTTTCAGGTCAGAGAATGGCTTTGTTTGAACTGTCAGGTGCAGCGGGCCAAGGGGATGGCCATGACCTCGTCCTCGGGCCCCAAGCCTCCTCCCCAGGACCGCAAGCCGGCTCAGGGGCCACCAGCGACCGCCCCCCTGGGAGCCAAACCGGGCCCTCAGCCTGCCTCCCCGAAGAAGGAACCGGCTCAGAGACCCGAGCAAGCCAAGCCCTCCCCACAGCCTCAACAAGGAGCCCCGAAGAAGCAGCCAGTATTGGCCAAGCAGCAATCCATGTCTGGCTCTCCCCCAGCGAAGGCCAAACAGGCGGGTCATAGGCCTCAGGTTGAGCAGCCTTCA
This sequence comes from Callorhinchus milii, assembly GCF_018977255.1. Taxonomy (NCBI): domain Eukaryota; kingdom Metazoa; phylum Chordata; class Chondrichthyes; order Chimaeriformes; family Callorhinchidae; genus Callorhinchus; species Callorhinchus milii. The sequence goes on from NW_024704746.1 coordinate 67,961,569, forward strand.
ACCGGGCCTCAACCCAAACAGCCGCCTTCTGGGACTCAGGTTCAGCAGGCGTCAACTGGGCCTCAACCTCAGCAACCTCAGGCTCCACAGCCCACGACTGGGCCTCAGACTCAGCAGCCGACAGCTAGGCCTCAGGCTTCTCAGGCAGCAGCTCAGAAAGTCGATCCAACTAAAGCGCCACAGCAGCCGGAGAGTGAGAAGCCGCCGCAGGCTGTGAGAGGCCTCTCAGAGCAGACGGCTCCCGTTTCCCAGGGGCCGGTGGCCAAGCAACCCCCGCAGGGCCCCCAGGCCCAGCCGCCCGGGCTGCGGAAGGAACCGGAACACAGTAAGGAAACTCAGCCGGACTCTAGGACACCACAAATGCAGACACAGGCCGGGGGGAAGCCAGCGGCCCAGCAGGTAAAAACCGGGGCCCCTGTAGTCAAAGATGGGCCTCAACAGAAAATGCCAGGCCAGACCCCCGCAGACAAGGCCTCGGCAACCAAGGGCCCAGGCCCCAAGACCCCCAAACCACAGGCTACGAAAGTGGAGGCGAAGGGAGGGCCGCAAACCAAGCCCACAGCTGCCCAGCCCCCGCCCCAGCCCGCCGAGCAGCCCCGGCGCTTCAGCCTGAACCTCGGGGGGGCCTCCCAGGCTGCCCCCCCGCAGTCCTCCACCCCCCAGGAGTCGGTGACGGGCAAATTGTTCGGTTTCGGGGCCTCTCTGTTCAGCCAGGCCTCCACCTTGATTTCCACAGCCCCTGCACCCCCGGCGGGGAAGGCAGCTCCCCCCGCAGCCCCCCAGCCCGCAGCGAAGGAGCCCCCCGGCCCCCAGCCCCCACCAGCGGCCGCGGCGAAGAAAACAGCAACGATCTCCGAGACACCTAAACAACCGGCCTCAAAACCGGCAGACACAGGGCAGGCCGGGAAGGACCCGGGGCCGGTCAAGAAGGGCCCACAGACAACAACAGCGGCGGCTAAAGACACCAAACCAGGTCCGGACAAGCTCAAGGAACAGCCTAAAGCCTCGGTCACTGAGAAAGCGGACCCCCCAATCCCAGCCAAGGCCCCCCAGCCCCAGCCAAGGCCCCCCAGCCCCAGCCAAGGCCCCCCAGCCCCAGCCAAGGCCCCCCAGCCCAGCCAAGGCCCCCCAGCCCCAGCCAAGGCCCCCCAGCCCCAGCCAAGGCCCCCCCAGCCCCAGCCAAGGCCCCCCCGGACCCAGCCCCGGCCTCAGCCTCCACCTCCTGCCCTCTCTGCAAAACCAGCCTGAACGTGGGGTCCCGGGACGCCCCTAACTTCAGCAGCTGCACCCAGTGCCGGACGGTGGTGTGTAACCTGTGTGGCTTCAACCCCACCCCTCACCTCACCCAGGTAGGTCTGTGTCTCTGTCTGCTCGGGGCTGCCCACACAGCGGCCACAGGCGCGCGCAGAGCTCTTGTCGTCCTCGGGTCGGTGGGATTGGATATCCACACGCGCTGGTGCGTGTTGGCACGTGTCAGCGCGCGCACGTTGGTGCGTGTTATTGCGGGCGGGGGTTTCGTGTCGGCACAGATCAGTCCGCGCGCATCGCGTGCTGTTACGTGTTGGTGCCCGGGTATCGGGTACATGTTGGTGCACATCATTTATGGTTGGTTCATGTAGCGGTGTTTAGCCGGCGTGTGTCGTGTGCCCTTTCGCTCCTGCGCGTGTGTGTGAGAGAGTGTGTGAGTGTGTGCGTGTGTGTGCGTTTGTGTGCGAGTGTGTGTGCGTGTGTGTGTGTGTGTGTGTGAGTGTGTCTATGTGTGTGTGAGTGTGCGCTCAGCCATTGCTTACGTGATGATGTGGACCTAAATGACAGGAAGAAAGAGGGAGAGAGAGAGAGAGATGTACACGGAGAGAGCGAGCGAGCGAGCGAGCGAGAGGCTAACGCGGAGCGAAGGCGCGTCACCAGCTCCGGGGCAAACACTCTGATTGGTGGTCTCTCCTCGTCGCTCGGTTTTATGTACGTTTTTTTTATCATTTGTTTTTCGTAAAAGAGATTTTCGCAGAGATTCAGCTTCGGGTCAGGAACCCGTGTCAATTCCGAGGCCCACCCGGCGCCCAGCACCCGGCACCCGGCACCCAGCACCCAGCCCCTGCGAGGGGTGGGGGTGGAGGGGGGGGGGGGGGGCTGTGTCAGTGCAAGTTGTTGTTGTCGGCGATCTTGGAGAAAAGAGGGAGCCTTTAGAGCGGGGTTCGATGTGGCAGCTGCTCCTATTGTCTCCGTGTGTTTTTTACGGGATTTCGCCGTAAAGTGTAGTGACTGTGCGCTTTGTAGGCAGCCGATTTGCGCGCAGCCATGTCCCCGCACACAGCCATGAAGTGCGTGACTGATTTTATCGGGGGGTGACTGTCAGCCAGGAGAGACAGGGGTGGCGGTGGGTGTTTAACATCTCATCCAAAGGGTGGCATCTCCGACAATGTTGCGCTCTCTCTCCTCTCTCTCTCTCCCCCCGGCGCTGCGGTGGAACGGCAGCCTGGACTGTGAGCTCAGAGTCTCTCCTCTCCCCCTCCCCTCCTCCACCTCCCCCTCTCCCCCACACACACAATTGCTCCGACTCAGAATGATTGGGCGGTGGGGTGGGGTGGGGTGGACGGAGGGGGAAGCTTTCAGATGTTGATTGGGAAGCAAATGGAGCTGAAAATTGCTGGTTTCGTGATGAGATTTGTCTCCCACAGTGACTCTCGGTGATTTTCAATCACCGCCTCTCTCCCCCCCCCCCCCCCACCTTCTATCCTCCGCAAGAGAGAGAGAGAGAGAGAGCGGGAGTGTCGGTGTGTGCCTGCGTGCGTGTGTGTTAGGGGGAGAATTACCGAGATAGGAAACGAAAGAGCAAGCGAGCAGGAGGGGGCGGGGGGTGGGGGGGGAGAGAGCGTGAGTGAGCAGGAGAGAGAGAGAGAGAGAGAGAGAGAGAAAGAGAGAGAGAGAGTGCGTGCGAGAGAGATGGAGAGAGAGCAGGAAGGAGAGAGAGAGCGAGCGTGAGCGAGATGGAGAGGGTAGAGAGAAGAGTGGGGGAAAGAGAGAGAGAGAGAGAGAGCAGATGGAGAGAGAGCGAGAGAGGGTGGGAGAGAGAGCAGGAGGAGGGGGAGGGAGTGATTGTATGGTGGGTGAGTGAATGAATGGTCACGTGATGGCCGGTGACCCAAAAATAGTTTGGAATAATCAGATCAGCGAGTAATTCGAGATTGGGCGACAGAGTGAGTCAGACGCTGTGCGAGACCTGGGAGAGCCCTCGTGTGGGGAGCGGGACTGGGGTGGGGGTGGGGGTGGGGCGGGGGTCCGAGCTCCCTGTTCGGGCGGACGTCAAAGATCCCGCCGGTGCTGTCGGGAAAAGAAAGGGGAGTTTCTCTCTCTCTCTCTCTCTCTCTCTCTTTCTCTCTCTCCTGGTGTCCTGGGGATTGTCGTTGAGTGCAAATTGGGGGTGGGAGGAGGGGGGGGGTGTGGGGACCTTATATCGCGGGGTGTTAGGGAACGATTTACCGGCTGACACAATTAACATCGTGGCTTTTCATTCAGAATTTCATATAAATCCGGTATTCAAGTCATCTTCCGCTGATGGGAAGACCGGTTTCATCTCTTAATTCTTCAGCTCTGCAATGTCGAGAGTAAATATTCAAAGCTCTTCAAAGCTATTTTATTGTCAAAGCACAGAGAGTACAGTGCAGGAGGAGGCCATTCACTCATGGTGTCTGTGCTGGGGCTCGCTCCCCCATTGGAGCTCTCTACTCTCACCCCATTCCCTGCTCTCTCTCTCTCTCTCTCTCTCTCCCCATGGTATCTGTGCTGGGGCTCGCTCCCCCACTGGAGCTCTCTACTCTAACCCCATTCCCTGCTCTCTCTCTCTCTCTCTCTCTCTCTCTCCCCACCGTGTCTGTGGATTGTGACTCTTCGCTGGGTTTCTGTGTGTGTGTGTGTGTCAGACACACAGTTGACCAGTTTTGTTGCCCTTGGGAGAAGTTTATCATTTCATTTTCCAGTTACATAACTTGTCCTCCCTGATTATTATTTTTTTCATAAATCCCCCAATAAAGGTCAATCTGAGTTTATCACAGCTCGGCCGGGAGACATGTCAGCCCGGCACAGTGGTAACTCGCTTTCTCTCTCTCGCGCCTCCTCTGAGTCAGAAGGTTGTGGGTTCAAGGCCCCACTGTCAGGGCTTGGAATCACACAGTCTCAGCTGATGCTCGGATGCAGCGCTGGGGTGGTGGTGGGGGGGGTGTCGGAGATGCCATCCTTCGCATGAGACACACAGTAACCCGTCAGCCGGGTGTCTGACCCACACAGAAACCCATCACCGTGACCGGCCGGGTGTCTGACACACACGGAAACCCGTCACCGTGACCGGCCGGGTGTCTGACCCACACAGAAACCCATCACCGTGACCGGCCGGGTGTCTGACACACACGGAAACCCGTCACCGTGACCGGCCGGGTGTCTGACACACACGGAAACCCGTCACCGTGACCGGCCGGGTGTCTGACACATACGGAAACCCGTCACCGTGACCGGCCGGGTGTCTGACACACACACGGAAACCCGTCACCGTGACCGGCCGGGTGTCTGACCCACACGGAAACCCATGTATAACGTTTCCATTTCCATCTTTCTCGCTCTCCCTCTCCCCTTATCTCTCCCTCTCACTTTCTCTCTCCAGAGTGACACAGTGCTTAAATGATTTTGGAAAGTGTAAGGCACAGGTTGGCAAGAACAACAGCAACATAGACTGGATAGATATTTGGGGTGTGCACGTTTGTAGGGCTATGGGGAGAGAGCGGGGTGATGGGATTCATTTGGACAACTCTTTCAAAGAGCCGGCAGAGACACGATGGGCCGAATGGCCTCCTTCAGTGCTGTATAATTCTCTGATTCTATAAACATCAATTTACATTTGTACAGCGCCTTTCACGACGGTAGGACATCCCAAGGCGCTAACAACAGCTGAGACTGGGGGAGGGTGGGGGAGTGGAGACCCCAGAGTGTGTGTTGCAGTGGGAGGTGGGAGCGAGGGCGGGATGGGGGTGAGTAACCAGGGGGTTTTAACCAGCTAAAATCTCACGGCTTGCCAAGCCTACACGGCCTGCGGTTGGACCATTGCCACAGCAATCCAGCCGGCCATTTGTGGTGTAAATGAGCCGGGGGTTCGAGCAGCCATTTACCATAAATCGTCCGCAGTGGCAGATGATGGGCAATTATTAATCATGTAAATGAGACCTTTCTGGAGAGAGAGAGAGAGACAGAGACAAGTAGCCTGTGCTTCCCATTTCTTCCGTGTGTATCTCTCTCTCTCTATCTTGATTCCTTAATTACACACTTCAACGAATTGGGGTTAAGAGTGTCAACAACAACAACAACAGCTTGCATTTGCGAAGGGCCCTTCCCCCAGGGCAGCGTGTCCCAACGTTTAACAGTGGACGTTAAAGATCCCGAGGCGCTATTCGGAAAGAGGAGGGATTTCTCTCTCTCTCTCTCCTGGTGTCCTGGCCGACAATTCCGCCCCACCTCCCCCAGATAAAATTGGTCGCTCGCTCCACGACCCTTTGTGGGACATCGCTGTGCGCGATTGCTTCAGCGCTCTGGGACGCTAACCATGCACGAGGGGAGCTATATAAATGCCAAACATCGTTGGCGTTGTTTCGCCCACAAATACGCAGCCACCGCACTTCACAGTAATTCCCGCGAAGCACTTTGACGCATCTCAACAGCGAGATGAGGCACTGTATCAATTGCAAGGATTATTATTAGCACGTAACCACGGGGGAGAGAGGCTCCCCCCCCCTCTTCAAGGCAGGGGCTTTGAGCTCACAGACCAGGCTGACGCAGGTTGGCAAGAGCCAAGACTTAGGGGGGGAGCCCAGAGTGTGTTTTGGGGTAACGGCTGGAGTCTAACCAGCTAAACGCACACATAGTTTGGCCACTGAGAGAGAGAGAGAGAGAGAGAGAGCGCTGTCTGGCCAAGCTTTCCCGCTGCTTGTCCAGCGAGGACCCCCCTCCCTGTTAGTTAGGGCTTTGGCTGTGGGGTTACCAGGAGCTGAGGGGGAGGATTCCCGGCCCCCAGTGACTGGTCGGCCCTTCCAGGTCCTGCCGATGGGCCGGGCTGTGCTGCCATCAGCAGTGAGTGCCCTGGGACACTGCGGCCCCTCCCGGCTCAGGAACCGGGGACTGGAGACCGGCACAGAGAGGGGAGGGGGGGGTCGATTCCCCCATTCCGTGACCAGGCAGGTCACCTGGGAGCCAGTTCAGCTCCGAGGAGATCCCGCTTACCTCCCTATCATAACAGGAGCTGAGTGGGAAGAATCTCTGGCCCCAGTTTGCCCCTCCCAGGGCTGCTGACGGGCCCGGCTCCTGAGTTCAGTTCATGGCTGGAAGAGCTGAAGACCTATTGAGCGTCTTGCTGAAGCACTTTGTGGGCTTAATAAGCTTCTTTCAGTGGCTCCAGGGTTGGTGCTCTCAGTCCATTATCAGCTGATTTTTTTTTCTTTCCACAAGCACTTAGAGTGAGAGCCACTTAGTCCGGATGGAACCACGGCAGCTCTTAAACCCAACCTATTCTCTCCGCCCCCTCCCCACACCTCCTTCTCCCTCCATCCATTCTCACTCCTGTTTCCAGCTGCTGAGGCTCTGGTTTCCTTCTGTTACCCCCACCTCAAACGTCTGAGAATCTACCCCCACTGGAGCTCTCTGCTCTAACCCCATTCCCTGCTCTCTTTCTCTCTCTCTCTCTCTCTCTCTCTCTCCCCATGGTGTCTGTGCTGGGGCTCGCTCCCGCTGTGGGGCTCTCTCCTCTAACCCCAGTGAAACTCAGGTGTCCTGTCCGAAAATCCCTCAGGTAAAATCGATCATTTGCTTCATTGGGACATTGCTGTGTGCAAATCAGCTGCCAGATTCGCCTGCGACAACACACAGTCACTAAACTTGACAGCAAACCCCTGCGAAGCGCTTTGAGATGTTTTTCTGACATGAAAGGCTGTGACGTCCCCAAGTCCTTTTGCGGGTAAACGACCGTGAAGTGCGGCGACGTATTCCCAAGCAGACGACGGCCTTTTCCCGCGAGACGAGGAGCCCTCAGTGAGCCGGGAGGGGACAGGTCGGTTGGCATAGAGTTACCGCCACTCTCCCTTTAGCAGGTCACACTGCGCAGGCTGAGCAGCGCGGAGGATTTGCTTGTGACCAGCGCCTGAAGCAAGGAGACAAAAATATCTCCATTGAAAAGAAGGAACTTGCACGCCATCGCATTGAATCATCTCCCAGCGTCTCTCCCACAGACACGCGGTCAATTCACTTGACAGTGTGTCCCGTCGAAGACGCGATAAGGCTCTGTATCAAACGCCAGGATTATTTTTTTTTATCTCCCAGGTCACGGCAAGCAAAGCATGGCCCTGGTTAGCGATTTTCCTCGATTATCGATCATCAACATAAGGATAATAATCATAATCATAATCCTTGCATTTGACATGGTGCCTCCTCATGTCAGGGAGTGAGAGGAAGGAAAAAGTGAGTGAGATGGAGCAGACGGGGAGAATGAGAGAGAGAGAGAGAGGGGGGGGCGGGGGGTGGCTGGGGAGAGTAAGAGAAAAGGGATGGGAGGAGAGATGGAGTGGGAGGAAAGAGACGGAACGGGGCTTTCTCTCGCTCACTCTCTCCCTGTCTGCTCCATCTCATTCACTCGTTCCTTTCTCTCACTCTCTCCCTCACTCTTCTCCACCCAGCACCCCATTACCCCCACCCCCCGCTCTCTCACTCATACTCTCTCTTTCTCCCCTCGGCTCTCCCACTCACTCTCTCCTTTCTCTCAATAACTCTCTCTCTCTCATTCTCTCCCTCCCCCAACCTCCTGTACATTGCAGTCAAACGCAGGAAAATCTGAACTAATTTTTACTTGTGTTTAATCCGGGGTGAGTGCAGATGTTCGGGCCAGCTGTCCGGCTATAATATTATTGTAAAACCTCTCCTGTAGTGCCCTAATCCCGATGTTTCAGCCTTTCTTCCCCTCCATCTCTACCCCTTCCCCAACACCCCACCAATCCCAGTTTGGGCGCCTAATCTGTAGTACAAAGTATTTGCTGTGCGCAATTGGCTGCTGCGTTTCGCCCACAAAATACACAGTCACTACACTTTGCAGTGTATCCTGGTGAAGCGCCTTGAGACGTCTCGAAGACGCGATGAGGCGCTGCGTCGAACGCGAAGGTTATTATTCAGAGCATAAAAAGTGAGGTGAGAAGTTTAGACATTTTTAACACTTACATGAACACACACACAGACACACACACAGACACAGACACACACACACAGACAAAGGCACACAAATAAACACACACACGTGCGTGTGTTGTACACAAATGGGCTGCCTAGTTTGCCTACAAACACCAAGTCACTGGAGTTGACAGCATTGCCCCGCGACACACTGAGATATTGCGAGGATTACTATCGCGCCGAAGCCAACACTTGAGATGAGGAGTGAGAGTGAGTTGATGGGAGGTGGGGGGGAGGTGGGGGGGGGTGAGAAGACAATGTCCCACAAACAGCTGTGAAGTGAACGAGTGACTTGATCTTGGGGCGCGGTGGAGGTGGGGATGGTCGGGCTGGTCCATCGGAGGGAGAGAGAGAGAGACAGAGAGAGAGAGAGAGAGAGAGAGAGAAACTCCCTTCTCTTTTTCAGAGAATGTTGCTGTCGGCCGTCAGTCAGTGAGATCCACTGCCCCCGTTTTCTGGGATGAAACAAGACACTCGCCCGGTGTTCGGAGCTCTGGTTACCAGCTGGGCCCAAAGCAGGAAGCTTGGGGTTACAGTATTAGTAACAGCCGAGAATCGTCTCACAGACACAGAGAGCGAGAGAGGGAGCGCCCCTTCCTGAGACCTCAGGGTCTAAGAGCATCTTATCTGTCCCTCCTCGCATTCGCATTTGATAGGCTGCCCGGTCACGCCTTTGCGGCGTCTCAATCCACGGCTGCTTGTGGGGACGCCTGCCCTGCACAATCGGCTGCCGCCTTTCGCCCACTAAATACACAGTCACTACACTTTACAGTATATTCTGTGAATCGAAGCGCGTTGAGAGACGTCTCCGTGGTGACCTCTCCACTCAGCTCCTGCCATGTCCCTCGCCCGGCACACCCCACCATCGGCGGCCGGGCCTTCAGCCTCTATGCCCCTCACCCTTTGGAGCCCCATCCCACAGTCCCTTCACCTCCCTCCCTCCATCCCTCACCTCCTTCATCTCAAGACCCTCCCTTCGACCGCGCCTTCGGTCACCCTCCTACCCTACCCCCCCGTTCCCTTTCCTCCACCCCCTCCTGATCCCAAACCCCAGCTCGGGTCCAAATCCCTGACCGTCCAGTGCCTCGGGACGTGAAAGACGCCGTGTGTTGCGCTTGTCGCTGTTGTCTCAACCACACGATGAGTCGCTACATCAAATGCAAGGATTATTATCAATATTACTAACATTATTATGGTACAATTCTGTGAACTGTGTTGAGATGTTTGACCGAGGTGAGGAAGCGTTGGATCGAAGGCGAGGATTATTATTAACATCATCCATCAGACGTAAACGCAGCCTAAGACTAGGTGGAAGTTTGTCTCCCTGGCCCGGGTTCCATTGCTCCTGGCTGGGTGGGGGTTAGTGTGCAAACAGCCCCTGTGCCTGTGCGATCACGTGTATGTTAGCACAGCGGGAAAAGCATTCTAACGCAGCCTAGCAACTCCCCGTCACGCCGTCTCCCAGCACCGAAGGGAGACGACACCAAAAAAAAACTTTACAGGGGTGTTGGGGGGGTGAAGGGCAAGTAAATGGGACTGAAAGGATCGCTCTTTGAAAGAAAGATGGGTTTCCGGGCTGTAAATAAATGCCTGTGATTCCAGAGGGCTGTGACGTAGAGCCTGACTGTTGTGTTTGACGTGCAAAGCAGCCGGCCTCCATAATCCTTGCAGAGAGGGAAGCGACGCAGCCTTGTTATCTAAAATTAAAATCCCTAACGCTGCCCTGTCCCCGGCTTCCCCGATCAGCAAAGCACAGAACCTGGGGATTGGCGAAATAAAGATAATAATAATAATAATAATCCTTGCATTTGATGCAGCGCCTTATCACTTTGTTGAGACACATCAAAGGGCTTCACAGGATACATTGGAAAGGGGAGTGACTGTGTATTCTGTGCAGCAAATTGCACACAGCAGTGTCCTACACGCAGTCGTGGATTATAGGAACATAGGAATTAGGAGCAGGAGTAGGCCATTCAGCCCCTCGAGCCTGTGCCCCGCCATTCAATAAGATCACGGCTGATCTTCTAACCTAACTCCATCTGTCCGCCTTATCCCCATATCCCTTAATCCCTCTATCCTTTAGAAAGCTATCAATCTTAGTCTCGATTGAGTGACCGTTTCTTTTTTGAGGGATTATTACCCCGGAAAGCGATCCGCCAATCGACTAACAACTGGGATTGATGCATTGTCGGAGACGCCGTCCTTCGGGATGAGACGTTAAACCGAGGTCTGGTCTGCCTGTTGAGCTGGACGTTAAAGATCCCACGGCGCTACTCGAAAAGAGAAGGGAGTTTCTCTGTCTCTCTCTCTCTCTCGTGGGGTCTCAGCCAACAATCCCCCAAATAAAATTGATCACCAACTCCACCGGGACTCTGCTTTGCGCAAACCGGCTGATGTGTGTCACCTACGAAACACACAAGTCACTACACTTTGCAGTGTATCCTGTGAAGCGCTCTGAGACGTCTCGACGACGTGATCGGGGGCCGCATCAAACGCCAGGATTAGTATTTTCCTTAATAATTCATTGAATCTGTGATCAGAAGGTGCTGTTTTTTCCGCCCACCGCCAAACGGGTCTATTTTTCCAAGTTTAAAAACAAGAAATTGGAGGTTGGAAATTTGGACGGAAGCCAATTAGCGAAAGCGAAAGTCAATTAAACCTTCAGCCTCTCAGACTCTGAGGATAAGCGAAGGCTTCAGATGCTGGAAGTGACACATGGAAATGTGTGCCATGTGAACAGCTTCGATCCACATCGAACATCTGTCGCGGTGTACAGCTACTTCCCTCCGCTAACTCCTGTCCGCTTCATCCCCCCCACCCACCCCCCACCCCCCACTCCTCTGTCAGACTCCCTAACGCAAGACATTCTAGAGTAATCATCCTCGCATTTGATACAGCGCATTATCAGGTCTTTGAGACGTCTCAAAGCGCTTCACAGGATTTGCTGTAAAGTGAAGTGACCGTATATTTTGTGGGCGAAACGCGGCAGCCAATGGCGCACAGCGGCGTCCCCACAAACAGCCGGGGATTCAGTGACCAAATTATTGGGTTTTTTTTTGAAGGGATTATTTCCCCCGGAAAGCGATCCGCCAGTCGACTAACAACCAGGTTCTCACTTACTGCTGATAAACAGAGGCGCGTGTGTGGAGTAAGGAAACTTGGTTAAGGTTTCGCCCTGACCTGGGAATCGAACCCGGGTCCTCTCGCTTGCGAGGCGAGAGGTCTAACCCCTGAGCTACAGGGCTCCTTAATAACAGCCACAATCCTTGCATTCCAAATTTCGCCGTGTAACGTCATGGAGAGGTCGCAAAGTGATATCCCGTAAAGCGGATTGACTGCGCGTATTTTGTGGGCGAAACAAGCAAAGAAAAACGATTTGGTTTTAATGGACTTCCTTCCGAAAGGACGGCATCTCTCTCCCCCCCCCACCCCCCCACCCCCCCCCCCCAGCACTGCGCTGGAGTGTTAGCCTGGACTGAGGGATTGATGGCAAGGGATAGAGAGGATAGGAGAGCTCTCTCGGAGAGACGGCACAGGGCACGGCTAGTCTCCTCCTGCGCTGTAATATTCTGTAATGTTCCACATCACATCGCACACCTTGCACTCTCACGCCTGTGTGTTATAAATAGATTCCAGGAAGCGCTATAATCAAATCTCCGGCTATCCAGAGAGAGGGTGTAGGTATCACTCACGGCTTTAAGAGTGTCAGGACCATTCCTGGATTTCACATCATGATCGAATCTGCAGTAATGACCGAGACATTTCTCCCCATGGTGTCTGTGCTGGGGCTCGCTCCCCCACTGGAGCTCTCTACTCTCACCCCATTCCCTGCTCTCTCTCTCTGTTCCTTTCAGTATAATGTAAACGGACGGTTCTTAACCACATGTTTTTGTGTACAGGAATCTCTTCATTCTTCCCTAACGCACCGTAACAATTCATTAGATAAAAATCTGTGTGATCAACCCTTAATTAAATTAATGGAGGAAACCAGTTGATATAATGAGCAGTTAGGAGTGATTAAGCTTTGAATACAACGGTGACTTTTTCAATAGAATAATTACTGGGTTGAGCACTGGACGGATACATTCTGTGTACCAACACTCATATCTCCATGTTCATGTGATGAGTTATTTCAGTTGCTCAAACTCTCACCTCGGGGCAGTAGTTTGTTGGTACGAGAACGCCTCCCCTCCTTATGTTGGGGTCTTTGAGCTCACAGTCCAGCTCTGATGCTCCAGGTGTTGGGGGGAGCCCTGCATTGTCGGAGGAGTCGACCTTCGGATGAGACGTTAAACTCGGCTCCTTGTCTGTACCCCGTTGAATCAATGTGACTCTATTGGAAAACGAAAACGGTTTGGACCTCTCTCCCCCCGGCACTGCGCTGGGGATGTCAGCCTGGACTGAGGGACTGATGGCAAGGGTTAGAGATGACAGCTCTAACCCCATTCCCTGCTCATTTCCCCATCGTGTCTGTGCTTATACTCGCTCCCTCACAGACGTACACGATGGAGAGAGAAAGCGGGGAATGGGGTGAGAGTCGAGAGCTCCAGTGGGGGAGCGAGCCCCAGCACAGACACCATGGGGAGAGAGAGAGAGAGAGCAGCGGAATAGATTGCTGTGCTCCCCATTCCCAGGAGGTGAGAGCCAGGCTGGCGCTGATCTGTCAGTTTGTAACCTCTGAACTGTTTTAATTGACTTTGTCCAGCTTTACTCTGAGCTGCGCTAATGAAGCGTTGAAGAGCACTGCCCAGCCCTCGGTGGTGAGCAACACTGGCAATATCATGCAACACACCCGTTTACATTCTCATCTCTCTCTCTCCTCTCTCTCTCTCGCTCTCTCTCTTCGGGTAGTGTGTGAGCGAGAGAGAGAGAGAGAGAAAACGTGCGAGTGAGAAAGAGAAAGAGAGAGGCAGAGGGTGAGAGAGAGAAAACGCGCGCGTGTGTGTGTGGGAGAGGTGAGGGGTGGGGGGGGGAGAGCGCGGAGAAAGGGAGAGAGAGGGAAAATGTGCGCGAGAGAGAGAGAGAGATAATTTAGCTCAGTTAGTATTGGCTTTGTCTCGGAATCAGAAAGCAAAGTATTGGCTGTAGATCTACGCACCGTCCTGTAGCTCAATGGTTAGAGTGTTCGCCGAGCGAGCGAGAGGACCCGGGTTCGATTCGTGGGCAGGACGCAACCTTAGGCAATTTTCCTTACTCCACACCCACACCCACACACACACACACACCCACACACACACACCCACACACACCCACACACGCCTCTGTTTACCAGCAGTCAGTAGGAACCCGGTTGTTTGTCGATTGGGGGGATCGCTTTTCCGGGGGTAATAATCCCTCCAAAAAAAATTATATTAAAGGAATTTGGTCACTCAATCCACGGCTGTTGGTGGGACGCTGCTGTGCGCAGTTGGTTCCCGCATTTCGCCAACAAAATATACAGTCAATTTCACTTTACAGTATATTCTGTGAAGCGCTTTGAGACGTCTCGAAGATGTGATATGGCTCTATATAAAATGCACAGATTATTATTATATTATATTATATTATGGGGCAGGGGCTGTTTGTGGGAGTAGCAGGCTGCCCGCGCACACAATAACAATTCTACGCATTTCAGGTCGGAACCGTGTGAGTCACAGAACCTGTGCCAGTTCCCATCACATCACTCGCAGCTCAGGCACCAAAAATAGCCCCTCACCCCGTGGCCAGGACACAGGGTAGGAGCGAGAGGAGACAGGTTCAGCCCTGATCACCGGTCGCTGGCGATAACACATAGCTTGGAACATCTTACACCCGCTGACAGATCATTCTCCCCCTCCGACCCTTAAAAACTGACTTCCCACCCACTCCCCACTCTTTCCCCACCCACCCACCCACGGAGCTCTGTAACGTGGTGGTTAGAGCGCTCGCCTGGCAAGCGAGAGGACCTGGGTTCGATTCCCAGGCAGGGCGAAATCATAGGCAAGTTTCCTTACTCCAAACGTCTCTGTTTACCAGCAGTGAGTAGGAACCCGGTTGTTAGTCGATTGGTGGATCGCTTCCCAAGGGGAAGAAATCCCTCAAAAACGATATGTAGTCCTACAATCCACGACTGTTTGTGAGACGCTGCTGCCGCATTTCACCCACAAGTAAAACAAACAACAAATAACACTTGTATAGTACCTTTCACCTCGGGGAGGGTGGTCCTATCTGGACAAGCAGTGTTAGTTTGGAGACTCTTTAGCATGGTAATGGGTTTCCGCGGGTGCCAGACACCCGGCTGACCCCCAAAAAATGTAAATGTAAAAATTTACCGAAAATGTATTTCCCTCACAAATGGACGACTATATTCTGAAACTCATAACTGTGTTGAGCTTTTCCTAAAGCTGCAACAACTCAGCCCGGAAAGAATACATATAAACCCCTCCTGTCTCCACTCTGTTCGACGTGTTATAGCACAAAGTGAATAATTTACCGCTGAAAGCTGATTAACACTGACAGGTTTCCACCTTTCTGTTCAGTAAACTCAACTGTGAAGTCTCTCACAGCCTCATTCCATGATCTCTCTCTCTCTCCCTCTCTCTCTCTCTCTCTCTCTCTCTCTCCCCCCATGGTGTCTGTGCTGGGGCTCGCTCCCCCACTGGAGCTCTCTACTCTAACCCCATTCCCTACTCTCTCTCTCTCCCCCCATCGTGTCTGCGCTGGGGCTCGCTCCCCCACTGGAGCTCTCCACTCTAACCCCATTCCCCCGGTGATGGGTGTATATGTGGAGCCTGGCATGTGAGCCGCAAAATACACAGTCACTGCACTTTTTCAGTAGAATTCTGTGAAGCCCTTCGAGACGTCTCGAAGACGCGATAAGGCGCTGTACCAAATGCGAGGATTCTCGTTCTTACTGATATTGGCTCCCGGAGAATGAAGAGGTTAAGATCTGAAACGCCTGGTGTCTGTCTCCCTCAGGTTACGCAATCCCCGGTATATTAATGGAAGTGACAGGAACACACTCCCGACTGCACAGCGCTGTGCCATCTGCTGAAGGCAGCAATGGACAGGTGTCTCTATGATGTAGGCTGGGAATCAAAGAGCAGGCAACGAGGCAGTGTCCCCGAGCCGTGGCTACACTGCGCCACACCGACTATTCCACGGGACTCAATAGCAGTGATAATAATATTAATAATAACTCTTGCATTTGACTCAGCGCCTTATCACGTCACTGAGACGCCTCAAAGCGCTTCACGGGATACACTATCAAGTGAATGGACTGTACATTTTGTGGGCAAAATGCGGGCGGTCAATTGCGCACAGCAGCGTCCCACAAACAGTCGTGGATTGAGTGATGACATTTTTTTGGGGGGGGAGTGGGAGAAGAGAAATGAGTTTCTCGCGCTCTCTCTCTCTCTCTCGCTCTCCCTCTCTCTCCCGGTGTCCTGGTTCACAATCCCCCAAATAAAATTGCTCATTCGCCCCCTGGCTGTTTGTGGGACCACAAAATGGCCATTATAGAAGACAGTCAGTACGCAGAGCAACAGGATATGTACAGCAAGGAAACAGGCCATTCAGCCCCAACTAATCCTTGCCTGTGTTTATACTCTACACGAGTCTCTACCCACTCCTTCATCTCTCCCGTATCCTCCCATTCCCTCCTTCCCTCCCTCCCTCTCTCGCAACGTGCTATGGCTTGTAGGTGCTATCGTGTGAGGTCTTTGGGGGGGAAACAAATGCGACGTTTTCTCAAAACAGATTTCATGTGATAATTCAAAACTGTTAAGGAACAACAACAGTATTGCAGAACAGTTAATTATTAATTAACTGTTTGTGGGACCTCACTCTGCGCAAAATGGCTGTTAATTGTTAACAGTTTGAGATCTGAACGACGTTTGTCTCACCCACTCCCCACATCACCAACAACAAGATTACATTTGTACACAGTAGCGCCTTTCACGTCAGGAGGACATCCCAAGGCATTGGACAGTGAAGGGTTTGCACCTGAGTTGGGGGCTGCGATCTTGTCATAATTGGTAACCGATCGATAATAATAACAACAGTAATAATCCTTGCCTTTGACACAGCGCCTTATCACACCTTCGAAACGTCTCGAAGCGCTTCACAGGATACACCGTAAAGCGAATTGACTGAATATTGTGGGCGAAACGCGGCGGCCAATTGTGCCCAACGGCGTCCCCACAAACAGCCGGGGATTGAGTGACCAAATCATGATTATTATTTTTTTAAATGAAACAATTTTTTGAGGGATTATTTCCCCCCTCCCCCGGAAAGCGATCCGCCAATCGACTAACAACCGGGTTCCTAATTAATGCTCGGTAAACAGAGATGTGTGCGTGCGTGTGTGGAGTAAGGAAACTTGCCAAAGGTTTCACCCTGACCCGGTCCTCTCGCTTGCGAGGCGAGGGCTCTAACCGCCGAGCTACAGGAGTCCGCAGAATGTGCTATAAAATGTCCTATGTTTCCCCTTCCCCCACCTTCCCATCTGGTGGCTCTTCCTCAGGGTTAGTGAAGCGTGAACACAGTGGGAGTGTGACAGCCTCCCCCCCCCCTCCCCTCCTCTCCTCTCCTCTCCGCTAATTATAGCCTCGCTGATCTGGATGCTTGCCCACAATCTCAGCCCAGTCACTCGCCTGGCGGCCACCACACCACACACCACCAGTGCCTGACAGCCACCTCCCCGTCCCAGTCTTCCACACCTTCATTCCTCCTCTCTCTCGCTCTCTCTCTCTCTCTCTCTTTCTCCCCCTTCTCTCTCTTCCCCCATCTCTCCCTCCCTCCCTCTCTCTCTCTCTCCTTCTGTCACTCACTCCTTCTCTCACTCACTCCTCGCCCCCTCTCTCTCTCCCCCTCCCCTTTCTCGTGCTACCCCATCTCTCTCTCTCTCTCCCTCCTTCCTCGCTCTCACTCTCCCTCTTTCCCCCTTCTCTCTCTCTCTCTCTCTCTCTCGCTCTCTCTCATCCTCACACTTCCTGCACCCTCTCCCCCTGAGCTCTCACACGTTCTCTCTCTCTCTCTCCCCACTCTCTGAACAACACTGCAGTCACTGCAGCTCAGGCTAAGTGTCAGCTTAGCGCGTGATTCCAAGTCCCGATATGGGGTCTTGAACCCACAAACTTCTGACTCAGAGGCGAGAGAGAGAGAGAGAGAGAGAGAGGGAGAGCGCTACCACTGAGCCAGGCTGACACACTGTTAGTTTCTCTCGTTCTCCATCGCTGGCTCCTGTATTTAAACAATAATCCTTGCATTTTCAATCCTTGTAAGTTCACTTACAGAATGTGCTCTTGATGCAGCGCCTTCATCACAGCGCCTTATCGAGACGTCTCAAAGCGCTTCACACTGTAAGGCGATGGGATTGTGTGTGGTTTGTGGTGCAAGAGAGAGAGAGGAGAGAGAGAGAGAGAGAGAGAGCGAGAGAGCTATTTATAGTGCCGACTTAGCTGTTCATATTCAGGGCCAGTTTGAAACATTCATGATTATTTGCTCTCCTTTTTCTCTGAATTTTAATTGGATTTTCTCATCCTGTTCAGGAACTGCCTCGCCTTCACATCTCTCTCTCTCTCTCTCTCTCGTTCTCCAGCTGCTTCACCTGAAATAGCTCATCATCAGATGAATCTGTTAACGTTCTCTTTGATGCCAACCTCACCCATTTGCTTGATTTCCCTGTGAAGCGCTTTGAGACGTCCTCCTGTCACGAAAGGCGCTGTATCAAACGATACGATGTGCCGGGTGGCAATCTGAGCCGGGCGAGGCTAAGGATATAAGGATTATTAATTATTATTTATAGAATTATATTAATGTCTAAGTGCTTTCTCTAGCTCAGAGGAGGAGCGGGTGGGGGGGGGGGGGGGGGCGGGGAATGGCATATGCCGCATCGTGAAGCCAATTCTGGACTTCGAGGAAATGATTTGAGTCTCAAAATAGAAGCTGTGAGGATTTACACAGATAAAGGCCAGATCTTTCTTCAATCCCTCCATCACTGGCCGCAACCACCCTCCCTGGGTGGGTCCACTTGTTAATTGCCCGCTGATCACACAGAAATTGCGAGTTACCTCGACCGTATTTTACTTCAGCCTTCAACCCCCCCCCCGGGTATGCCATCAACATATTACATCAACAAATAATAGAATTACATGCCTTTTTATTAATTTTGTGGACCGATGCAGCAGCCGATTTGCCCACAGCAGTGTCGGGCAAACAGTCAATGAAGTGAGTGACCAATTTTTATCTGAGGGGGATAAGCACTGCATTAAACTGTCACTCTACACACGGGGGCTCAAATCTATATCCTTCAGACCCAGAGGCTTAGGCCACCCTCCTACCACCCAACCTCCTTGCCCTCCACCCCCTCCTAGTCCCAACCCCCAGTTCGGGCCCAAATCCATTACTGTCTTCGCAACGTGAAAGGCTCAAAGGCTCTGTGTAAAGGTAATGTGTTGTTGAGATGAGAACAGGAGCGACTGAGCCCAGTTTACACCTTACCAGCTCAGCTCTGTATATTTAGCTCCCAGCTATTTATAGTTAAATGACTTCACCTGTCAGCTATTAATAGTTAACCAAACGAGTTGTCACGTTTAACCCGAATAGCGTAATCAACGCTTACTCTGTCCTTAGGAATGAGGTGTTAAACCCAGGTCCCCTCCTGTAGGAGAACACTTCACACTGAATCCTGTGAAGCGCTTTGAGACGTCTCGAAGACGTGATAAGGTACCTTATCAAGTGCACGTTTTGTAGGTGGACGCAGCAGCCAATTTACGCGCAGCACCATCCCCGCAAACAGCGATTGAATGAGCGACCAATTTTATTTAGGGGATTGTTGGCCCGAACACCGGGGAGGGAGAGAGAGAGAAACTCCCTTCTCTTTTTGAATAGTGCCTACAATTTGATCATTCAATCCACGGCTTGTGGGACGTTGCTGTGCGAAAATTGGCTGTTTCTTTTGCCCAGAAAATGCACAGTCACTCCACTTTAATAATAATAATAATAATCCTCGCATTTGATATAGCGCTTTTCATGTCGGGAGGACGTCCCAAAGCGCTTCACAGAACACACTGTAAAGTGAATTGACTGTATATTTGTGGGTGAACGCAGCAGCCAATTGCTCACAGCAATGTCCCACAAACAGTCGTAGATTGAAGATGACCAATTTATTATTGTTTTTGGTTTGGAGGGATTATTATTTACTTTACAGTAAATCCTGTGAAGCGCTTTGAGACATCTCAACCGTGTGATATAGAGAGCCACATGAAACGCAAAGGTTAATTACCATCTGTTATAATTAACTCATCACAAGCTGCTATTTTCCGCCCAGGTTTGGGGTAAGTATTGAACGCTGTTTGTCTGTGAAGTGTTGATGTCCTGGTTTGATTTAGCAACGGACACTAGTCCTTGGCTAAACCAGGTGGGGAATCCAGAACGTGGTGTTGGGGGGGGGGGGCATCATCTTAACCTTAGTGCCAGGACATTTAGGAGTGAAATCAGTTTTCACCCAAAGGCTCAGTGGGTATCTGGAACCCTCTCCCTCCCCCAAAATATTTGCCTTGATTTATTGGTGGCGTTTAAACTGAGGACTGTTTGTGTGTTGCAGGTGAAGGAATGGCTCTGTTTGAACTGTCAAACTCAGCGGGCGCTCTCCGGGCAGCTCGGGGAGCTCGGCAAGATGCCCCCTCCCCTCCCAGCCTCGTCCAAGGTGCCGGCCAAGCAGAGCGGCCCCCCGCAGCCCGCGGCCCCCAAACAGCAGCAGAGACAGGGAGGGTCCGTCCCAGCTTCATCGGCGGCCAAACCACCAGCCCAGCAACCGCAGCCGGCTCAGCCGAAAGGCAGCCCGGCACAGACCGGCACCGCGGGACAGGGCCTCACAAAGGACACTGGACAACAGAAACTTACCGCAGCTCAGGACACCCCGAAAGATACTCCGCAGAGCACCCCGAAGGACACCGAGCCACTGGTCAGCGCAGCACAGGGCGCCCCAAAGGACGTGGAGAGGAAGGAGGTTGTGCCGGGGGCAGTCGGGCAAAGGCACAGAGAACGCCGGTCCACCCACAGAGACCCCCCTCGAAGCCCCCAAAGCGGGGAAGGGAAACGAAGAGAAGGTCACAACCGTGAGTATCCACCACAGCGCTTTCCCTCTTTAATCCATTGCTACGTTATTTCTCTCCCCCTCCTCCCCCTCCCCCTCCCCCCCCTCCTCCTCCCGGGCCCTCCTGCTCCCCCCGAATTGTTATTGGTAATTTATTAGGGGCTTCGAAACGTCTCGAAGAGCTTCATCACAGAAATAAACTGTAAATGTTTCGTGGGTGCAACGCGGCAGCCATGGTGGGGTGGGAACGAGCTTCAGGGACTCCGAGCTCACAGTCCAGGCTGACACTACCGTGCGGTGGTGGGGTGGGGGGGGGGGGGCGTGGGGGGGCGAGAGCAACAACAACGACGACAACGTTACATTTATAGAGCTCTTTCGCGTCGGGAGGACGTTCCCGAGGCACTGGACGGTCAGTGCATTGTCGTAGGCGCCGTCCTTCAGGTCAGGCGCGACGTGGGATTAGTCACCGGTGTAGTTATTGGGTTAGTTACTAAATTAGCCTAAACCGGGGTGAGACGGGTCAGGGGTCAGGTTTTGGGGGGTGTCAGTGGGCGGGGTCTGCAGGCTCTCAGCCAATCTGCTTTCCATCAGCAGGTGGGGGTGGAGCCGAGGGGCGTGGTCTTGGGGGCACAGCAGCAGCAGCAACAACAACAACAACAACAACAGCAGCAGCAGCAGCGAAGCCCCCAGGGTCTGAGTGACACGGGCTACTCATCTGACGGGATCTCCAGCTCCCTGGGTGAGACCACCAGTATGGTGCCGGGCGAGGAGAGTGGACTGTTGAGGGAGCCGGCCAGGCTGGAGTCGGTATCTCAGGAGAGCAGCCCCTCCAGCCCATCAGACCTGGCCAAGCTTGAGAGCACGGTCCTCTCCATCTTGGAGGCACAGGCCGGGGTGCGGGGCAGCGAGAGACCCGGCCAGGGGCTGTACGGAGAGCAGGAGAGAGACCGTCACAGGCCCAGGACACTGTCCATCACCCCAGAGTCCTACAGCTCGGACGAGGAGGACCTGGAGGACATCCAAGAGGAGGATGAGGAGACCCTGGAGGAAGATGGATCTCCGAGGAAGGAGCGTAGGGAAGGCAGTGGTCTCCTGGACGAGGCCGGGGACCGGAGACAGAGATACGACTCTCTGGAGGACAGCAGCGAGAGCGAGAACTCGCCCAGACCTCAGCGCCGGGGGGCGGGGGCAAGGAGGGTCAGCATGGGCTCCTCCAGCAGCAGCCCAGCCTCGGCCGATGAGGAGGGGGACGTGGAGGACTTCATCCGCAAGCAGATCATCGAGATGAGCGCTGAGGAAGAGGAGGACGATGAAGAGGCCTCGGATGAAGAGGACTACATCCGCAGGCAGCTGAGGGAGATCGGAGGGAAGGAGGGGAGCAAAGCGCAGGTGGTCAAGCATCGACGGCTGGTCAGGAAAAGCCCGGCCGGGCACGAGGAAGAGTCTGGAAGGAGGCATTCCTGGCATGACGATGACGAGGAGGATCTGGGAGACTACGACAAGAGCCCCGGGGGAGTCAAGTACCGGGAGACCAAAAGCCAAGAGAACGAGGAGATGTCCACCCAGGCCGGCGGGGGTCTGAGACGTTTCAAGACCATCGATCTCAACAGCTCCATATCCCAGAGGAAGCCAGAGGAGGATGAACCTGAGCTGGAGATGGAGAGCTTGACGGACTCTCCCGAGGACAGGTCCAAGGGCGATGCTTCGTCCAGCCTCCACGCCACGTCTAGTTTCACCCCGGGCACCTCGCCCACCTCTGTGTCCTCCCTGGACGAGGATAGCGACAGCAGCCCCAGCCACAAGAGGGCGGCAGGCGACAGCAAACAGCAACAACAACGCAAAGCTAGACACCGCTCACATGGTCCTCTCTTGCCGACCATCGAGGACTCCTCGGAGGAAGAGGAGATGAGGGAGGAAGAAGAACTTCTGAGGGAACAGGAGAAGCAGAGGGAGCGGGAGATGGAGCAACAACAACAACAGCAACAGCAGAGGAAAGGCTCGAGCAAGAAGTCCAAGAGAGACAAGGATGAGTTGAGGGCTCAGAGGAGGAGGGAACGCCCCAAGACCCCGCCCAGTAACCTGTCGCCCATTGAGGACGCCTCTCCCACCGAGGAGCTGAGGCAAGCGGCCGAGATGGAGGAACTCCACCGATCCTCCTGCTCCGAGTACTCGCCCAGCTTGGAGTCAGAGCCCGAGGGCTTCCAGATCAGCCCTGAGAAGATCCTGGAGGTGAGGAAGGTCTACCAGTTGCCCACTTGCGTCTCACTCCACTCGCCCACAGAGGAGAAGCCTCACAAGTTGCCGGGGCTGGCAGAGAGGTTCCTGAGGAGCGCCGAGGAGGCTTATGAGCAGATCGTGCAGAAGCCGTCGGACAGGGACGCCAAGAAGGTGGAGGTGGTGGTGGCAGCAGAGAAGGAGCCGCTGTACGGTGGGATGCTCATCGAGGATTATATCTACGAGTCTCTGATGGAGGACGGCTATGCCGCCGGCTCCGGGCCAGACCCTGACGACGGGATAAGCCGGAACGCCGAGCTCGGAGTCCGGGAAGAGGCGGCGAGGAAGCTGAGATCTCCAGATGAGGTCTATGAGGAGATGGCCAGGAGGAAAGTTGCAGGGCGCACCCTGGAGGGAGCGGGCGAGGGCGGTCTGCCGGCACGGCAAGCCGAGAGTCCGGCCAGCCTCCCCGCCTCGCCGGAACCACCCGCCGGGAACCAGAGACGCCTCCTGGACGCTGACGCGGCTTACGAGGAGCTGATGAGGAGGCAGCGAGCTATACTGACCCCCGGCACCAGCCCCACCCAGCCCTGCTCCCCCGAGGACACACCCGTCCCCGCCCCCGCCCCCGCCCCCAGCCCCGCCACCCCCATCAAGGCCAGAGCCACGCCCCCAACACACGCCATCCCCGACGTGAGGATCACCCAACACTTCACCGTGGAGGAGGAGGAGGAGGAGGTGGTGGTGGTGGAGGCGCGAGAGGAAGAGGCGAAGGAAGGGGAGGGGAGGAAGGGCAGAGTCGTGGCGGCACAGAGTCAGGCAAAACCCGCACTTACTTCAGCACCCAGTGCCTCGCCGCCAGCCGCCTCGGCCTTGGGCTCAGTCACCGGGAGGAGAGAGGGAGCTGTGAGGGAAGGGGATTCGGTGTCGGTCACAATCCCTCATGCAGGCGTTGGTGACGTGAGACCGAGCTCAGCCCCGAGCCCGGTCACACCGCACTCCACCACGACTAAACCCACGCCCACACCCTCCACACCCACCAAACCATCGCCCGCCCCAGACCACGTGGTCATATCGGTGCCCCCCGCCTCGGAGACCACCACCACCGTCACCGCGGTAAACGGGCAGGGACAGTGGCAACCAGCCGTTACCACGGCCCCCGGGCGGCATTTCCCGGTGGAGATTCCTCCCGGAAAAGCTCCCGTCAAACGTAACCTTCCCGCAACGCCAAGGGCAGCACCGGGCACCGCGCCCACCTCCTCCTCCTCCTCCTTGGCACACACCGCCATCCCAATCCCCTCCCCACCCCCGCCCCCACCCTTACCGCCCCCCAATGCCATCGCCATCCCCAAGCCGTTCGTGACACCGAAAAGGAAACCCCCAGTGCGGGGAGTGGGACCCTCGCCGGTTACACCAACAACCACCAAGCACCATCACCCGTCACCGCCTCCCGTCCCACCGAAACCGGCAAATATCCCCCCGGTTTGGTGTACACGCCTCGCCCCTCCGTCCCCCCCAAACCCTCGCTGCCCCGTCTCCCCGTGACCTCCCACAAGCCCGCCCAGAGCCAAGGGGTGGTCAAACCATCCTCAACCCCCACCTCCTCGTCACTGTCCCTCAACCTGGTCTCTCCCGGCGATCACCGGCTGTTCATGTCATCCCCAACTTCGCCCAAGTCCTCCGTCCACCCGCAGACCGCTGCCTATGTGGTCATCACCCTGCCCTCTGAGCCCAGCACCCCCACCGAGCCGGTCAGCCGGCTGGTACAGAGCACCGCGCCCACACCCGGCTCCGTGTCCGTCCCCCCACCGCTGGTCAGCTCCGCGATGCCCTTCCCCAAACCTCCCGAGCCGGGCGGTGGAGCCGGTTATGTCCTCCCTTACACTCATGCTCACGTGGCAATGGAGCTGAACTGGAGCTCTCGGCCGGACCCAGTGACGGTGAGGGACAGGAACAGACTGCCCTCGGAGCTGGCTGGTGCTCTGGAGAGGTTCTCGGGCCGGGAGGACATGCCGTTTTCCGGGGACTCGGAGGCGGTCGTTGACCTCCGCACGCTCTCGGCTCTGGACTTTGCCGAGCGCGGGGTGGACCTGTCCACCGGCCCCTCAGACACCAGGAAGCAGGAGTCGTCGGCAAACACCACCAGCAGTGCCGTGCACACCGCCATCGTCAACCTGAGCACCGGGGCCCAACCCCAGCCTCCACCACCTCCTCCCCCTCCACCGCCACCGCCCCTCGTCAACGGGCACTGCGCCGCCGTGACCTATGACGCCTCTTTCCCAGTGGACCTCGTTCGCTCGGTCACCGTGCCACTGCCTCTCCAGCTCATGGCTGAGCCGGCAATCAGGGCTTGCGTCCTAGCCCAGTCCGCCGGCGAGACCCCCATCAACCTTTCGTGCGCGATGGCCGGGGAGAAGTGGGTGACAACGGGGGCCAAACCAGTGACGACAGCGCCGAACGGCTGGGCGGAGCCGGAGATGGCGGCAGTAGACCTGAGCACGGGCAAACCTCTACGGTTGATGGTGGCTGTGGACGGGCTGACGGGTGTTGTGACCACCAGCGCCGTCGTGACCAGAGCCGCTGGGGCAGAGGAGCAAGGTGAGGAGGAGGAAGATAAGCCGGTGGACCTGACTGCCGGCCGGCGCAGCGTGTGCTGTGACGTGGTCTACCGCTTGCCGTTCGGCCGCAGCTGCTCGGCGCTGGGCGTGGCGCCCGAGGAGGAACGGTACGGCTACCGAGGAGGTTACCGAGACCTGGCCATGAAGCCGTCCATGTCCGACACCGACCTGACCCAGGCCGGACTCTTCCTGTACCATAGCCAGCAGCCGGTGACGGACACCGCTGTGGACCTGACGTCGGGCAGAGGGACGGCAGGTCAGTACGGCTCGGCCACTGACCTCTCTCTCCGGCTCAGCTTGCAACATGCTCTCTCGCAACTCATCTCAGGCTGAAGCCAATCCATCGGCCGTCTCCCCTCTTCCCCCCCCTCCCCCCTCCCCCTCTTTCATAGGAGTTCCTAGACCAAAGTCCATCTGATTGGCTTCCAAGGTCTATCTAGTTGGCCTTCCACCATCTTGGTAATGTTATGCTATAATATTAATGGAGATGTTGACTTAATCAATCATTGGCGTTCACTATCTGTCCATTAGTCTACGACAGACTCCAAGGCATGAGGGTGAGGAGAACACACCAATGGTGGAAAAGCTTTGGGAACCGAATCCTTGGTCCAAAAGTTGCCTTGTTTTTCTCCTGAGCAGATTACACTACTACACTGCCATATTCTCATGACTCCAATTGCTCATATACGCTGTTGACCCCACAAAAAAGCTTATTTTTATAGGAACAAGAGTAGGCCATTCAGCCCTCGAGCCTGTTCCCTTAGATCATGGCTGATCTGTACTTCAACTTCCAATTCTCTGAGAGAAATCTTCGTGTGACTTTTGTGTTGCTCAATTGAGGGAGAGAGAGAGAGAGAGAGAGTGAGAGACAGAGAGAGAGAGAGACGGACGGACTTAATCATCTCATCACTTCTCTATTATTTTTTCCTGCATTTTTTATTCATATATATTTCAGACCTGCACGCAAACGGATGACCGACCGACCACAGAGATCCCAGGAATCAGAAAATGATTATTATTATGATTATTACTTATTACCATGATTATTATTTGTTGCTTGCTTATTTTTTGGGGGCTGCCTCTGTCTTGATCTGCATGCGCCTGCCTGCATGCCCTCCCCCCAATAAACCACACTCAACCATCGCTTGTTGGTGACTCAGAGTCCAATGATCCCATGGAAGATTTGCATGCAACGTGACTGAATTTGCCTCGACTGAAGACCAACAGAAGGGTGAGAAAGAGGAGGGAGGGGAGATGATTGCTTTGACTACCTTTCCCTTTCCAAACCCTCTCTACCACCTCCGCTGCCTGCCAAGTTGGGCTTCCCCCCCCCCACCCCTTGTGAGGGGGGAGAGTGAACGAGCGGAGTGGCAGAGGGGAAGGGATTGGGGCTGTAACTGTGACCCTGTTTTTACAGGTCAAGTAATGGACTATACGTCAACCATCACCGAACTCCAAGACCAAGGATATCCGGAGACACGGCAGGTGATTTCAGCCGGTGGGGTGTCTGTAGCCCCCCAGTATCCCCAGGCTCGGATGGCCATGTCTGTAGGGGGTCACTACGGGCTGCCCAGCATCCTGAGGTCCTCAGGAGGGGTGGTCTACTCCTCCGTCGCTACCCCAATCCCCTCCACTTTCGCCATCACCACCCAACCAGGTTCCATCTTCTCCGCGCCTCTGGGTGTCCACGCGTCCGAGCCTGGCCTGGTCCAGCCAGTCACCGTGGGCTTCCAGCTCGAGCCGGTGGGATCGGGGGCGGGACCGCTCCCTGGCGCACCCCCGGAGTTGGAAGAACTGGTGGGGGGTGGGGTCTCGGAGACCATCTTTGGGGAGACGGAGTTGGCTCAAACCTTGGCGAGCGAGCTGGGCTCCTCCGCCCTGGACTCTCCCGGCTCCTCCGAGCTCCTGGTGATGGAGCGGGAGATCCTGGAGTTCGAGAAGAGGAAGCAGCTGCGGTTGGCGGAGGAGCTGGAGAGGGAACGCCAGGAGATCCAGATCTTCAGGGAGCACGAAAAGCTCATTGTCCAACGGGAACTCCAGGAACTGCAGTCCATGAAACAGCAGCTGCTCTATCAGCAGGAGGAGGAGCGACAAGTCCACTTCATGATGCAACAGGAGACCATTGTCCAACAGCAACTGCAGCTGGAGCAGATCCAACAGCTTCAGCAGCAACTGCAGCAACAGCTCGAGGAGCAGAAGATACGACGGATTTACCAATACACCACCAACGCACAAGGGGTTGGCGAGTTGGCCACCGAGGCCGGGCAGGATTGGTACCCGGCATCAGCCATAGTGCCGGACCCCCCCCAACCCCCTCCCCAGGCCCCTCCTCAGGCCCCGCCCCCACCCAGGTCCCGCTTACACGGCTCCGTCTCGGAGATATCCCTGCGGGAGGCGGACCTGAGGGAGGGCCGGCCCCTGAGGAAGAGGGGCTCCATGCCCGCCTGCGAAGCGGCCAGTACGCGGACGACTCCGAGCCGGGTCCTCGGGACGAGCACAGGACTTGCAGGAAGATCGTGAGCAGCGGCGTCCAGACCGACGACGACGACGAGGAGGAGGAGGAGGAAGGGGAGGGGGAGGAAGGCGAGCGCTGCTACACCGGGCGACGACGAAGGTCCAGGAAGAGCGTGGACACCAGCGTGCAGACGGACGACGAGGACAACCAGGAGAGCTGGGACATTCCCGCCAGGAGGAGGCGTTCACGAGGGGCCAAGTACCAAGACTCCGGCAGCGCCGAGCCAGACAAGAACAAGCGACCGCACGCCTACGGCAAACTCGGCCAAATCTCCGTCCAGACCGTGGCCGAGATCTCAGTGCAGACGGAGCCAGAGGGGAGCCTGGGCTCGAGGTTCCCCTCCATCCGGGCCAGGGTGGACCCCACAAGGGGGGAGTCCAAGGTGGAGATAGTCAAGCACATCTCAGCGCCAGAGAAAACCCGCAAGGGCGAGAGTTTGGCCTGTCAGACAGACACCGACTCAGACATGCAGAGCCCACAGTATCTGAACCACCAGACAGCGAGCGTCACCTCGCCCCCCAGGCCGGACAAGAAGCGACCGACGCCCCTGGAGATCGGTTACTCCAACCAGCTGCGGGCGGACTCCTCGCTCCAGGTTGTCCCCTCCCCGCCCAAGTCGCCCAAGGTTCTCTACTCCCCCATCTCGCCCATGTCCCCCGGCAAGGAGATGGAGACCAGCTTTGTGCCCTATGAGAAGGGGGTGGCCGTTGACCTGAGCGTCCCCATGGTGGCGACCCCCGAGCCGGCCAGGAGCCAACCCTCCAGCCCCAGGACCATCAAGATGATGCAGAGATCCATGTCTGACCCCAAACCACTCAGCCCCACCGCGGAGGAGAGCTCACGGCTCCACTTCCAATACTCTGACGGGTACTCGGTGAGCGAGCAAATCTCTTTTTTCTTTTTTTATTTGGTTGATTGTTTGGTTGTTTGGTTGGTTGGTTGGTTCTTTGGTTGTTTGGTTGGTTGGTTGTTGGTTGGTTGGTTGTTTGGTTGGTTGTTTGGTCGGTCGGTTGTTTGGTTGGTTGGTTGGTCGGTCGGTTGTTTGGTTGGTTGGTTGTTTGGTTGGTTGTTTGGTCGGTCGGTTGTTTGGTTGGTTGGTTGTTTGGTTGGTTGTTTGGTCGGTCGGTTGTTTGGTTGGTTGGTTGGTCGGTCGGTTGTTTGGTTGGTTGGTTGGTCGGTTGGTTTTTGGTTGGTTGTTTGGTTGGTTGTTTGGTTGGTTGGTTGGTTGGGTGCTTGGTTGGGTGGTTGGTTGGTGGTTGGTTGGTTGTTTGGTTGGTTGGTTGGTTGTTTGGTTGGGTGGTTGGTTGGTTGGTTGGTTGGTTGTTTGGTTGGTTGTTTAGTTGGTTGGTCAGCCGGGTTCCTGACACTGGGTAGTGAACCAAAGGGCTGAGAAGTTTGACATTGTTGGTTGCTGTGGATTGTCAGAAGCATTGATGTGCTTCCGAGCGGAAGGTGACAGCATAATTTCACACGTC
>NW_024704746.1:67990725-68045397 GCF_018977255.1 Callorhinchus milii
ACCTAACCTGCAACAATTCTTATTAGATTATTACTGAACACTAAGACCAAGAGTGGGAGTGAGCCCGGAATGTGGGAGACTGTGAGAACAGATCGTGCGAGACAGAGATGGGCGCTACGGTGGCGAAATGTTAACTACCTCGCCTGGTATAGAGGCGAGTGTTCTGTATTTGACCGTTTTGTATTATTTGCTCAGTAGCCTGGTCTCCATTACCCAGGTGTTGTTCACACATCAAGACATTAGGCACAATCGATAAAAAGGTGTGATTGTGATCTTCAGCTGATTTATTTTCTGAAATTCATCACTCAAGCCACATTTGCAATGACCGTATCTCCCGAGTGCCCAGTGTACGCATTGATAGTGAACTTTTGAAAAATAAACACGTCTTACCTCTCGTCAAGTTTTGCAGACGACAACGACACCACGATACGTTTAAAGCCAGCACACGAGCTGGCATTGTGAACGTGTGCACAATTTCGTTTGAAATAAAAATGGAGAACGCTTAAGACTGGCTACGGCTGTAATATTCAGATCTGAATGACTCACGCGAGCCATTTAGAATTTGACATTGGTCATAAATGAGATGCAAAACAAGTGTGTTAAAATTTTTACCAGGATCTCTTAAAGCCATTCGATCTTCTTCTTTCCCTCGGTCGCTTCGGGGTGGATTCATTTCTCTGCTCCAGCAGCAGCCACCAGCAGACCCACCTCTCTTTCTGCCCCCCCCCCTCTCCATTTAAGGCCTCGACACAGAGGCATTGGGTCTCTGTGTGTCTAAGTTGTGTGTCTCTCTCTGTGTGTCTGTGTTGTCTGTGTCTGTCTGTGTGTCTCCGTATCTGTGTTTTGTCTCTCTCTCAAATTTAGTTCTACCTGATGACGGCTGCTTGTGTTGCAATCGAAACGTCGTACTCTATTATTTAATTTATTTTCTTTCTACGTGACTTTACCGAAAGAACCAAAGAGTAATTCCTGCAGTCACGAAAGCTTCAAATCAAGTTTGTGCTCATGTGTACAAATATTAATTCATGACCGGCCAGATGAGACCCCCACTCTGCACATCTCTTTTGCAAGAGAGATCTGGGTCACAAGCTAAAAAAAGCCAATACAAAAATAACAATTAAATAATTGAAATATATTTAAATGTCAAATAAATGTCTTAAATTATACGATACATCAGTGAAATGTTTTACAGTGAAACGTTTAACACAAATCTACAATTTAATTGTATATTATGCTATTTGTATTTACACGATATAAATAAAGTGAAAGTATAAAAGTCTAATCTTGATTTGAAGCTTTCGTGACTGCAGGAATCCATACTCTTTGGTTCTTTCGGTAAAGTCACGTGGGTATAAAATAAAATAAATCACGACGTTTTGGGCGCAAAACAAGCGCTTGTGTTGCACCCGAAATGTCGTGATTTATTTTATACCTACGTGACTTTACTGAAAGAACCAAAGAGTATAAAAGTCTAACTTTTTGCTTACATCATTTGTTGTTGTTGTTTAGCCAATAAAACAAAAACCCTGTGCACAGCCAAGGCCTGCTGTGAAGGACTAGCGCGGTGCCTCACGGGTATAATTGACCAGGAGGGTTGAACAAACTTCTTGAAAACCAAACATACAAGTCAAAGGTCATCTGTGGCTCAACTATTTCGTTTCCAGAGCTGGCTGTTAGGCGATAAACAATCCGGAATCGAGCAATAGATTGTATCATCATCAGCTGACAAGAAGATGTATTGATAATTTTTCGTAGATCTTTTTTTAAACCAATTTTAATCCGATTGTACGATCTGTTTGGATGTATCACAGAGCAGTGAAACAATTCCTCGTTGGAGGGCGGCCCCTGCGAATGGATATATATATCACAAAGCTACCTCTGAGATCCCTCGCAAGTCACTTTCCTACCCGTTGCGTATGAGAGTAATGTCCATCGCATGAAAGGCAAACCGATAATTTAATTATCAGAGATATAATGTAGCCAAATTAGGGGCATAACGACATTTATTAGATTGTCTTTTTTAAGCAGTCATTGGTGACCGGGCTGAGACACTGGGTGGAACCATCAACTGCATTGGAACATCAACAGGCCGAGTCGCACAACTCCTTCATGATTGGAAAATTAAAGATAAGCTACGAGTGTGACTGTGGCCATGCAACCTAAACTATGGAAACCACTGCAGTCTGCGCTCCTTTAACGGTGGAGGAAAAGCAAAACGACACTTTCTCTCTCTCCCGAAGCCCTCTCGTCATGGTGAGCAGACCTCGACATTGGCATTTAGCTCCCGAACCACATTGCCAATCGCTAGTTTAGAATAGTTGATTTGAAGCTTTCGTGACTGCAGGAATCCATACTCTTTGGTTCTTTCGGTAAAGCTACATAGGTAGAAAAATAATAGATCAAGACATTTCAATCGCAACACAAGCAAACTTGGTCGTTGCGCAACGCTTTCACCCACCGTGCGCAACCTGCCGATCGGCTAACTTGTGGTGGGCTCATTTATACTGCTGGGTGGACGGAGGGCATGGGTCGGACTGGAGAAACCTGTCCATTGGTTCAACTGCCACGCCGGGAGAATGAACCAGCCAATCTGTGGATTGCAAGTCCAGTGTGCTAACCATCACACCATTACAAGCAATGGACATTTGATAAAGCCGTGAAAATAAACACACCGCTGCGCATCGTCTAACATGTGAGTACGCACATTAGTAGCAGCCTCTGTGGAGCAGCCCGGCAATGACCGGATAGCCGTGGCGCGCTCCGTTTATTGCTGGGGATGATTGCATTATGCCCTCACAATCCCTTTGGGCAATATAAACATTTGTGGATTGTCCTGCAGAAGAAGATCACCGATGGATAACAATCTGCAGGGGCCGATTGCTGGTACCCGATCAAAGATTTAACCTGCCACGTTTCCCCAAACTGATACCGTAGATAAACTGCAGTGCAAATATATATTCACGCTGTCCAAGGCCAGGCTTGTACATTTATGACACGTGAAACTTGATGGCATCGGTAAATGGTAAAAGTGAAGCCTTGCAGCAGCTTGTGAACACCACTGCTGTGGAAAGGGCCTCCACTCGAGGGCTAGACAGCTCCTCAAGAGGGCATTCGACCTCCTCTGCCATGCCACTGTTCTGTCTGGCCAGGTGGCTCAGTGGTAGAGCAAGCGACTTGCAATTGGAAGGTTCTGAGTTCAAATCCTAGATTGGGGCTGGCTCAGCCCATCATCCCTCAGGGGTAAGTAAAATAAATATCACTTCATTGACAGTGGTTGTCCTATTGATAAGACGTGTCACTACCATAGGAAGGTGGTATTTGCACCACTGGCTCAGGGCTGTAAATGGGAAAGGAGTGCGACGGCCGTTTAAATCTAGACTGAAAACTAATTTCTCTAGAACTTATTTCTTATGTTGACTACGTATGGTGTGAAGAAAGTCAAACATACATACAGCCCGACTGCTCATTAAAACGGGAAATCACTTTGACTTGACTGCGACTTCCAGGCTTGACTTGACTGGTCAGATGTTTTGGAAGAGGTCAGAGTACCCACACTTCACGCCTGCGGTGCTGTATGCCCATCTATACTGCCGGATGGAGAGAGGTGGGGCGATTGAAGGCACATCAGCATCTACCCGTGAAAAACACATTTCTGGCAAGCAGCAAGTAAGTGTAATACCAGAGGATGTCGGGTGAAGCCTTATGCACACTGAAGGATTAGATGAACTCCCACATAGCTACATCAGGAGCTGGAGTGGCTGTACAAGAGTGAAAATTATTGTTCAAGGACTTATAGCATGAGGTTTCCATCTGCAGCATACTCTCAAATAGCACTGCAATCTTACACTGATTGCAAATCTGATAGTCGCATCACATATTGGGTTAACATTTTATGCTGAAACGTGTATACAGACTTGAATTTCTGAGCATGGAAATTACATTTTTCTTCACGGCTATATATATCACAACACTCTATCCTTGTGGGCATCCATTTGCTGGTATTGATCGAGCTGTTCTCTTTTTTGACAAACTAATTACACACCACGGAATTAAATCACTGCATAAAATTATTCCGAGAGATTGTTGATACCGGTCAATCCATATCCCTTTGAGTGCTGTGTGATCTCTTTCAAGATTAACAAATGCAATTTTTTGACTGACACGAACGAAAACAAAACAACATTGGTAACAGCGTTGGTGTAAAACTGTCTGAGAATGTTTAGAATGTCATATTTCTGAACAAGGTCATCGCGTTTCCCTCGCCTAAATTACAAGTGACACACTTCTCTGATGCGCTCAACTTGATCAATTTTGACTGCTCCAAAATGGTGATGAGATTTAAAATTTACAGCCCTTCGTCATTAATGTACACTACTGGAGCAATGACTGCCTACACCGGCGTAGGTCACGGGGTCGTTTGGCCATACTTCCCCACACTCATCAACGTGGGCTGGCGAAGAATCAGGATGCCAAGCGACCGGTTCACGTACCGGGAAACGAACCCATCTCGGCGGGCACATAACGCAGAGCGCGTCCCATCACCGCCCCACCACTCCCACCAGAAAGAGATTCCGAAGGAGGCATGTGCAGCCTCACTCCCAGGCAAGCATCCGGCACGGAGCAAATAGCACGGGCGGCAGCGCTGAACACAAAAAAACACCAGCGGCTTCACGTGGAAGCCGCTCACATTACAAGCGCACGCACGAATGTCCTTTTCCTCGGAGCAGCAAAAAGCAGCGCCCTTAAAAAGAGGACGCTTGTAACAGCATCGCACTGTACGCCCGGCACATCATTCTGCACCCCGAGCTCTCAAGCCGCTCACGACAAGAGCGTGGTACCCCCAGGCTTGGGAGGCAAAGCGGGGGAGGTATCGGCATCTTTAGAGCAAGCGCGCAGCGAGCGAGACAAGCCAGCATGGGCGGCCTTGCGCTCGTCGTGCGAATCGCAAGCCGCCGACGATGATCGCACTTTGTGCATCGACACTTCAGCAATTCCATGAACGCGTAGAAATAGTGGCGACACACAATGTGCGTGATCGCTAGATTTGCTGTCCGTGCATGTGTGTGCAGTAAGGTCTGCGTGTGCATTACATACACACACGCGCATTGGCTCCGCCTTTGGCCTCTCCTAATAAAATACTAAATCTGCCCACCGTCTCTGTATCTTGCGACGTAGACACATGTGGACGCTATATAAATTCAAAATGTGTTTTATTGTACGTCCAGTGCTGTGTAGTGTGGTAGTTCAGTGCAGTATGTAATACTTACTTGGGAGAAAAAGACAGAAAAGGCATGTAGTGCTGGCCAGACAACACCTTCCTTTGCCATTCTGGCCTTACATTTCTAACTTATGCTATATATCCCTTTAGTCTATAACGACTAAATGGGAGATCTTTGTCTTTGTATACATACAGCAGCATATGTGAGTGGTCCCCAGTGATGTTCAATGTATGATAATTCGTTTTTTACCCTTCTATCTGGCAACAAAACTGACACTTTTTTTACAAGGAGTCATGTTTGCATAGACCACAATACCTGCAGTCATAATGCAAACAAAAAACATAACTCTGATAATGTGCACTGTCCTTGAAGTTGATTGGTCCACACCCGAGACAGCTTTCCTTAGAGCCTAGTCTCACATGGGTTGGACCAGATGACGCCAAAAGGCTCCTTGTAAAAAAGGTGTCAGTTTTGTTGCCAGATAGAAGGGTAAAAACCAATTATATCATATTTTTACTGGCAAATGAGGTTCCAGTGATGTTCAATGTAGTTTACCACCTCTGGCAAGAGGGCATCTAAAGGGGAGTGGCAAATCCTTGCGGTAGGCTGAAAACCATCTTGTGTGTGTGCATCATTTATTTGATGTTGCACCTCCCGGCGTTGGGCGTGACTGATGGACTTCCTGTGCAAGATCATGACCGACATCAGTGGTGCTGACAACTGTGTTATATGATCCCAGGGTAGACTTGTTATTGCGTCTCAAATTTGAAAAAAAGGAAAGAAATGCAGTAGAGCTGCACTCGATGATATTAAATGCGAACCGCGTACAGCCATCGGAAGGCCTCCCTCTGCACCATGTCGGCCATGGGATTTGTTCGAACATACTTCACCGATGTTAGACAATGACTGGGAATCGCACTCAGGTTGGCGGATGGTTTGTGTGCACGAACCACTGCAAGTGCAAATCTTGCACTCGATTTGTATATTGCGCTTCTGTTGCATCCGTAGCATCACACTGTTATCATGGCACGTGCGGCTACGCAGGGCTATGGAAATGCATTAGGGCATGATTCACGTGGTCCTCATGCACATGATTGTGTCGTGGCAGTTTTAGGAAAACGGCTGAAAATGGTGAAAAACTGCCTTCTTGTTGACAGCTAAATTAGGTTCAATTTTGTACACCACAGGAAATACCGCACACACACACACAAGTAATAACATCAGTAGACGGATTATTAAAGACAAGCCACAGTGCTATTGTGGCCATGCAACCGAAACGAAGGAACGTAGAGTAAACCACTGCGGTCTGCTCTCCTTCAAGGGGAAGAACAGAAAAAACTACACGAACTCTCTCCTGAAGCCTTCCCGTGGTGGCCAGCAGAGCTCTCCATTGGCATTTAGCTCCAGAAGATGTTGCCATTTTCTCGAATAGTGGATGGACTGGCTGCACAGGTGTGCAGCATTATAATACGTATCCTTTCCAAATGAATTAAACTCCCAGGTCACAATAAGTATCCTTGCCAGGTGAATGGAACCTCCCAGATTAAGCATTTAGCATAATCACAGTTTTCACTAACCTCTACCCACACTGTGGTGACGAATTTTAGATGGCAAAACACAAATCACACATTTGTATACTAATCCCGTATCTTGGTTCTTCTCAAAATAGACCCCACAATGCAACACTCTAAGTTATTAATAGAATACTTTCACTTTTCAAGCCATTTCCAGAAGAAAATCACATAGAGGATTTGAAATAATGTATATATTTTGTAAGCATATTTTTTCATATTATCCTTTATATATATATCATGGGATCTCCTTTGTCAGTATCAAAATATGATAATAGGGTTTTCCCCTTTTTTCTGGCAACAAAACAGGTGTCAAGATATTAAAACACCAAATGGAAACCTTTTACAAGGAATCATGTCTGCATTAACCACAATGCTTGTGGTGAGAATGCAAAAAAAAACTATTTTCATATTTTGGTAGTGGCAAAGAAGATCCCATCATTACTCTGATAGTGCATTGTCTTTGGTCTTCTGGTCTAACACCGTTTGAGACGAGGCTCAAAAGAAAGCTGTCTTTGGTGTGGACCAATCAGTTTCAAGAACAATGCATATATTATCAGAGTATTTTTTTTTTGCATTCTGACCACAAGTATTGTGGCTAATGCAGACATTATTCCTTGTAAAAGGTTTTAGTTTGGTGTTTTAACATCTTAACACCTGTTTTGTTGCCAGAAAAAAAGGGGAAAAACCTATTATCATCCTTTATATATATATATATTTAATATCTTGCCAGTAAAAGTGTATGAATATTAAAATGGTAAAACACACTTCGTCCGATGCTGCCCAAATGAATGGGGATCCCAGCATCTGTGACAACCCTTAGACGTTATAATATTGGCCATATACATTTTTCTTACGGTCATCAATAGAGAAATAAGTGTGTGGGTAATTTAAAAGCAATTTGTGTCCAAAAGGACTCGGGATTCGTAACCTTACATGCCAAGAAACAACATTGAAAAACAGCTCTGTTACGATTCATCATCACACCCCGGTCTGTTGAAGTGGAGAAATTGTAAGTTAAGAAGGATGCAAGTCAGATGTGAAGTGGTGGTAATTACTTTCGGCACTGTAAGTAATGCAGAACTGCCACGGAACTCGAATTGTAAATGTTGTGGGGTGTATTCTCCAACGCACCGTTGTGCTGAAATAGTAACCAATTGGTACGTTTTGTTTACGTGACAAACCTTGTTAATTGGCTGTGTCGGGTGGTGGCGGGTTTAACAACACATTTCTATTTAAGCGATCTAACCCACAACACAACCCTTTTATTATGGATAACGCATTGCCGTTGATATTTTTCTCTCTCTCTCACACCGTTCTAAAGATATTTATTTACTTATTCATTCGGCTATTTTTAAACGGGACAGCTTTTACTGTGAAGCACACGCTTGTGTGTTTTTTTTTCTTTCCCGGGAGCGAGTTGCCGCTGTATTCGTGCGGCACAAAGGGCTGACGCTCATGTGACCGGACAGGCGTCTCCATGGCAAAATACGACTGCGAATGCTTTATACGTCGAGAGAAGCCTTAATAAAAACAACTTTGTGTTAAATTTTCGGCAAAATAAACGCTGACAAAACAGAATTGGAACACGAGGGATGGCCGCGTCCGTCATAGCACCGTGGAGCTAGAGATGCTATTTTATTTTCGCGAATGGGCAATGCGTTCAGGAGCTAAACGCCAATGTCGAGGTAACAGCAGCCACGATAACGCTGCAGGAGACTTCGTGTAGTTTTGCCATTCCTCCTCCGTTGAAAGAGGGCAGGCTATGGCGGTTTGGGTTGCGTGGACGGCAGACGGTAGCCCACCCGCCACGTGTTCCCGTGTCATCCTTAAACACAACGAAGAGCGTCATCTAGGCGAAATGCACTCCGTTAATTCGAGTCTAAAGATCAAGAGCCGAGTTGGGATCTAGCAAAGGGACGCAGATGAGAGATGGAGAGAAACGAGGAGAGAGCACGAGAAGAGACGGAGATTACAGAATGGGGTAAAGATGATCAAGCCAGTAAGGAGTCGGGCACAAGCGAGGTGTGCACCTTCCTACAAGACAGTCGGCGGAGCCTGCGAGAGGGACCCAATACGTTTGAGTGGTGGTCACCCCTTGCATGATTAGAATCGGCCAATGTTCAAACGCGTACAGGCGGTGTCTTCAAGTGTCTCA
Source organism: Callorhinchus milii (assembly GCF_018977255.1). NCBI lineage: Eukaryota > Metazoa > Chordata > Chondrichthyes > Chimaeriformes > Callorhinchidae > Callorhinchus > Callorhinchus milii. The sequence continues at coordinate 67,999,674 of NW_024704746.1, forward strand.
TTTGTAGGCGAATAAAGGCAATAAACGTGTGACCTTTTTTCCCCTATACTGTATCTTTAAAGCAAAGCACTGTCTTACAAGCATGATGCATTACACGGTATGCACACATTGGACATCTGTGGCTTTGTGAATTCATTCGGACGAGTGTTGAAATTGTACTTATTTGAAATGTTTGGTGCCACCCAATAGATAATTATTTCTGTGTGTACTGTGTATACTTCATATATACACACAAAGACACTTCCAAGGCTGAAACTTTACTTTCACGCACATGTATTATTTATGAAAATAATCCACTGCAACATCATGAAATATGTATTTTGAATTACCATGCAAAGCGTCCCAATATTTAACGGGGCTCTTATGGCCAATTCGTATGTTCGTCAAAGGAATTTTACATCACATTGGATTCGCTTCACGAGGGCAAACGATTCTTCGCGACGACTCAGCAGAGGTTTGATGACATCGTCGGCGTGCACGCGGCGCCAACAATTCCACGTGGCAGGAGCGCTGCTACCGATGCCTCGAGAGTAACGTACACCGTAACCCGTGTGACGCACCGCGCACGCAATTCGACGTACGCCTCGTCGATTCAAGCAAAAAATGATGCATCGCTTGCCCGCATCGCACATTCGCGGGTCAAACAAAAAAATGGGGGAGGACGGAGGTGCGGGGCAGGGCGGACGTGCTCTTAAAACTAAATTTTATTAAAATGTGGCGCGGTTAAATTCAGCGAAGATCTGATTTGAAACTGACGTGAAGCGAAGCGCTGTCGGCGCTTGTCCGCCCGCGCGCGCGCCAGCGGCGAGCGCTGGCAACCCTGGCTTGGGATGTCATCGTCGTGAATTTGAGGGTGCACCGTAGTACTCTTAGGATTTTTTTCGGTAAAGTCACGTAGGTAAAAATAAAAATAAATAATAAAAATAATAGAAATAATAATAATAGAAATAAAATAATAAATCATGACGTTTCGGAGGCAACACAAGCTTCCTTAGTCAGGTGTAAAAAAGGCACAGCAAAATAACTGTAGTGGGATTTTTATTTAAAGCTTTCGTGACTGCAGGGATTCAGACGCTGTCTTTCCGACAGCCCTGTTCTTCACCTGAGGACGGCTGCTTGCGTTGTGGCCGAAACGTCGTGAGAATTGTATTTTATTATGTTTTATTTTTATTATTTTATTATTTCCCTTCTGCGTGACTTTACCGAAAGAACCAAGAAGATGAACTGTAGTGGGAGTTATTTGTGATGGGGCATTAATATGTAGAGGAGTAAAATGGGGACGTGACGTCAGGTGTACCGTTCAGTGCGATGACGTCACGTCTCCTAGGGTATTTAAGGGATACCCCGTGACGTAAGCGGGGTCACTGTGGGAACGGGTAAATTAGGGGAAGAGGAGGGGGGAGGAGCCAAGGGGACGGGTGCAGGATGAGGGGGGGGGGCCAGGCAGGTGAAGGTACACCGTAGGGCGAGCGGCACTTCGGCAACGTCCACGTCAACGTCCTATAAACGGAGCGTAACGATGAACGATCAAAATGTCACTGCGTGTAATAATATCTCAAATTCCTCAGTCCATCGATGCTCTATGCACAGCATCAATTGCTTTAGGGTCGCGAATCCTCAAGCAGCTGTCTCTGCAATGCGCGTGAGGGCGCGCGCGTGTGCTTAACATCTCGTCAAAACTTTGGCACAGTCCTTGTTAAGCTGAGGTCGCTGAATTGAACACATCAATAATAATAAGCGAGCGTGAAGGTAAGTGAATAATAACTCATAAACACATAAATCCTCGTCTATTAATGCTATGTACAGCATATTATTATAGTTTATTCAATTCAGTGACCTCAGTGACCTCATATTCAACATGCAAAGACAAAGATCCCCCGTATAGCCTTAACAGACTATCGGGGCAAGTGCTGTTAGCGAGCACCTATGAAGGCCGGCACGGCACACGAGGGGGTGAGTGGCTAGCACCACGCTAGCCTTTGTCTCCATAGTGGCGATGATCACACACTGCACCAGGTACTAATTTGAGGCTGAGTCGACCTAGAGGAGGCCCAGGACCATTTCTGATATTCTTCACCGATATTGGCCGTAAGCGGGACTCAAACTCGGGACGCCGGGTTCGTAGCGCAGTGCGTTAACCACTACACCACCGCTCCCCACACTCACACGCATTGCAAAGACAGTTGTTTTAGGTTTCACTCCCGTAAAGCAATCCCTGACATAACTGTGCCATGGCATAGGAAATAACGCCCAGCGTGCTGGATGGTTGTAAGCTTTTTTTCTCAAACAGTATCTCACCACCGTTCACATATTGCACTAAACTATTTAGTTTGATGTTCCATTTCCTGGTAATTTGTATCTTAAATGAAGCAACTGCACATAAATGCCAGTCAAATATATATTTTTCCCCATTAATATACATTTTTATTTAATATTACAAATATACATACGGTTTTACAGATGTCCTTATCGAGGTTCACTGATGAAAGCATTGTGGCCGTGTGTTCCTTCTGAGACGTATATTTTTAGGCCTCTTTACATATATCCTGCCACAGCAGGGGTGAACGCAAACACCTGCAAGCAAAGAGTGGATTTGTCATCAACTGTCGATCCACCTCAGGGCTTTGCTGCGCGCAGATATTCACGCATGAAGTCTTGCGCAGCGTGTTCTCTAGAAATCAGTCCTTTGTGAGCATCTCGGGCGAATAGCACTGGAAAGTGGAAAAATAACCCTCCCACTCCAAGAAAAGCGTCTATTTATCAGTGCTGGACATTTGGAAGGAGAATATTTATGTGACATTATTTCCTCCATCCCCTTTAACCTTTGTAAGTAATTATTTTCTTCGGCTATCGTCCAAGTGAAATGGGTTTTGGACAATTTCATGGAAAGTGCCCAATTTAAAAATGGGTTCTTTGGAAACGGTGATGCATTATGCTGTGGCGCAGTGGAAGGGTAATGAACTTACATTGGGAGAAAAAAAATGATGCAAAGCTATCTGTTAAAATAGATTTTTAATTTAACCCAGGCGGATTAATGTTGTGGTATGAGGCAGGGCACTCAACAAAATGTGGTCGCTGATGCGGAGATTTATTACACAATCGAAATTAGCAAGCAAACAATCTGCTGGCTCCACCCAACTTTGTGTTGCGTGTTTGTGTTAAAGGGGTCTCTTTCAAAGTGTCCTAACGCTTTAAACTTAAGAACGTGTACACAAAATGCCACAATGTAATTTGTTTTCCAAGCACTGTAATGGAATGCCAAAACTGCATTTGCCGATTTGGAAAAGCAATCTGACAGAATTCCAGACAAGGAAGGCAGTTTATATGACCTGGCGGGACAATAGAAACAACTACTTAATGCAATTCCACTTATTAAAGATGGGCATTTAATCATAACAATGCTACATTATTGCAACTGCCTCATGGTATTAAATTATCCTGTTTAAGAACTAGAGACCTAAACACAGCAGAGAGAACTATGCTATCTAAATTTATTTCTGTGCAGACCTCACCATCAATTAAAAGAAGTTGGTCTTATTATTGTAATTCATAACATTGATGCTGCCATGGTGTGATGGTTCTAGCGCAATTCAGACCTTGCCGGTTCTTGCAATCCTCCTCCCAGACTGGCAATTGAAACAATGGTGCAAGTTAATTAAATCACTTGGCTTCTGTCCACCAAGCAGTACATATGGGCGCAACCACAGTTAGTCGATCAGTAGGTCACGTGTGCTGAGGTCAAATTGTGGGAACTCCTACTTTGTCCAAGACGTCTGCCCAGTTTTGGAAGAGTAGACCAAAACATTTCCTTTACCGGGGCTCTCCAGAAGCTTTCTCTTACAGAGGCCCTTTTGCCAGCAGTAGCGTGAGTGAGTAATTACACGGCTGTGCCTTGAACTTTACTTATATTTAGATTCAAATTAATACCATTACATAGAGGCCCAGCTTTGTTGCATTCTAAATATGTTTCTTGATTAAAGGTCGGTAAATTTTCCGCTAGACTGGCACTCAATTTGCAATGGGGGGTGGGGGGGAAATCACCTACAAAACAATTATTATAAATGACAGATGTCACATCACATTCAAAGAGTAACGTGGGTTTTTTGTTCATGCGTCACAAATTGTATTGGTCAACAGCACCCTCCCCCCACTGCCCTCCCACTGGAATGGAGCCTCAGGTTGAGAAACGTTGCGCAGGTAAGCGAGCGCGCGACTGAACGTTTGAGCAATACGGCTGCCTGTGTGACTCTGTACCGAGCAAGCAGGGATCTTCAGCCACATCTGTCACGATTGAACCATTTATGTAAAACATCCCCGGCAGCAGGCCCTGATGGGCAATTCCTACAACCGGGGTTCCCTTAAGGACACATCTCCCAAGCACCCCAATTTGCGATTTCACATCTCAAAATCCATTGGAAGAAAAATCGGCGATTGGTTTGGCACTATATTCACAATGCACCGCATCACTGGACTTATTTGGGGGCATCTGTTATATCAACCTTCAATGGGCGTCCCATTTTCCTGTCATTTCTCTCGTGTTTAGGAAGCCCACAGACTAAACACCGCTTGATTCATGCCAAGAAAATGGAGCGTGTGGTAGTAGGAGATCAACATTAATTTGGCTTCATTGATCGAATAGAAGAAATGTAATTTTGCGATTGCCTTGGACTATTTGTTCAAATGAAAAATGCAGTGGTCACTAAAACGTTTAAGTTAATCTGCAAAAACACTCAGAGCACAGCACTCTTGTTAATAAGGAATTAATTTATGGGGTAAAAAGTACATTTCTTCCCATTGGGAAAGTTTCCCTACGAGTTGATTGTTAACTCGTTAGGGCTATTAAAACGAGTGAAACTTTACTATGATATAACGTGGAAAATAATACATCGTGGAAAAATAATGTCACGGCTTATGTAGGTCATCATTTTAATAATATTGATGATGACTTAATGATAATGATCGTAAAGCACCTAATAGAGTGGAAGTTATGTGTAATAATATTAAAACTGAATTAACCAAAAATGCAGCAATATGTATATGTGTGGAGTAATGGTAACTCATTTACATAATTTACATTTATTCAATTGGCGTTTAGGGTGAAGGGTGAAAATAATTCTCAAACAGTATTTATGTTAAATAAATTAGAGACGGCATAACTAAAATTAAAAGGTGAGTACGATGACAATGAATGTGGCCTATGGGGTAGCTGCCAGTAGCATAAGATCAGGCAGTGCGCTATTGTTTATTCGTGGCAATGACATTAAAACTAATTATTCATCACTTCAGGCAAATTTTACCTCGGTGAACACAATGTCTGAGCGTGGCAGCCAGCAATAATAACAGCAAAATAAACATTAGCGACAACCGGTTTGGGAATAGCCTCAACATAATAAGTAACATTGAGCTTAATTAATAAGCTTTTTATCAACAGCACAACTCATAATTAAGTTTCAAACAAATTTACACTTTCACCCACCAGCCTACCACTTATTGTTTTATTCATAAGGAGTGGCCAGAACATGTACTGTATTCTCCGAATAAAAACAGTGTTGCATCAGGGGATTATTGTGTCCATCCGTCGTGTATGGAGGGGCTGGGTGGGGAGGGAGGGGCTGGGTGGGGAGGGGAGGGTGGGGAGGGGCTGGGTGGGGAGTGTGGGGCTGGGTGGCGGGTGGGAGGGGTGGGGCTGGGTGGGGAGGGGCTGGTCACCCCGTGGTGCCCTTATAAAACTCAACGTTTAACCTACTCACGCCGGCTTGTGCCCGCCCTCACAGTCGAGCATATTTGCGGAATACACACGCCGCCGTTGACCCTGGCCATTGACCGAGCAAACCAACGTTCCTACCAGCTCCCTCAGCAGGACAATGTGTTGTATTTATTACGCGAAGCTGCTGTGTAGCTCCCTCGCAGCAAATGTTTATGCTGTCGCCACGGACGCCCGCAAACACTGAGTGGGAGGCGAAGTTCAACAGGCTGCCTTGGTGGGAAGGTCCCGTTAAAAGGTCAGCTCGCAGCTTTCATACTGCGATGCATTCCGTCCCCTCCCTCCCCTAGGAAATTACCAATCGGGTGTAGAAAAAGGTCAAAGGCAAGAACCAATGATGCCGGGATATGAAGACAAGCACGCAGGCCACTTTACACGTTGAATGGCAATGTTAAAATCAGACAATGTCAACGAGAGGTGACCCATACAACGCATGGCAAGCCATTGCAAGGTGTCTCTGCATGATTTCTCACTGAGGTGTGTGTCTCTACAGGGACACAAAGTTAATACATATGGGCCATTAAAAACAATGTCACTTACATCCATACCACCTTAGGGGCCTGACCTCATCAGCTTTTATGATGTTAGTTTACCTCTGGGTAGGTCTCGGTTTGGAGACCTTTAAGGAACATTTATTGACGTGGGATGTGGTATTGGTGCCTCAGTTGGGAGCACCTTTTACTTCCTTGAAACCCAGGTTACACAACAATTATTATTGTAAGATACGACCCTACATAATGATAATGATGTCCAGCTCTTTGTTAATCCGCTGCTGGATGAAGGCCTTCCCACGCCGTGTTCGTCAATGGGGTAGTTTTGACCATACTTCACCCAGGCTGGTCAGTGCAGGTTGGTGCAGGGGGGTGGGCCCAGGACTCTTTTAGATATCACTTGCCACTGATGTTAGCCGTGGTCAGGAATACAATTCAGTTTGCTAGGTTCATATATAGAATATAAATACATTTCACATTCTGGCTTGAACCAATCTTTGGCAGGAGAAAGTACTGATTTGTCTTAAGTGCAGCTTCAGCATTAGGGTTACAAATAGTGTTGAAAAGAATGTGGATGTACTGTAGGTGTGCAGGGTGAAAAGGGCAAACACAGTTTATCTATCACCACGGTGATTTCAATGCGTCTCTAGAACTGGCCTGATTTTTGTGTATTTTTGGGAACCAATCACCCAACACATTCTGGCGGTACTGAGCATGTTTCCGCCTAAGATATGTTTGTGCATCAAACGTTTCCTGGCAATGTCTGATTGCGCGTCCGAATAATGAGAAAGTAATTGGGCATAATGATTGTAATCAGGTGCATGGCAAGAGTGAATTAAGCGGAAAATCAGTACAGTGGTGTTTACTTATATAAGCGAGGACGTATTTTACCAACAAGGGGGTAATTTTTATATCAAATTAATTGGTTGTCCTCATTAAGGACATGACTATACAGTATAATATCAGCGCAGAAATTGTCTATGTATGTTGAACTTCTTTCACACCGTACGTAGCCAACCGTGCTAATCGGAGGTGCGGGGGAAGGACAACAAACGAAACACAAAAAGCAACAGACTTTTGAAATAAATGCCATGTGAAATACCAAAAAATATAAGATTTTGACCAAGCAGCACCATGGCTATGTAGAACACGCTGTTTGAAATTAAAGGCGACATCCATGCCGTATTGGCTAAAAATATTTCAAACGAGATGAACATTTTATTAGTGATTTTTTTTCACCCCCCCCCCCCCCGCTGCAGTCGTCTGAGCTTTATTTATTCGTGACGCGAGCCATTAATTTCACAGCAATTTTATGAACACCACTGAACATCGGCACATGAAGCTGCATCCACTGCCAAATGTGATTAAAAAGCCCTCGATATATCAGACAGTAGACACACCAGCACACCGTGAGAACCCAGCCACCACAAAGCTGAGTAGAATTTCTGGAAATTAATTTCACTATTTTGTTATTTCGCAAAGCTTTTTCAAATGTTGCACTATGAAAAATGTTACACTGCCACAATCGGTTTACATTGAGCTTGCAAACGAGCAATTTCCACCTCACAGAAATGCCTTAGAATGATTTATGTTTTGCACAACCATCTCAGATTTAATACCGTTTTTGTTGCTGTTTTTAAATAAATTCGCGAGGGTATGGAGTCAAATCGCCAAGCGCACTGGTCTAAAATACCGGGGGCATTCCTCCGAACGTAACCTTCAAGGCGAAGCCTCTTCCCCTGAACGGCCATTTCGCTGACACTGCTGGCCACTGTTGCTCGGGCAACGCGTGCACATACTCCCTAGAAATATAGTTCTTCTTTAATATGCAACATTCAGAAATTATAATGCCATCTCAAAGCATGAAGAGGGCCGTGCAGTGAAATTGAATTACAGCCCCTAATGCTGTTACAGCAATATTGTTCTAAATTAGAGACGTAATACGATTATTCCACTGCCAAGCAGAACATTCTAGTGTAACGCTCACAATTGACACCGCTCAAAGAGAGAGAGGGGGGGGGGGAAACAAAACAAAAACATTATTGGATTATTTTGAACGAGAAGCATAGATTCAGGATGATGATTATAGTATGAGATTATTCATCCGCGAGATTTATGCCACAGCTTGAGCAGAAAAACACCGGATCAAGTACTGACGAGCATCTTCTTGGTTCTTTCAGTAAAGTCACGTAAAAGGGAAATAATAAAAAAATTAAAATAAAACATAATTTCCAATAATTCTCATGACGTTTCGGCCACAACGCAAGCAGCCGTCCTCAGGTGAAGAACAGGTCTGTCATTCAGACGCTGTCTTTCCGACAGACCTGTTCGTCACCTGAGGACGGCTGCTTGCGTTGTGGCCGAAACGTCGTGAGAATTGTATTTTATTTTTATTATTTTATTATTTCCCTTCTACATGACTTTACCGAAAGAACCAAGAAGATGAATCCCTGCAGTCACGAAAGCTTTAAATCGAAATCTATACTGACGAGCAGTCTCAACCAGGTATAAACACAGGACTGAGCCCCTTCTGTTGCCTACGATATGAGGTGGTGGTTCTTCCCCTGGCAGTGTTTATGGCACTGGTGTGTTAAGACACCAATTACACAGGTGTTTGAAGACACCTGCCACCTTGTGCTTGCTATTCACCAAACAATTAATAGAAATCAACGTGTTATTGAGAGACTACATTGTACAAGCTGCCACAAACTATAAATCACATTTTTTTTATTGTTCTGAAAATGCCCATAAGCCAACACATTGGCTAATTTATGTTTGACTTAAGACAGTGCTATTTAATGATTAACAAAGGTAAATTACTTGAAATATGCCTGCTGCAATTCAGTTGCCAAAACATTACCTCGTATTTTACCTCACATGTAATTAAAAAAAAAGGATTAAATTCAGAAACGTTAAACGGTATTAGACAGTAACTACTTTAACAGCAATAAAACAAACACATTCCTGCGGAGGGAGCTGGTAGGAACGTTGGATTGCTCGGTCAATGGCCAGGGTCAATGGCCAGGGTCAACGGCGGCGTGGTGTATTCCGCAAATATGCCCGACTGTGAGGGCGGGCACAAGCCGGTGTGAGTAGGTTAAACGTTGAGTTTTATAAGGGCACCACGGGGTGACCAGCCCCTCCCACCCAGCCCCACCCCTCCCACCACCCACCCACCCAGCCCCTCCCCATCCTCCCCACCCAGCCCCTCCCCACCCAGCGCACCTTCCTACCCCCCACCCAGCCCCACCCTCCCCACCCTCCCACCCAGCCCTTCCCCACCCTCCCACCCAGCCCCTCCCACCCTCCCCTCCCCGCCCAGCCCCACCCTCCCCACCCAGCTCCTCCCCACCCTCCCCTCAATGATCAATATGTAATTGATTTATGATAATCACAGGAACAATTTGTGGCCTGAATATAACAAACCGTGCTCGGCGAGGATTACTTTAATTCGACTGCCCGCCCGGCGTCCCAAGCAGTCATCAGCTGAGCCTGATGCGACAAGAGTCTGAGTTGTAGACATTTCAACGTGGTACAGAGTTCAAGCTGATGCTGGATAAATTGCAGAAAGCAGATTCTACTCGACATTGACCACGGGATGCTCGTCGCACACATGTGCTATGCACCACATTCAAATCAGGTAATTTAAAACCGCAGCACGTAGGTGAAACTGTTTTGCTTGATTGAACACATCAATATAGGTTGACATACTGTGCTGATAACACTGAGGTAAAATGTGAGATTGTTGAATAAATTAAGTGCCAGACTTGGCCTTGATTTATTGATTGCAAATCGTTTAGCCAAAGAAATCGACTGCAATGTAATACAATTTAAAACGAGGCACATTTAACATCGAATTCATTTAGTTTATAAATACTGAGAAAAGGGAAGTAATAATACATTGCTTATTTTGCTTGAAAGTTTCTTAAACATTTTTTTATCATATTTTAAATAATGATGGTGATTTTCTAAAATTGTCTTGACCATGCTGCTAAGGTGGCCTTGCAATCGATCTCCTGGCGTGGCAGCTGAAACAAGTTTGGAAGAGTAGACCAAAACGTCCTTTCTGCAGGGATCTCTAGAGCTTTCTATATCAAAGGCCCTCCCGACAGCAGTGGTGCCAGCGAGTAATTGCAGGGCTGCACCTTTACCACCTTTGTACTACGCTTCTTTAACAACATCATATTCATCATATTCATTTAGAGTACAAAAAGAGGAATGCAATAGCACATCATTTATAACGCTTGCTCGGTGTTTCATTGGCAAGTAATACATCAAATAACTACGGCAGTTTTTCTCTCTCTCTCTGATCCATCTGTGTCTTAGAGAATGAGCACCGTTGCCCACCTTCTGCGAGCTTTCCAGAATGCTCAGCGGCGCCTCCTGGCAGGATCTTGCTGATGTACGCGCCGATCTCCCCGTCTCTTCCCGGAACCTCTTTCCCACCAACGACTCGGACGCCAAGTCCGTTCCCTGCACGCAGAGCAGCTTGCTTCCTTAGCAAGACAGCCAAACCTCCAGCAGGTGATGCATGCTGATGACAGATGAGTAATTATCTCTCTATCTCTTGAGTTTTCATGCATAAAACACATTGCACCTGGCAGGTCAACAATCTCACAGCCAGGTGTCCTGCAATGAATTTCTTAAGGCAGTGCATTTTTATTCTTGCATCATCAAAGCTAACATTGAAGAAGGCGTACATTTGAGCGTATCTACAAAGTATTGTCTGCGTGACAGCTTGAAACCAGGCTTAGTTGCCAGAGGGCAGACTGTACAGCTGTATAGCTTTTTTTTGTAAAATGTATGTATTATGCAGTCAAATATGCCACGTCTAATATTCTCATAGCAGATCTTCCTGCACTGCATTCAGCCGTGCATTACAATTCATTCACTCATTTATGGCGGGGAGGGGGGCCCAAAAAGGTGTTATTTGCTAATTTTGCAAAAGTAATTACCAGCAGACGGATCTTCATTCGAGTTAATGGGTGGATGCAGTATGGGACAATAATTGCGTGGTGCCAAGCAAAATAGAGCGTGGAGTACATGGCAATGACTTCTCGAGCAGCACCACAGCTGCCAGTGCCCATTTACTGCCATCCCATAAGCTGTGCTACAAAAATGGGATTTGTTCTGCTGCCTCTTTCTGCTTGGGTATATCAATCTGGCCCCGGAGTGTTTAAACAACAACAAAACAAGAGCAAAAATCTATAATTATATGCATCTGATCACCATTATAGCATATTCTGCATTATGTATTTAAGACAATGTTTGGCTGGCAAACTTTGATCAACAACCTCTCAATTTCAAAATGAAGAAGCAGCACACATACAGATCAAACAGGTACAGGTAGAACGCAGCTATTAAGGCCAGCAGAGCATATGGCACATGGTGGAGTAATATGGTAAGGACCATGCCTGGCTGTCTTTGTCACCGTTGAAAGTTGATGTTGATACACCCATACCAAATATTATTTTTGAAGTGCCATCAACCGCGGACAAAGGGTGTTTGTGCACACTGTGCTGGCAGTGGCGCACAACACGAGTAACACAACAACAGCCACAACAAACTCAACGCACTCGTCAAATAACGCTGCTTGAAAAGAAAATGCGGACACTAAGGCTACGTTTTGGGCTATGGCCCTTCTTCACAGCACATAGGGTGGCCAGTGCTGTGAAAAATATCCATTGGGTCATTGCTCACAATCTCGCATATTATGTTTTCTATTTAAGCAGTGTTATTGATGAATGTGTTGAGTTTTTGTTTATTTAACATTATAGACTGTTCGGGCGAGGGCTGTAGGCGAATACCTATTAATGCCAGTGCGATGCACATGCAGGTTATTTGGGCAGCACCATAACTTGCCGTCTTTTGACTTCCAACTGCTGACATTTGCGCACCATCCGGGTACTCATTCATAGCTCAAGTGACTTAGCAGAGGCCCATGACAGTTTGAGGTGCCACATTTCACCGATTTTTATTCACTGCAGGGAATCAAATCCAGGTCACCAGGGACATAATCACTGCACCACCGCTCGCTACCATGCGCCAAACTGTGGGCTCGTCACCGCTATTTAGAACAACAAAAATAAACAATCTCTCCCCGCCACAAAGTTGCCGAGCGAAAAATCATTCCAGTCTATTGATGATCGAGGGGTGGCAATGTTTGCAGCATCGGCTCGTCAGTGGAGGAACGACAGCTGGTTCGAAATGCAGAATTCCCAGGGTCCGCCTCCGGGTCATGGCTAGGAGCAGGACGAGAGCTATAGTCGGGCCACCTGACATGCTGTGGTCCTTGGCGTCTTGTTGAAGCTGCACTCTGGCGTGCGGGAAATCGTAGCTCTGCGGGGGGTCGCTGATCTGACAAGGCACATCGTTCAGCGCGGCGCGACCGCAGGCAACGGTGGGTTATAGCGTGCGTGCGTGCGGTGACAACGGCGCTACAGAAACGTCCAAGAAAGCAAGGGAGATCCAATGCGCCTAACGTGATTCACGTTGCAAGAGTTATAATTATAATAATTATTCAAATGGAGAATGCGCATTTCATCCTAGGATCCCAATGCGCAATGCACGGAAAGCAGGATACAAAAACAGAACCAGGACAACCGACCAAACTAAAGGAAGGCCGGTTTAAAGAGATGGGTTTTCAAAGGAGACTTAAATATATCTACCGACTCTGATTTCCTGATTTCAAGTTGCAAGGCGTCCAGCAGCTTTGGGTGCCACGCTAACAAAAGCCTGATCGCCAAAAGAGCGCAACCTAGATGGCATTAATAAACAAACATGTTTTACGCACATGTTACATAATGCACGTGTCTTCTTGGTTCTTTCGGTAAAGTCACGTAGAAGGGAAGTAATAAAATAATAAAAATAAAACATAATAAAATAATTCTCACGACGTTTCGGCCACAACACAAGCAGCCGTCCTCAGGTGAAGACCAGGTCTGTCGAGGCGACAGTGTCTGATCTGACAAGGCACATCGTTTCATTTAGACGCTGTCGCCTCGACAGACCTGGTCTTCACCTGAGGACGGCTGCTTGCGTTGTGGCCGAAACGTCGTGAGAATTATATTTTATGTTTTATTTTTATTATTTTATTACTTCCCTTCTACGTGACTTCACCGAGGAACCAAGAAGATGAATCCCTGCAGTCACGAAAGCTTTAAATCGAAATTTAATGCACGTGTGTTACATAATACATGTGCGTGTGGGTTATATGTAGGGCCCAAATGTTTCACGTGATAATTGTGACCATTTACAGAGCATTTTTAGTAAACTGTACTGCTGGGTGGATGAATGCCTCCCGATGCCACGCAGCTCATTGGAGGTCATGTGAATATACTTCACTACGCAGGCCAGCGCACATTGAAGGGAGGGGGAACTGATAGGATTCAGTTTCAGTTTCATTTATTAGGAATAACCCTGTGAGCCATGCAGCTCTTGACGCGGGTGCAACCGAGGATTGGTTCAGATATCAGCTGTGGCCAGGAATCAAATTAAAATTGTTGGGTTCATACCACAGCGCAAACCATTTATACATTTTAGCTTCTGTGTGTATATACATATATATTTGCCTTGCAAGACCATAAGGGATGGAGATGGCTTAGGGATGGCTTTATCCAGCAGGTGATAAATCATGGCTGATGATGATTTATATACACGTGTGCATATTTAGCCAGGGAGCACAATTGACGTGCAAACATCAACTTAAATGTCGTTTCTAAAGTCATTTTTTTTTAAATTTGTTTTACCAGGTCAGGCCCACTGGGCTATATAGCTCTTTTTTCAGAAGCGACCTGGCCACAAATGAGTGCTGAACGAATTGGCTTATCATGTGGAATTGTACAGCAGCCAAATACTCTAAACGCATATTTCTAAATGTGGTGGGAAAAACTGGAGGACCCGGAGAAAAATCCACGCGACCGCGAGAACATGCAAAATCCAAATATACAGCAGCAGGCGTCATTGTCAGGATCGAACCCACGACTTCCTGCACACCAGGCGAGGTAGATAACATTTCGCCACCATGACCATTGGGGTCAAAGCACAAAAGCCAATACATATAGGATATTGGCGATGTAGCTGCCTTGGAATGGGACCAGTTATAAGGATGAATGGCCATATTCCAATTATGTTTCCTGTACCACACATGCCTTGTTGCCCTTTGAGGAGCATCACCCCTCTCCCACCAAAGTTTAAAGCTTCTCATTTTCACCGCCCATCTATTGGTGGGCTTTATCAGTCTCATCACATTTCACGAAAGTGAAAACAGCTCAGGTAGCCCCTTCGTATAGGGGTGCACATGCTCATCAAGCCCTAACTTTAACCTGGTTTTACCCATCGCACTGACCATGTAGGCTCAATATAGGTCCAATATTGATGTAGTGTGAGATTGTGGTGACAAAGCTGCTGTACACTGTGTACGCAGAGGTGGTCAATTTCAATGAGAATTGATCTTCATTGTTGATGAAATTCAAATTACATTCGCAATAGATTTTTATGGCAGAATTTTTTTTTTCTTCCTGCGATCGACTTTCGCTTGGCGACTCTTCTGGGCTCAGTGCTGATTTCGGAGCTTATTCTCTGAGGAGTTAGCACCAGCGCCAGTCTGCAGCCCACACGAGACTTCCTCCTAAGCAGGGTTAGTTAGTGTGGCATTAAAGGGATCACGGCATCGGTAGGCACATGAGGTCTGCTGGGCCAACGCGAAGCGCACACCAGACACCGCGCGCGTGCTCTACACAAACGCTCACTGTACTCACCTGCAAGGGGTGGTATCCTCCATGCTTGCTTTTGGAGTGATCTTCATGGAACGAGTCACGAGGCTTATCGAACCAGTTGGTGTCTTCACGCCTCAAGTGGTATGCTTTAAAAAGTCAAAACGGAGCTCTGGGGTAAGTGGGGACGGGGGCACGGTCCTCGGTAACGGAGCCGCGTTGCGCGAGCACACGCAAAACGGACACCTCCAATCTGGGAGGGCGCGCATGCAGATCCGTGGCGTGATTGGTTCATGCAAAAATCCATGGCGGGGTAAAAAAAAATGTGCACGTATATATATAAAAGAGCATGCAAAAGAATAGAGAGTAACAAAAAGAAAGTGGTGTGAAGACATATTTTCAAGTATATTTTTTTTAAATACAACAGAGAAAAAAAATAAAAATCTGCAGCATGAATGATCGCGTTTTTTTCTTCAGCAATTCTTGCATTTCATATGAGGTAGCTTGTGCTTTGTTTTCAAATCGAATGAAAGTTTGTCCAAAGTAATTTCGCTGTAGTCATGCGCAACTAAACGTTGCACACACGCCGATCCGCAGATTTGTTGAGGAGGCGCATGCAGTCCAGCAGCAAAACAGGAAGAAGAAAAAAGGAAAAAAGAAGCAAAACACAGAGAAAGTAAAAAAAAAAGCACATCCAGGGTGGCATTTGAAGCAGTCGCTGACCCATCCGCGTGCATCCGTGCCCTCGGGCGGCAGAGCCGTGTCTGGCGCGGCACACATTCCCCCCGCTCAGTTACCTTCGCTGTCCGACATGGCGTGCTGCAGGTCGTCCAGGATGTACGCCACGTCGCGGTCGTAGCTACGCCGGTGCAGCTCCTTGATGTGCTGCTGCACTTCGGGCAGCGAGTGGCTTGAGCCAAACTGCTCACGCGTGTCGGCTGAGATGGGCGGCAGGGGCCCCGCGGCCGCCCGCGCCATGCCCATGGGCTGGCCCACGGGACTCAGAGGGCTCTCTTCCTCCGAGTTCTGGGCTACGATGGGGATCCTCCCCTTGCTTTGGCTGATGATGAGATTGGGCGGCTTGCACCTCAGTTTCACCCCGGCGGCTCCCGGCACGTACGAGCTCATGTCCAGCGCGTCGCCATCTTTGGCCCCCGTCGTCGCCGCCGCCGCGGCCTGCAGCTCGTGCTTAGTCATGGTCAGGTCGAGCCCGTGAACCGACGATGGCCGGAGCGGGTCAGCTCGATGCCGTACACGGACGAGGGCCGAGAACCGGCGCCTTCCATCCTGTAAATGGACGATGGCCTCGATTTACTGCAGTCGAGCCCGTAGACGGACGTCGGCCTGGATCTGCTGCTGTCCATACCGTACACAGACGAGGGTCTCGACCTGCTGTCCTCCAGGCCGTATGCAGACGTGGGCCTTGAGCGGGTGCTCTCCATGCTGTAGACTGAAGCGGGCCGAGATCTTGTGACGTCCAGACCATAAACGGACGACGGTCGCGATCGGTTGCTTTCGAGGCTGTACACCGACCTTGGCCGAGAGCGAGTGCCGGTGCTGCTCAATAAGTCAAGCTCGTTCGTGTGTCCCCTCGTCGTGAGCACCGAGAGCTTCTGCTGCTCCTGGATATTCTTCCTGAGGCCGTACGTGATGTCTCCCTGCAGCTTCTTGGCTCGCATCACAACGGTGGATGCCGCCTCCGTGGCCGGAGTCGTGGTTAAATAGGAGGGAAATTCAGACTCGACGTCTTTGGCTTCCTCAATTGGAGAGAACTTGGAGACCCTATGCTCGACGCCCAGCTTTCTGGATTTCAGCTGCTTGTTCGAAACAACGGCCGGCATCAGCTGCTTCGCAGCTTCCTTTTCCAATGTGATCCTGCCGATGCTGTAGCGATCTGACTTCGAGGGGTGCCTGTATTTCACGTCGCCATGGTAGAGCGTGGCGGTTCCTAAGTGATCCAGAGGGTCAGACCCCCTCTGAAACTCCTGCTTAATCTGCTGCTTCAACAGCTTGAGCTCGTAGGGATCTTTCATCGACTCGTCGTCGATTTTCCTGTGCATGTGTGACCTCGGCGTGCTCGACGTGCTTATGTAGTCGCTGATGTCCGACATCCTCTTTGGGTCCCTGGAGTGATGGTAGCGACGCTCCACTCTGTGCGTGCCCCCCAAGCTGAACGTGCCCCCGATGGCCGCGCCTTTCGTGAGCTCGTTAATGTCGTCGATCATCACGTAGTTGCGCGCCGCCTGGTGCTCGAGATCTGCGTAGAATGACTCAGCGGAAATGCTCGACATGGGGCTGCTGGCCATGCTTCCCCTCTCCTCCAGCGCCAGCCGAAGGTCAAGGTTGTCGTACATCTCGACCGCCGACGTGGGCGACATTAGCAGAGGGTGGCTCTGCTGCAGCAACTCGTAGTTGGCCTTCAGCTTGGGGTCCAAGTTGATCAGCTGGGAATGCCGGGGCTTCTGCGCGAAGTGCGGCTGGTGGTGCGGGTGCATCGTGTGGCCCTGCGCATAGTAGGACGTGCCCGGCGTGGCTTGATACCCAGGCTGAGGGCCCGTGGCCATCTGGAAGCTCGTCGTGTGGTAGGGAGCGTGATGGCTTCCCAATGTCGGGTAGGTGGTGGTCAGGTAATCTGCCTGGTGGCTGGGCATCGGCTGGAAACTTGTGGCCTGATAACCAGCTAGGTGGCCGCCCAAGGTAGGGAAAGGGGTGGTCTGATAGCCCGACTGGTGCATCGGCAGGGTTTGGTAGCTGGTGGTCTGATACCCGGCCTGCGTTGTGGAAATGGTCTGGTGGCTCGTCGTCTGGTACGCGGGGCGGTGCGCTTCCAACGTGCTGTAGCCTGCGGCCTGTGACCGATAGGGGACCGGCTGAGTCTGATAAAGCGGCTGCGGCTGGTAGGGCGCCTGCTGCAGGTACGAATTACTCGGCTGCGTGGTGGCGCCGGGGGTGTGCGAGAACTCGATGTTGAGCGAGTGGCGTGCGTTCGGAGCCAGGTACTGGGCGTACTGGTGCTGCGGCGCCGTCCTTGGCCGCTCGCCCTGGCGGCCGCCCTCCGCCACGGTGCCACGGATGTTACTGACCTCGCTGTCTGACATGTAGTCGCGGTCCTCCGCCACGCCCTGGAGATAAGCCCTCTCTCGCTTCTCCCTCTCCTTGAGCAGGGCCTCTTTCCTGCGGTTGATGCCCAGCTCCAGATAGCGCAGCTTAGCGTCGATCTCCTTCTCCTCCTCGTCCAGTTCCGCCTGCCTCTTGCGCAGCTTCGACGACTCCTTCTCCACAATCTCGAGCTCGCGGTCGATGTCCTGGATGAGCTTGGCACGGGCCATGGTGCTCGTGCGCCCGATTCGCTTGCGCGGGATGGACGCGACGAACGAGAGCGAGTTTGCGGAGCTGGGTGCCGGCGCGTCCTCCGGAGGGGGGTTGGGCAGCGTCCGCTTGACTTTCTTGCTCTGAGCCAGGGCCGCCGCTGCCGCCGCCGCCGTCGATTGCTGCGTGGGTTTGATCTGGAATGAAAGGGGGCGTTCGTTCACAAGAGCACGGCGTGCGACGTGAGGGCACAATTAATACTGCACACCGCTCCACGATTCCTCTCGCCGGAAACGGTTCAACGGCTAACGAGGGGCGGGTTCGGTGGCACATGACGATAATCCAGCTCTACGGAGATGCGGTCGGGGAATCGTGTTCTGATCATGTGCGCAATATGCCCGATTTGGAACAGCGTGTTATCAAATGCAGGAGGCAGCGGAGCAAATACGTTGCCGACCTATTTGAGCGCTGCCAAATTTATTTATTTGTTTTTCTCCTTCCTGTGCACGCATGCGTTCCTTCAAAGTATTTCAGTTTCACACCACACACCTCGTTAAATTGGGTCACATCCCACAGAGCAGCCTCACGATAAAATATTGATGCTCAGTGAAGTTTCCCTGGATAATTATAACTGTTATACCTACATTAATTGTGAAAATCCGAAGTGGTGTGGAATTATCTCACTGGCCATTCAATACCTCCAGAATTCCCTGTCATTACCCTGATGTAGCCATTGCCTACTCCAACTATAAACTGTTGCTCAATATGCCCGGTAGATTTCAATGACACGCAGCAATGCACATTTAAAATTGACATTGTAAGAATTATTTTGCACCACGTATCGCCATTAACTTGTGGCTGAGCCAATTTCTTCCAACAGCAATCACCATTAAACTAACATGTGCACCGTGATGAATTTATTTTCAATGCATAGAGTAAATGAACCATAAAATTAACCAACTTCCTATAGTTTAAAAAATAAGACCAACACATTCCCCAATGTTATATTATTGTCGATAGCAAAACATGCACACTCTCATTGCATTTGTTATTGGTAACTGAGAGCAAAGTGAAAAAGTGTTGAATAAATAAACACGTCTTTCTTCCTGTGTATTAAATGGAAATTATTAATTATCGCGCTAACTGCAAAACCGTTGAACATTCTGCCAGCTACCTGTCGGCACCATGCAGTTGTAATCTCGGATATTTTACTGTAATTGTTTTTTTTAAGGCAAAACATGAAATCATTTAGACTCCAGGTCACGATCACCATTGATTTTCCGAGAAAACAAATATATTCTAAACCAATCGATATCCTGTCTGCATTCGATCAGTGCTTATTAAGCCCTTTTTAATTTACAGGTGCTACAAACCGACCTTGCTGCCATTGAGCACGTACACGCTAGTTGATTAAATGAAATTCATGTGAGTTAGTGCACTTCAATGCTTCATCGTCGTCTTCATTAGATGTGTTATGTTATTTTCACAGCATTATGGAACACAGTTTTAAACCTGACAATATATTTTAAAACCTGGTCTCTCACCATAAAATGTGTTTTTAGTGATTAAGAAAAGGTATACAATTATGAATCTCACATAGAGAGTAAATCTTCTCTTTAAGGTGGAGTTCAATGGTATAAGCCCGCAGCAGATGATCATCAGCCATTGTGATCATCTGATCCGACCATTTACTGCAAGATCCGACCATGTCTGTCCAGTGCTCGCCGAGCTCCATTGGCTTATGGTTGCCGAACAAATAGATGATAAGGTCGCCCTCGTTACACATAAAGTGCTTGCCACAAATAAACCACAATACCTTGTTGATCTCATCAATGAGCATACACCATCATGCGAACTCCGGTCATCCTTGCAGCGTCTTTTGGCTGGCCCTCGAACAAAAATGGCCACTGCATCGTGTGCATTCAGATGAGCTGCGACCATCTAGAACGCTCTTCCTTCCGATATTAGGAAGCCACTGGAGCTATGCACTTTTTAATCATCTAGATTGAAAACTCATTTCTTTAGAACTGCTTTTTGTGTTTAATTTGTTGTCCTTCTCCCGCACATCCGATTAGCACAGTTGGCTACGTACGGTTCGAAAGAAGTTCAACGTACATACACACATGATCTATCCACTGCTAAATGAAGACCTCCCCAATCTGTCATCATCCCCCATGATCGCGCGATGTAACAATCCGTTTAGTTCTTGCACACGCACAAGCTGATGCCAGCACTCTAATGTGCTATGAAGAAGGGCCATTGCTCAAAATGTTGCCAATTTTAGAGAAATATTTATTTTCAGGCCGCAGTGTTATTGACAAATGTATTGAGTTCATTGGGATATGGTAATTTTTCGTGCAGCAATTGATGGCAAACCAATATTCACCTTTCAAGCAGCTGCACCATGGCTAACTCCGCCACTAAATGGGCCTTCCAGATCAGTGCCTGTCCGCTTCGATATGTGCGCCAGTTACTGCACCCACCCCGCGCTTACATCCACCAACATAATTTCACTCTGACTTAATTACATTTACAACACAATTTGGGTTTGGATGCATCCAGTTAACTTTTAGCGAGATCCTGATGGATGGGCGACATCTGATCATGGTCAATTATTTGTAAATGCAGGCGAATTTAAACTTGCGTTCTCTGCACGCGCGTGCCTCCGACAGAAAATAAGCAACGAGCATAATGAAGAGCGCTCACTTATAGCGCTGCCCATCGTTGCTCCGAATAACAATCAACACCAC
Organism: Callorhinchus milii; assembly: GCF_018977255.1. Classification (NCBI taxonomy): domain Eukaryota; kingdom Metazoa; phylum Chordata; class Chondrichthyes; order Chimaeriformes; family Callorhinchidae; genus Callorhinchus; species Callorhinchus milii. The sequence continues at coordinate 68,020,702 of NW_024704746.1, forward strand.
CAATATGTATCTCAGTGGCAGCTGTCACTAGAGCTGCCGTATATTAAAATGAAAATATCTATAAAAAATAACTTTTGACTTGCAGCTGGAAGTACTGAAAGGATTCGTAATGGAATCCCTCTTTGCATTGTGATATTATAATTGCAGCTCAAGTCGTGGACGAGGTGCGTCTGAACAGAAAATGCCACTTAATCTGCAGGAATTATAAGGTCCTGCTGCGTGCATCAATGTGAAAAAGACGCATCAGTGTGCGCGTATGGTTTGCCAGGCAAAGGTGGCACAAACATCCTTCAATTTGGCATCAGAGAGAGAGAGATGCAATTGAGGCTTTCAGGCAGCGCAGTCGGTTCTGCCCAAGATTGACGCTGTATTAAACCCAACTAAACCAGGGCACATGTCATAGGTATGGCCTCCCTACCTCCCTCTCTCTCTCTAAGAGCCATTACAGCTTCCAGGAACCCATCCCAAGGGCAGGCAATAACAGTGCCACAGCCAAAGGAAATACATTCACACATGCATACCTAATGCAAACAACAAAAATGCAAAGCATTCTTATTTGCAGGCCAAAGTGCAAAAAAACCCAATTCACCATGTCCGCCACCACTACTGGCTTCTGTCTATTACATTGGCTGGTTATGTACGGTGCAAAAGAAGTTGAACATAAATATATATATTCGTCTGTTGTGGACGGGCGGTGCAGTTGTTCGGCTAACTGCGCTGCAAATTCGGTGATCTAAGTTGTATTTCTGGCCATGCTGACATCAGTGACGAGTGATATCGTGAGAACCCCTCCGCACCATCACCACCTCTTCACAAACCTGCACTGACTAACGCCCATGACTGACAAGGCATGGGGAGGCCTTCACACAGTGAAATTACATTATAATCTTTTTCCTATTCTTGGTTCTTTCGGTAAAGTCACGTAGAAGGAAATAATAAAATATTTTTTATATTTTTATTATTTCCCTTCTAGAATATGAATCCGTGCAGTCACGAAAGCTTTAAATCTAAAAAAACGTATTCCTATTATTATGGCGAGGCAGTGTTCATTTCAGATAATCTAAATTAACCAAAAACCGGAACTAGAAACTGGAGTTAATGCCTTATTTTAATGGATTGAAACCAAAAAGCTACCCTCTCCATGTCCGTTTGTCTCTCGGAATCTCAATTCGTCTCTCTGTAGCTCTGTCTCTCTGTAGCGCTGTCTCAGTAACTCGCAACACAAAGAAATGTTTTTTTTTTGCGTTAGATCGCGTAAATATATAAATGTGTCGTTAAACCCACCACCACCGACACAGCCAACTAGTAAGGGTTGTCACGTAAACAGAACGTGCCAATTCGTCACTAGTACAGCACACCGGTGTGTTGGAGAGCCAAGCCACAACATTTTCAGTCCGAGTACGACGTTTCGTCAATAATTACAACTAGCTTCATCAGGTGACAGACAGATTTGTGGCGGGTTTTAATGACACATTTATATATCTAACCCCAAAAAAAAAGCTCTATTACGGATGATATTGGTCGCGAAAGCCTATGTGTTAAAGACACAGAAATGTGTTTGAAGCAACTAAAACACATCTCTCTCTGCTTTGCAAATAGACATTGCACATTGGCAGTGTAGCAACATAAAGCCTCCGATGTAATCTATATTGTAAAATGCAGCCTGTATTGTAAAATAGAATATGCAGGGGATCATTGTTTAGGCTACAGGGAAGATCTTCGTTTTGCAAAATTTGTTGTTGATATTTTTTGAGCTAATATGCAAATTCAAAGTGATTAAAACCTGTTTTTTTGCAGATGGTTGACTATAAGTTAAAGTTCTGTGACCATTTTGAACGGATGGAACAATAATCAGTTCAGTTGGTTTTGGGGTAACCTGAACCATAGCCAAAAAAATTAACCCATAAAAACAAAGTTTTTCACTATAAATCCTTTATATGCGTGGCGGCTAGAGTCCTCTCGTTCTCTGGCTTGAGATGGCTGCCACCTATGGGTCAGATGATTGCCTGCCACCATTAAGCAATTGGTAATTAAATATAATTAATTTTTCCTAAAAAGTGTAAAATTTTGGGAAAATTTTTTTCACGAAAATAAATTGTCACGCACAACGAGTCTGTGTGCAAAATGTCAGCTCGATTGGATCACGGGAAGTGGGTTAAAAAACGACCGAAAGATTTGCACGGTCGTAAGCGCGCAAGCGCGCAAGCAAGCAAGTGAACTTAATAAAAAGGATTTAAAAATTAACCCGTAAAAACAAAGTTTTTCACTATAAATCCTTTATATGCGTGGCGGCTAGAGTCCTCTCGTCCTCTGGCTTGAGATGGCTGCCACCTATGGTCAGATGATTGCCTGCCACCATTAAGCAATTGGTAATTAAATATAATTATTTTTTCCTAAAAAGTGTAAAATTTTGGGAAAAAAATTTCACGAAAATAAATTGTCACGCACAACGAGTCTGTGTGCAAAATGTCAGCTCGATTGGATCACGGGAAGTGGGTTAAAAAACGACCGAAAGATTTGCACGGTCGTAAGCGCGCAAGCAAGCAAGTGAACTTAATATAAAGGATTTAAAAAATGCATCGATTCGACTCACCGGTAAGTGATACATGTGGCGAGTTTTTTTCTCTCTGGCTGGTGTTCATGCAACACTGCCAATGTTTTTTTCCTTATGGGTGCTGCGGTGGCGAGGTGATAACTACCTCGCCTGGTATGCAGGAGGTTGTGGGTTTGATCCCGACCCTGACGCCTGCTGTATATTTGAAGTTTGCATTTTCTCCCCGTGGTCATGTTGATTTTCCTCCGGGTCTCCAGTTTTTCCCTCCACATTTAGAATCTACATGCGAATTAAACGTATTTGGCTGCTATACATTTACACGTGATAAGTAACTTTGTTGAGATATCATTTTTGTCCAGATTGCTTCTACAAAAGAGCTACATAACTCCGTGGGCCTTATCTGGCAAAAAAAAAGCTGACTTGAGTTTTTTTTTGCATTTCTTTTTACACGAAGCTGCACCATAAAAATATTGAACGCGCCCCAAGTGAGTTTCCGATGTGGAATGTGTCACTGCTAGGTTACAGAAAACCTCTGTTCACCAGCAGTAAGTGGGAACCCGGTTGTTAGTCGATTGACCGATTGCTTTTCCAGAGGTAATAAACCCTTCCAAAAAAAATGTGGTCACTCAATCCACGGCTGTTTGTGGGGACACTGCTGTGTACAATCGGCTGCCGCGTTTCGCTCACAAAATACACAGTCACTACACTATACAGTGTATCCTATGAAGCGCTTTGAGACGTCTTGCAGACGTGAGAAGGCTCTGTATCAAATGCCAGGATTATTATTATTATTATTATTATACAGGGCAAATGCGGGGAGGATTAGAGTTGAGATACAGACCAGCCATGATCTAATTGCATGGCGGAACAGGCTTGAGGGGCTGAATGGCCTCCTCCTGTTTCTATGCTGCTACGTCGCTATCTCTCGTTGCTTTGCAGGCAATGGGCTGGGGATGAAGATCGTCGGTGGGAAAGAGATCCCGACCAGGAACGGGGAGATGGGAGCGTACGTGGCCAGGATCCTGCCGGGAGGCACGGCGGAACAGACCGGAATCCTTTCCGAAGGTGAGCGACGAGGCCTAGCCCAGTGTGGGCCGGGCCGGGCCGGGTCCCCAGGCAAGTTCCTGAGAGTTCCCTTTTCCCGAGCGTGTCCCGGGATCCTTAGCGTCCACCTGGACAGGTACAGACGGGGGAGTGAGCTTCAACATCTCATCCAAACTCCAACAAGGCGTCTCTCTCTCTCTCTCTCCCCCCCCCACCCCAGCGCTGCACTGGAGCATCAGCCTGGACTGTGAGCTCAACTCCCAACCTTTCTGACTCAAAGCCAACAGCACCACACATCCCCTCTAATATGACAACCGTTTGTGGGCGCCCACAAAACACACAGTCACTCCGCTTTTTACAGTCCCATCATTTAGCTTTACAAACGTCACTGTTGTTGTTGTACGTTCCGCGAAGCGTCTTCGACGACGTGATAAGGCGCGACGTCAAATGCAAAAGGATTACTTTTTTTTAACTACTACATTTATTTATCGTGATGTTTCCTTTGCCGTTTGTTTCACACAGAACCCGTTAAGTTGGGAGGTTATTCCCACACGTTCCGTGACTGTAAGTGCGAGCAGCGGAGTGCACTGTGTTTGAAAACTTTTCTGCTTTTAACCGCTTCTCTCACGAGAAACCTGAAGCCGGGGGTCCGTTTCAGATACCCGAATCGTTTCGACCGGGTGACCAAAACACCGCGATACCATTACAGTGTCTAATAAGCCTTAAAGAAACAATGACATTATTGTGTTTTTTTTTTAGATAACAGGGTAGTTATCACGACTTTTTGGTCACTCCTGCATTTTTGAATTATCCCCCCCAAAAATTCTGAAACGATTTAAGTTGCGTGCGTGCGTGTGCGCGTGCGTGTGCGAGTGCGTGTGCCGTGCTTACGAGAGCTTGTTCTCCGGTTTGCTGTCTTCAGTAATTCTGATCTGCCATCTTAGCCGCTAACGTTCCCACGAACACGGCCTCCCTCCCTTTGTCTAGTTCAAGGCCCGTCTCAAGACCCTCTACTTCGACCGCGCCTCCTACCCCCCACTGCCCCCCACTGCCCTCCTGATCCCAAACCCCCGAAAATCTGGCACTCCCCCTCTACCCCTCCGCCCTCGCCCCTTCCTTCCTCATCTTCAACTCACGCTTAAAGACCTCCCTCTTTGACCGTGCCTATGGCCACCTCATCCTCTCCCCTTCCCCCGCAGCTCGGTGTCGTGCTCTGGGACGCTATCCTGCGTGAAGGGGCGCTGTGTAAATACAAGCACGTTGCGCAGGTAAGCGAGCGCGCGACTGAACGTTTGAGCAATACGGCTGCCTGTGTGACTCTGTACCGAGCAAGCAGGGATCTTCAGCCACATCTGTCACGATTGAACCATTTATGTAAAACATCCCCGGCAGCAGGCCCTGATGGGCAATTCCTACAACCGGGGTTCCTTAAGGACACATCTCCCAAGCACCCCAATTTGCGATTTCACATCTCAAAATCCATTGGAAGAAAATCGGCGATTGGTTTGGCACTATATTCACAATGCACCGCATCACTGGACTTATTTGGGGGCATCTGTTATATCAACCTTCAATGGGCGTCCATTTTCCTGTCATTTCTCTCGTGTTTAGGAAGCCCACAGACTAAACACCGCTTGATTCATGCCAAGAAAATGGAGCGTGTGGTAGTAGGAGATCAACATTAATTTGGCTTCATTGATCGAATAGAAGAAATGTAATTTTGCGATTGCCTTGGACTATTTGTTCAAATGAAAAATGCAGTGGTCACTAAAACGTTTAAGTTAATCTGCAAAAACACTCAGAGCACAGCACTCTTGTTAATAAGGAATTAATTTATGGGGTAAAAAGTACATTTCTTCCCATTGGGAAAGTTTCCCTACGAGTTGATTGTTAACTCGTTAGGGCTATTAAAACGAGTGAAACTTTACTATGATATAACGTGGAAAATAATACATCGTGGAAAAATAATGTCACGGCTTATGTAGGTCATCATTTAATAATATTGATGATGACTTAATGATAATGATCGTAAAGCACCTAATAGAGTGGAAGTTATGTGTAATAATATTAAAACTGAATTAACCAAAAATGCAGCAATATGTATATGTGTGGAGTAATGGTAACTCATTTACATAATTTACATTTATTCAATTGGCGTTTAGGGTGAAGGGTGAAAATAATTCTCAAACAGTATTTATGTTAAATAAATTAGAGACGGCATAACTAAAATTAAAAAGGTGAGTACGATGACAATGAATGTGGCCTATGGGGTAGCTGCCAGTAGCATAAGATCAGGCAGTGCGCTATTGTTTATTCGTGGCAATGACATTAAAACTAATTATTCATCACTTCAGGCAAATTTTTACCTCGGTGAACACAATGTCTGAGCGTGGCAGCCAGCAATAATAACAGCAAAATAAACATTAGCGACAACCGGTTTGGGAATAGCCTCAACATAATAAGTAACATTGAGCTTAATTAATAAGCTTTTTATCAACAGCACAACTCATAATTAAGTTTCAAACAAATTTACACTTTCACCCACCAGCCTACCACTTATTGTTTTATTCATAAGGAGTGGCCAGAACATGTACTGTATTCTCCGAATAAAAACAGTGTTGCATCAGGGGATTATTGTGTCCATCCGTCGTGTATGGAGGGGCTGGGTGGGGAGGGAGGGGCTGGGTGGGGAGGGGAGGGTGGGGAGGGGCTGGGTGGGGAGTGTGGGGCTGGGTGGCGGGTGGGGGGGGGTGGGCTGGGTGGGAGGGGCTGGTCACCCGTGGTGCCCTTATAAAACTCAACGTTTAAACCTACTCACGCCGGCTTGTGCCGCCCTCACAGTCGAGCATATTTGCGGAATACACACGCCGCCGTTGACCCTGGCCATTGACCGAGCAAACCAACGTTCCTACCAGCTCCTCAGCAGGACAATGTGTTGTATTTATTACGCGAAGCTGCTGTGTAGCTCCCTCGCAGCAAATGTTTATGCTGTCGCCACGGACGCCCGCAAACACTGAGTGGGAGGCGAAGTTCAACAGGCTGCCTTGGTGGGAAGGTCCCGTTAAAAGGTCAGCTCGCAGCTTTCATACTGCGATGCATTCCGTCCCCTCCCTCCCTAGGAAATTACCAATCGGGTGTAGAAAAAGGTCAAAGGCAAGAACCAATGATGCCGGGATATGAAGACAAGCACGCAGGCCACTTTACACGTTGAATGGCAATGTTAAAATCAGACAATGTCAACGAGAGGTGACCCATACAACGCATGGCAAGCCATTGCAAGGTTGTCTCTGCATGATTTCTCACTGAGGTGTGTGTCTCTACAGGGACACAAAGTTAAATACATATGGGCCATTAAAAACAATGTCACTTACATCCATACCACCTTAGGGGCCTGACCTCATCAGCTTTTATGATGTTAGTTTACCTCTGGGTAGGTCTCGGTTTGGAGACCTTTAAGGAACATTTATTGACGTGGGATGTGGTATTGGTGCCTCAGTTGGGAGCACCTTTTACTTCCTTGAAACCCAGGTTACACAACAATTATTATTGTAAGATACGACCCTACATAATGATAATGATGTCCAGCTCTTTGTTAATCCGCTGCTGGATGAAGGCCTTCCCACGCCGTGTTCGTCAATGGGGTAGTTTTGACCATACTTCACCCAGGCTGGTCAGTGCAGGTTGGTGCAGGGGGGTGGGCCCAGGACTCTTTTAGATATCACTTGCCACTGATGTTAGCCGTGGTCAGGAATACAATTCAGTTTGCTAGGTTCATATATAGAATATAAATACATTTCACATTCTGGCTTGAACCAATCTTTGGCAGGAGAAAGTACTGATTTGTCTTAAGTGCAGCTTCAGCATTAGGGTTACAAATAGTGTTGAAAAGAATGTGGATGTACTGTAGGTGTGCAGGGTGAAAAGGGCAAACACAGTTTATCTATCACCACGGTGATTTCAATGCGTCTCTAGAACTGGCCTGATTTTTGTGTATTTTTGGGAACCAATCACCCAACACATTCTGGCGGTACTGAGCATGTTTCCGCCCTAAGATATGTTTGTGCATCAAACGTTTCCTGGCAATGTCTGATTGCGCGTCCGAATAATGAGAAAGTAATTGGGCATAATGATTGTAATCAGGTGCATGGCAAGAGTGAATTAAGCGAAAATCAGTACAGTGGTGTTTACTTATATAAGCGAGGACGTATTTTACCAACAAGGGGGTAATTTTTATATCAAATTAATTGGTTGTCCTCATTAAGGACATGACTATACAGTATAATATCAGCGCAGAAATTGTCTATGTATGTTGAACTTCTTTCACACCGTACGTAGCCAACCGTGCTAATCGGAGGTGCGGGGGAAGGACAACAAACGAAACACAAAAAGCAACAGACTTTTGAAATAAATGCCATGTGAAATACCAAAAAAATATAAGATTTTGACCAAGCAGCACCATGGCTATGTAGAACACGCTGTTTGAAATTAAAGGCGACATCCATGCCGTATTGGCTAAAAATATTTCAAACGAGATGAACATTTTATTAGTGATTTTTTTTCACCCCCCCCACCCCCGCTGCAGTCGTCTGAGCTTTATTTATTCGTGACGCGAGCCATTAATTTCACAGCAATTTTTATGAACACCACTGAACATCGGCACATGAAGCTGCATCCACTGCCAAATGTGATTAAAAAGCCCTCGATATATCAGACAGTAGACACACCAGCACACCGTGAGAACGCCAGCCACCACAAAGCTGAGTAGAATTTCTGGAAATTAATTTCACTATTTTGTTATTTCGCAAAGCTTTTTCAAATGTTGCACTATGAAAAATGTTACACTGCCACAATCGGTTTACATTGAGCTTGCAAACGAGCAATTTCCACCTCACAGAAATGCCTTAGAATGATTTATGTTTTGCACAACCATCTCAGATTTAATACCGTTTTTGTTGCTGTTTTTAAATAAATTCGCGAGGGTATGGAGTCAAATCGCCAAGCGCACTGGTCTAAAATACCGGGGGCATTCCTCCGAACGTAACCTTCAAGGCGAAGCCTCTTCCCCTGAACGGCCATTTCGCTGACACTGCTGGCCACTGTTGCTCGGGCAACGCGTGCACATACTCCCTAGAATATAGTTCTTCTTTAATATGCAACATTCAGAAATTATAATGCCATCTCAAAGCATGAAGAGGGCCGTGCAGTGAAATTGAATTACAGCCCCTAATGCTGTTACAGCAATATTGTTCTAAATTAGAGACGTAATACGATTATTCCACTGCCAAGCAGAACATTCTAGTGTAACGCTCACAATTGACACCGCTCAAAGAGAGAGAGGGGGGGGGGGAAACAAAACAAAAACATTATTGGATTATTTTGAACGAGAAGCATAGATTCAGGATGATGATTATAGTATGAGATTATTCATCCGCGAGATTTATGCCACAGCTTGAGCAGAAAAACACCGGATCAAGTACTGACGAGCATCTTCTTGGTTCTTTCGGTAAAGTCACGTAAAAGGGAAATAATAAAATAATATAAAATAAAACATAATAATAATTCTCACGACGTTTCGGCCACAACGCAAGCAGCCGTCCTCAAGTGAAGAACAGGTCTGTCGTGAGAATTATTATGTTTTATTTTTTATTATTTTATTATTCCCTTCTACGTGACTTTACCGAAAGAACCAAGAAGATGAATCCCTGCAGTCACGAAGCTTTAAATCGAAATCTATACTGACGAGCAGTCTCAACCAGGTATAAACACAGGACTGAGCCCCTTCTGTTGCCTACGATATGAGGTGGTGGTTCTTCCCCTGGCAGTGTTTATGGCACTGGTGTGTTAAGACACCAATTACACAGGTGTTTGAAGACACCTGCCACCTTGTGCTTGCTATTCACCAAACAATTATAGAAATCAACGTGTTATTGAGAGACTACATTGTACAAGCTGCCACAAACTATAAATCACATTTTTTTTATTGTTCTGAAAATGCCCATAAGCCAACACATTGGCTAATTTATGTTTGACTTAAGACAGTGCTATTAATGATTAACAAAGGTAAATTACTTGAAATATGCCTGCTGCCAATTCAGTTGCCAAAACATTACCTCGTATTTTACCTCACATGTAATTAAAAAAAAAGGATTAAATTCAGAAACGTTAAACGGTATTAGACAGTAACTACTTTAACAGCAATAAAACAAACACATTCCTGCGGAGGGAGCTGGTAGGAACGTTGGTTGCTCGGTCAATGGCCAGGGTCAATGGCCAGGGTCAACGGCGGCGTGGTGTATTCCGCAAATATGCCCGACTGTGAGGGCGGGCACAAGCCGGTGTGAGTAGGTTAAACGTTGAGTTTTATAAGGGCACCACGGGTGACCAGCCCCTCCCACCCTCCAGCCCTCACCCCCACCCCACCACCCACCCTACCCGCCCCCACCCTCCCCCTCACCTCCTCCCCCCCAGCCCTCCCTCACCCAGCGCACCCTTCCACCCCCCACCCTCCGCCCCCACCCTCCCGCCACCCACTCCCACCCCCAGCCCTCCTCCCCACCCTCCCCCCCACGCCTCCCGCCCTCCCCTCCCCCCCAGCCCTCACCGCCCCCACCCAGCTCCTCCCACCCTCCCCTCAATGATCAATATGTAATTGATTTATGATAATCACAGGAACAATTTGTGGCCTGAATATAACAAACCGTGCTCGGCGAGGATTACTTTAATTCGACTGCCCGCCCGGCGTCCCAAGCAGTCATCAGCTGAGCCTGATGCGACAAGAGTCTGAGTTGTAGACATTTCAACGTGGTACAGAGTTCAAGCTGATGCTGGATAAATTGCAGAAAGCAGATTCTACTCGACATTGACCACGGGATGCTCGTCGCACACATGTGCTATGCACCACATTCAAATCAGGTAATTTAAAACCGCAGCACGTAGGTGAAACTGTTTTGCTTGATTGAACACATCAATATAGGTTGACATACTGTGCTGATAACACTGAGGTAAAATGTGAGATTGTTGAATAAATTAAGTGCCAGACTTGGCCTTGATTTATTGATTGCAAATCGTTTAGCCAAAGAAATCGACTGCAATGTAATACAATTTAAAACGAGGCACATTTAACATCGAATTCATTTAGTTTATAAATACTGAGAAAAGGGAAGTAATAATACATTGCTTATTTTGCTTGAAAGTTTCTTTTACATTTTTTTATCATATTTTAAATAATGATGGTGATTTTCTAAAATTGTCTTGACCATGCTGCTAAGGTGGCCTTGCAATCGATCTCCTGGCGTGGCAGCTGAAACAAGTTTGGAAGAGTAGACCAAAACGTCCTTTCTGCAGGGATCTCTAGAGCTTTCTATATCAAAGGCCCTCCCGACAGCAGTGGTGCCAGCGAGTAATTGCAGGGCTGCACCTTTACCACCTTTGTACTACGCTTCTTTAACAACATCATATTCATCATATTGCTTTAGAGTACAAAAAGAGGAATGCAATAGCACATCATTTATAACGCTTGCTCGGTGTTCATTGGCAAGTAATACATCAAATAACTACGGCAGTTTTTCTCTCTCTCTCTGATCCATCTGTGTCTTAGAGAATGAGCACCGTTGCCCACCTTCGGAAAGTTCCGTGTCGTTCGGCGCCTCCTCGGCAGGATCTGCTGGCAGTACGCCCATCTCCCCGTTCTGGTCGGGATCTCTTTCCCACCAGACGATCTTCATCCCCAGCCATTCCCTGCACGCAGAGCAGCTTGCTTCCTTAGCAAGACAGCCAAACCTCCAGCAGGTGATGCATGCTGATGACAGATGAGTAATTATCTCTCTATCTCTTGAGTTTTCATGCATAAAACACATTGCACCTGGCAGGTCAACAATCTCACAGCCAGGTGTCCTGCAATGAATTTCTTAAGGCAGTGCATTTTTATTCTTGCATCATCAAAGCTAACATTGAAGAAGGCGTACATTTGAGCGTATCTACAAAGTATTGTCTGCGTGACAGCTTGAAACCAGGCTTAGTTGCCAGAGGGCAGACTGTACAGCTGTATAGCTTTTTTTTGTAAAATGTATGTATTATGCAGTCAAATATGCCACGTCTAATATTCTCATAGCAGATCTTCCTGCACTGCATTCAGCCGTGCATTACAATTCATTCACTCATTTATGGCGGGGAGGGGGGCCCAAAAAAGGTGTTATTTGCTAATTTTGCAAAAGTAATTACCAGCAGACGGATCTTCATTCGAGTTAATGGGTGGATGCAGTATGGGACAATAATTGCGTGGTGCCAAGCAAAATAGAGCGTGGAGTACATGGCAATGACTTCTCGAGCAGCACCACAGCTGCCAGTGCCCATTTACTGCCATCCCATAAGCTGTGCTACAAAAATGGGATTTGTTCTGCTGCCTCTTTCTGCTTGGGTATATCAATCTGGCCCCGGGTGTTTAAACAACAACAAAACAAGAGCAAAAATCTATAATTATATGCATCTGATCACCATTATAGCATATTCTGCATTATGTATTTAAGACAATGTTTGGCTGGCAAACTTTGATCAACAACCTCTCAATTTCAAAATGAAGAAGCAGCACACATACAGATCAAACAGGTACAGGTAGAACGCAGCTATTAAGGCCAGCAGAGCATATGGCACATGGTGAGTAATATGGTAAGGACCATGCCTGGCTGTCTTTGTCACCGTTGAAAGTTGATGTTGATACACCCATACCAAATATTATTTTTGAAGTGCCATCAACCGCGGACAAAGGGTGTTTGTGCACAACTGTGCTGGCAGTGGCGCACAAGCACGAGTAACACAACAACAGCCACAACAAACTCAACGCACTCGTCAAATAACGCTGCTTGAAAAGAAAATGCGGACACTAAGGCTACGTTTTGGGCTATGGCCCTTCTTCACAGCACATAGGGTGGCCAGTGCTGTGAAAAATATCCATTGGGTCATTGCTCACAATCTCGCATATTATGTTTTCTATTTAAGGCAGTGTTATTGATGAATGTGTTGAGTTTTTGTTTATTTAACATTATAGACTGTTCGGGCGAGGGCTGTAGGCGAATACCTATTAATGCCAGTGCGATGCACATGCAGGTATTTGGGCAGCACCATAACTTGCCGTCTTTTGACTTCCAACTGCTGACATTTGCGCACCATCCGGGTACTCATTCATAGCTCAAGTGACTTAGCAGAGGCCCATGACAGTTTGAGGTGCCACATTTCACCGATTTTTATTCACTGCAGGGAATCAAATCCAGGTCACCAGGGACATAATCACTGCACCACCGCTCGCTACCATGCGCCAAACTGTGGGCTCGTCACCGCTATTTAGAACAACAAAAATAAACAATCTCTCCCCGCCACAAAGTTGCCGAGCGAAAAATCATTCCAGTCTATTGATGATCGAGGGGTGGCAATGTTTGCAGCATCGGCTCGTCAGTGGAGGAACGACAGCTGGTTCGAAATGCAGAATTCCCAGGGTCCGCCTCCGGGTCATGGCTAGGAGCAGGACGAGAGCTATAGTCGGGCCCACCTGACATGCTGTGGTCCTTGGCGTCTTGTTGAAGCTGCACTCTGGCGTGCGGGAAATCGTAGCTCTGCGGGGGGTCGCTGATCTGACAAGGCACATCGTTCAGCGCGGCGCGACCGCAGGCAACGGTGGGTTATAGCGTGCGTGCGTGCGGTGACAACGGCCGCTACAGAAAACGTCCAAGAAAGCAAGGGAGATCCAATGCGCCTAACGTGATTCACGTTGCAAGAGTTATAATTATAATAATTATTCAAATGGAGAATGCGCATTTCATCCTAGGATCCCAATGCGCAATGCACGGAAAGCAGGATACAAAAACAGAACCAGGACAACCGACCAAACTAAAGGAAGGCCGGTTTAAAGAGATGGGTTTTAAAGGAGACTTAAATATATCTACCGACTCTGATTTCCTGATTTCAAGTTGCAAGGCGTCCAGCAGCTTTGGGTGCCACGCTAACAAAAGCCTGATCGCCAAAAGAGCGCAACCTAGATGGCATTAATAAACAAACATGTTTTACGCACATGTTACATAATGCACGTGTCTTCTTGGTTCTTTCGGTAAAGTCACGTAGAAGGGAAGTAATAAAATAATAAAAAATAAACATAATAAAATAATTCTCACGACGTTTCGGCCACAACACAAGCAGCCGTCCTCAGGTGAAGACCAGGTCTGTCGAGGCGACAGTGTCTGATCTGACAAGGCACATCGTTTCATTTAGACGCTGTCGCCTCGACAGACCTGGTCTTCACCTGAGGACGGCTGCTTGCGTTGTGGCCGAACGTCGTGAGAATTATATTTTATGTTTTATTTTTATTTTTATTACTTCCCTTCTACGTGACTTCACCGAGTGAACCAAGAAGATGAATCCCTGCAGTCACGAAAGCTTTAAATCGAAATTTAATGCACGTGTGTTACATAATACATGTGCGTGTGGGTTATATGTAGGGCCCAAATGTTTCACGTGATAATTGTGACCATTTACAGAGCATTTTTAGTAAACTGTACTGCTGGGTGGATGAATGCCTCCCGATGCCACGCAGCTCATTGGAGGTCATGTGAATATACTTCACTACGCAGGCCAGCGCACATTGAAGGGAGGGGAACTGATAGGATTCAGTTTCAGTTTCATTTATTAGGAATAACCCTGTGAGCCATGCAGCTCTTGACGCGGGTGCAACCGAGGATTGGTTCAGATATCAGCTGTGGCCAGGAATCAAATTAAAATTGTTGGGTTCATACCACAGCGCAAACCATTTATACATTTTAGCTTCTGTGTGTATATACATATATATTTGCCTTGCAAGACCATAAGGGATGGAGATGGCTTAGGGATGCTTTATCCAGCAGGTGATAAATCATGGCTGATGATGATTTATATACACGTGTGCATATTTAGCCAGGGAGCACAATTGACGTGCAACATCAACTTAAATGTCGTTTCTAAAGTCATTTTTTTTTAAATTTGTTTTACCAGGTCAGGCCCACTGGGCTATATAGCTCTTTTTTCAGAAGCGACCTGGCCACAAATGAGTGCTGAACGAATTGCTTATCATGTGGAATTGTACAGCAGCCAAATACTCTAAACGCATATTTCTAAATGTGGTGGGAAAAACTGGAGGACCCGGAGAAAAATCCACGCGACCGCGAGAACATGCAAAATCCAAATATACAGCAGCAGGCGTCATTGTCAGGATCGAACCCACGACTTCCTGCACACCAGGCGAGGTAGATAACATTTCGCCACCATGACCATTGGGGTCAAAGCACAAAAGCCAATACATATAGGATATTGGCGATGTAGCTGCCTTGGAATGGGACCAGTTATAAGGATGAATGGCCATATTCCAATTATGTTTCCTGTACCACACATGCCTTGTTGCCCTTTGAGGAGCATCACCCCTCTCCCACCAAAGTTTAAAGCTTCTCATTTTCACCGCCATCTATTGGTGGGCTTTATCAGTCTCATCACATTTCACGAAAGTGAAAACAGCTCAGGTAGCCCCTTCGTATAGGGGTGCACATGCTCATCAAGCCCTAACTTTAACCTGGTTTTACCCATCGCACTGACCATGTAGGCTCAATATAGGTCCAATATTGATGTAGTGTGAGATTGTGGTGACAAAGCTGCTGTACACTGTGTACGCAGAGGTGGTCATTTCAATGAGAATTGATCTTCATTGTTGATGAAATTCAAATTACATTCGCAATAGATTTTTATGGCAGAATTTTTTTTTTCTTCCTGCGATCGACTTTCGCTGGCGACTCTTCTGGGCTCAGTGCTGATTTCGGAGCTTATTCTCTGAGGAGTTAGCACCAGCGCCAGTCTGCAGCCACACGAGACTTCCTCCTAAGCAGGGTTAGTTAGTTGTGGCATTAAAGGGATCACGGCATCGGTAGGCACATGAGGTCTGCTGGGCCAACGCGAAGCGCACACCAGACACCGGCGCGTGCTCTACACAAACGCTCACTGTACTCACCTGCAAGGGTGGTATCCTCCATGCTTGCTTTTGGAGTGATCTTCATGGAACGAGTCACGAGGCTTATCGAACCAGTTGGTGTCTTCACGCCTCAAGTGGTATGCTTTAAAAAGTCAAAACGGAGCTCTGGGGTAAGTGGGGACGGGGGCACGGTCCTCGGTAAGGAGCCGCGTTGCGCGAGCACACGCAAAACGGACACCTCCAATCTGGGGAGGGCGCGCATGCAGATCCGTGGCGTGATTGGTTCATGCAAAAATCCATGGCGGGGTAAAAAAAATGTGCACGTATATATATAAAAGAGCATGCAAAAGAATAGAGAGTAACAAAAAGAAAGTGGTGTGAAGACATATTTTCAAGTATATTTTTTTTAATACAACAGAGAAAAAAAATAAAAATCTGCAGCATGAATGATCGCGTTTTTTTCTTCAGCAATTCTTGCATTTCATATGAGGTAGCTTGTGCTTTGTTTTCAAATCGAATGAAAGTTTGTCCAAAGTAATTTCGCTGTAGTCATGCGCAACTAAACGTTGCACACACGCCGATCCGCAGATTTGTTGAGGAGGCGCATGCAGTCCAGCAGCAAAACAGGAAGAAGAAAAAAGGAAAAAAGAAGCAAAACACAGAGAAAGTAAAAAAAAAGCACATCCAGGGTGGCATTTTGAAGCAGTCGCTGACCCATCCGCGTGCATCCGGCCTCGGGCGGCAGAGCCGTGTCTGGCGCGGCACACATTCCCCCGCTCAGTTACCTTCGCTGTCCGACATGGCGTGCTGCAGGTCGTCCAGGATGTACGCCACGTCGCGGTCGTAGCTACGCCGGTGCAGCTCCTTGATGTGCTGCTGCACTTCGGGCAGCGAGTGGCTTGAGCCAAACTGCTCACGCGTGTCGGCTGAGATGGGCGGCAGGGGCCCCGCGGCCGCCCGCGCCATGCCCATGGGCTGGCCCACGGGACTCAGAGGGCTCTCTTCCTCGAGTTCTGGGCTACGATGGGGATCCTCCCCTTGCTTTGGCTGATGATGAGATTGGGCGGCTTGCACCTCAGTTTCACCCCGGCGGCTCCCGGCACGTACGAGCTCATGTCCAGCGTCCCATCTTTGGCCCCCGTCGTCGCCGCCGCCGCGGCCTGCAGCTCGTGCTTAGTCATGGTCAGGTCGAGCCCGTGAACCGACGATGGCCGGAGCGGGTCAGCTCGATGCCGTACACGGACGAGGGCCGAGAACCGGCGCCTTCCATCCTGTAAATGGACGATGGCCTCGATTTTACTGCAGTCGAGCCCGTAGACGGACGTCGGCCTGGATCTGCTGCTGTCCATACCGTACACAGACGAGGGTCTCGACCTGCTGTCTCCAGGCCGTATGCAGACGTGGGCCTTGAGCGGGTGCTCTCCATGCTGTAGACTGAAGCGGGCCGAGATCTTGTGACGTCCAGACCATAAACGGACGACGGTCGCGATCGGTTGCTTTCGAGGCTGTACACCGACCTTGGCCGAGAGCGAGTGCCGGTGCTGCTCAATAAGTCAAGCTCGTTCGTGTGTCCCCTCGTCGTGAGCACCGAGAGCTTCTGCTGCTCCTGGATATTCTTCCTGAGGCCGTACGTGATGTCTCCCTGCAGCTTCTTGGCTCGCATCACAACGGTGGATGCCGCCTCCGTGGCCGGAGTCGTGGTTAAATAGGAGGGAAATTCAGACTCGACGTCTTTGGCTTCCTCAATTGGAGAGAACTTGGAGACCCTATGCTCGACGCCCAGCTTTCTGGATTTCAGCTGCTTGTTTCGAAACAACGGCCGGCATCAGCTGCTTCGCAGCTTCCTTTTCCAATGTGATCCTGCCGATGCTGTAGCGATCTGACTTCGAGGGTGCCTGTATTTCACGTCGCCATGGTAGAGCGTGGCGGTTCCTAGTGATCCAGAGGGTCAGACCCCCTCTGAAAACTCCTGCTTAATCTGCTGCTTCAACAGCTTGAGCTCGTAGGGATCTTTCATCGACTCGTCGTCGATTTTCCTGTGCATGTGTGACCTCGGCGTGCTCGACGTGCTTATGTAGTCGCTGATGTCCGACATCCTCTTTGGTCCCTGGAGTGATGTAGCGACGCTCCACTCTGTGCGTGCCCCCCAAGCTGAACGTGCCCCCGAATGGCCGCGCCTTTCGTGAGCTCGTTAATGTCGTCGATCATCACGTAGTTGCGCGCCGCCTGGTGCTCGAGATCTGCGTAGAATGACTCAGCGGAAATGCTCGACATGGGGCTGCTGGCCATGCTTCCCCTCTCCTCCAGCGCAGCCGAAGGTCAAGGTTGTCGTACATCTCG
The DNA here is from genome assembly GCF_018977255.1 of Callorhinchus milii. Lineage (NCBI taxonomy): Eukaryota > Metazoa > Chordata > Chondrichthyes > Chimaeriformes > Callorhinchidae > Callorhinchus > Callorhinchus milii. The sequence goes on from NW_024704746.1 coordinate 68,038,617, forward strand.
ACCGCCGACGTGGGCGACATTAGCAGAGGGTGGCTCTGCTGCAGCAACTCGTAGTTGGCCTTCAGCTTGGGGTCCAAGTTGATCAGCTGGGAATGCCGGGGCTTCTGCGCGAAGTGCGGCTGGTGGTGCGGGTGCATCGTGTGGCCCTGCGCATAGTAGGACGTGCCCGGCGTGGCTTGATACCCAGGCTGAGGGCCCGTGGCCATCTGGAAGCTCGTCGTGTGGTAGGGAGCGTGATGGCTTCCCAATGTCGGGTAGGTGGTGGTCAGGTAATCTGCCTGGTGGCTGGGCATCGGCTGGAAACTTGTGGCCTGATAACCAGCTAGGTGGCCGCCCAAGGTAGGGAAAGGGGTGGTCTGATAGCCCGACTGGTGCATCGGCAGGGTTTGGTAGCTGGTGGTCTGATACCCGGCCTGCGTTGTGGAAATGGTCTGGTGGCTCGTCGTCTGGTACGCGGGGCGGTGCGCTTCCAACGTGCTGTAGCCTGCGGCCTGTGACCGATAGGGACCGGCTGAGTCTGATAAAGCGGCTGCGGCTGGTAGGGCGCCTGCTGCAGGTACGAATTACTCGGCTGCGTGGTGGCGCCGGGGGTGTGCGAGAACTCGATGTTGAGCGAGTGGCGTGCGTTCGGAGCCAGGTACTGGGCGTACTGGTGCTGCGGCGCCGTCCTTGGCCGCTCGCCCTGGCGGCCGCCCTCCGCCACGGTGCCACGGATGTTGCTGACCTCGCTGTCGGACATGTAGTCGCGGTCCTCGGCGACGCCCCGCAGGTAGGCCCTCTCCCTCTTCTCGCGCTCCTTCAGCAGGGCGTCCTTCCGCCGGTTGATGCCCATCTCCAGGTAGCGAAGCTTGGCGTCGATCTCCTTCTCCTCCTCGTCCAGCTCCGCCTGCCTCTTGCGCAGCTTCGACGACTCCTTCTCCACAATCTCGAGCTCGCGGTCGATGTCCTGGATGAGCTTGGCACGGGCCATGGTGCTCGTGCGCCCGATTCGCTTGCGCGGGATGGACGCGACGAACGAGAGCGAGTTTGCGGAGCTGGGTGCCGGCGCGTCCTCCGGAGGGGGGTTGGGCAGCGTCCGCTTGACTTTCTTGCTCTGAGCCAGGGCCGCCGCTGCCGCCGCCGCCGTCGATTGCTGCGTGGGTTTGATCTGGAATGAAAGGGGGCGTTCGTTCACAAGAGCACGGCGTGCGACGTGAGGGCACAATTAATACTGCACACCGCTCCACGATTCCTCTCGCCGGAAACGGTTCAACGGCTAACGAGGGGCGGGTTCGGTGCACATGACGATAATCCAGCTCTACGGAGATGCGGTCGGGAATCGTGTTCTGATCATGTGCGCAATATGCCCGATTTGGAACAGCGTGTTATCAAATGCAGGAGGCAGCGGAGCAAATACGTTGCCGACCTATTTGAGCGCTGCCAAATTATTTATTTGTTTTTCTCCTTCCTGTGCACGCATGCGTTCCTTCAAAGTATTTCAGTTTCACACCACACACCTCGTTAAATTGGGTCACATCCCACAGAGCAGCCTCACGATAAAATATTGATGCTCAGTGAAGTTTCCCTGGATAATTATAACTGTTATACCTACATTAATTGTGAAAATCCGAAGTGGTGTGGAATTATCTCACTGGCCATTCAATACCTCCAGAATTCCCTGTCATTACCCTGATGTAGCCATTGCCTACTCCAACTATAAACTGTTGCTCAATATGCCCGGTAGATTTCAATGACACGCAGCAATGCACATTTAAAATTGACATTGTAAGAATTATTTTGCACCACGTATCGCCATTAACTTGTGGCTGAGCCAATTTCTTCCAACAGCAATCACCATTAAACTAACATGTGCACCGTGATGAATTTATTTTCAATGCATAGAGTAAATGAACCATAAAATTAACCAACTTCCTATAGTTTAAAAATAAGACCAACACATTCCCCAATGTTATATTATGTCGATAGCAAAACATGCACACTCTCATTGCATTTGTTATTGGTAACTGAGAGCAAAGTGAAAAAGTGTTGAATAAATAAACACGTCTTTCTTCCTGTGTATTAAATGGAAATTATTAATTATCGCGCTAACTGCAAAACCGTTGAACATTCTGCCAGCTACCTGTCGGCACCATGCAGTTGTAATCTCGGATATTTTACTGTAATTGTTTTTTTTTAAGGCAAAACATGAAATCATTTAGACTCCAGGTCACGATCACCATTGATTTTCCGAGAAAACAAATATATTCTAAACCAATCGATATCCTGTCTGCATTCGATCAGTGCTTATTAAGCCCTTTTTAATTTACAGGTGCTACAAACCGACCTTGCTGCCATTGAGCACGTACACGCTAGTTGATTAAATGAAATTCATGTGAGTTAGTGCACTTCAATGCTTCATCGTCGTCTTCATTAGATGTGTTATGTTATTTTCACAGCATTATGGAACACAGTTTTAAACCTGACAATATATTTTAAAACCTGGTCTCTCACCATAAAATGTGTTTTAGTGATTAAGAAAAGGTATACAATTATGAATCTCACATAGAGAGTAAATCTTCTCTTTAAGGTGGAGTTCAATGGTATAAGCCCGCAGCAGATGATCATCAGCCATTGTGATCATCTGATCCGACCATTTACTGCAAGATCCGACCATGTCTGTCCAGTGCTCGCCGAGCTCCATTGGCTTATGGTTGCCGAACAAATAGATGATAAGGTCGCCCTCGTTACACATAAAGTGCTTGCCACAAATAAACCACAATACCTTGTTGATCTCATCAATGAGCATACACCATCATGCGAACTCCGGTCATCCTTGCAGCGTCTTTTGGCTGGCCCTCGAACAAAAATGGCCACTGCATCGTGTGCATTCAGATGAGCTGCGACCATCTAGAACGCTCTTCCTTCCGATATTAGGAAGCCACTGGAGCTATGCACTTTTTAATCATCTAGATTGAAAACTCATTTCTTTAGAACTGCTTTTTGTGTTTAATTTGTTGTCCTTCTCCCGCACATCCGATTAGCACAGTTGGCTACGTACGGTTCGAAAGAAGTTCAACGTACATACACACATGATCTATCCACTGCTAAATGAAGACCTCCCCAATCTGTCATCATCCCCCATGATCGCGCGATGTAACAATCCGTTTAGTTCTTGCACACGCACAAGCTGATGCCAGCACTCTAATGTGCTATGAAGAAGGGCCATTGCTCAAAATGTTGCCAATTTTAGAGAAATATTTATTTTCAGGCCGCAGTGTTATTGACAAATGTATTGAGTTCATTGGGATATGGTAATTTTTCGTGCAGCAATTGATGGCAAACCAATATTCACCTTTCAAGCAGCTGCACCATGGCTAACTCCGCCACTAAATGGGCCTTCCAGATCAGTGCCTGTCCGCTTCGATATGTGCGCCAGTTACTGCACCCACCCCGCGCTTACATCCACCAACATAATTTCACTCTGACTTAATTACATTTACAACACAATTTGGGTTTGGATGCATCCAGTTAACTTTTAGCGAGATCCTGATGGATGGGCGACATCTGATCATGGTCAATTATTTGTAAATGCAGGCGAATTTAAACTTGCGTTCTCTGCACGCGCGTGCCTCCGACAGAAAATAAGCAACGAGCATAATGAAGAGCGCTCACTTATAGCGCTGCCCATCGTTGCTCCGAATAACAATCAACACCACCAATATGTATCTCAGTGGCAGCTGTCACTAGAGCTGCCGTATATTAAAATGAAAATATCTATAAAAAATAACTTTTGACTTGCAGCTGGAAGTACTGAAAGGATTCGTAATGGAATCCCTCTTTGCATTGTGATATTATAATTGCAGCTCAAGTCGTGGACGAGGTGCGTCTGAACAGAAAATGCCACTTAATCTGCAGGAATTATAAGGTCCTGCTGCGTGCATCAATGTGAAAAAGACGCATCAGTGTGCGCGTATGGTTTGCCAGGCAAAGGTGGCACAAACATCCTTCAATTTGGCATCAGAGAGAGAGAGATGCAATTGAGGCTTTCAGGCAGCGCAGTCGGTTCTGCCCAAGATTGACGCTGTATTAAACCCAACTAAACCAGGGCACATGTCATAGGTATGGCCTCCCTACCTCCCTCTCTCTCTCTAAGAGCCATTACAGCTTCCAGGAACCCATCCCAAGGGCAGGCAATAACAGTGCCACAGCCAAAGGAAATACATTCACACATGCATACCTAATGCAAACAACAAAAATGCAAAGCATTCTTATTTGCAGGCCAAAGTGCAAAAAAACCCAATTCACCATGTCCGCCACCACTACTGGCTTCTGTCTATTACATTGGCTGGTTATGTACGGTGCAAAAGAAGTTGAACATAAATATATATATTCGTCTGTTGTGGACGGGCGGTGCAGTTGTTCGGCTAACTGCGCTGCAAATTCGGTGATCTAAGTTGTATTTCTGGCCATGACTGACATCAGTGACGAGTGATATCGTGAGAACCCCTCCGCACCATCACCACCTCTTCACAAACCTGCACTGACTAACGCCCATGACTGACAAGGCATGGGGAGGCCTTCACACAGTGAAATTACATTATAATCTTTTTCCTATTCTTGGTTCTTTCGGTAAAGTCACGTAGAAGGAAAATAATAAAATATTTTTTATATTTTTATTATTTCCCTTCTAGAATATGAATCCGTGCAGTCACGAAAGCTTTAAATCTAAAAAAAACGTATTCCTATTATTATGGCGAGGCAGTGTTCATTTCAGATAATCTAAATTAACCAAAAACCGGAACTAGAAACTGGAGTTAATGCCTTATTTTAATGGATTGAAACCAAAAAGCTACCCTCTCCATGTCCGTTTGTCTCTCGAATCTCAATTCGTCTCTCTGTAGCTCTGTCTCTCTGTAGCGCTGTCTCAGTAACTCGCAACACAAAGAAATGTTTTTTTTTGCGTTAGATCGCGTAAATATATAAATGTGTCGTTAAAACCCACCACCACCCGACACAGCCAACTAGTAAGGGTTGTCACGTAAACAGAACGTGCCAATTCGTCACTAGTACAGCACACCGGTGTGTTGGAGAGCCAAGCCACAACATTTTCAGTCCGAGTACGACGTTTCGTCAATAATTACAACTAGCTTCATCAGGTGACAGACAGATTTGTGGCGGGTTTTAATGACACATTTATATATCTAACCCCAAAAAAAAAGCTCTATTACGGATGATATTGGTCGCGAAAGCCTATGTGTTAAAGACACAGAAATGTGTTTGAAGCAACTAAAACACATCTCTCTCTCTGCTTTGCAAATAGACATTGCACATTGGCAGTGTAGCAACATAAAGCCTCCGATGTAATCTATATTGTAAAATGCAGCCTGTATTGTAAAATAGAATATGCAGGGGATCATTGTTTAGGCTACAGGAAGATCTTCGTTTTGCAAAATTTGTTGTTGATATTTTTGAGCTAATATGCAAATTCAAAGTGATTAAAACCTGTTTTTTTGCAGATGGTTGACTATAAGTTAAAGTTCTGTGACCATTTTGAACGGATGGAACAATAATCAGTTCAGTTGGTTTTGGGGTAACCTGAACCATAGCCAAAAAAATTAACCCATAAAAACAAAGTTTTTCACTATAAATCCTTTATATGCGTGGCGGCTAGAGTCCTCTCGTTCTCTGGCTTGAGATGGCTGCCACCTATGGGTCAGATGATTGCCTGCCACCATTAAGCAATTGGTAATTAAATATAATTAATTTTTTCCTAAAAAGTGTAAAATTTTGGGAAAATTTTTTTCACGAAAATAAATTGTCATGCACAACGATTCTGTGTGCAAAATGTCAGCTCGATTGGATCACGGGAAGTGGGTTAAAAAACGACCGAAGATTTGCACGGTCGTAAGCGCGCAAGCGCGCAAGCAAGCAAGTGAACTTAATAAAAAGGATTTAAAAATTTACCCGTAAAAACAAAGTTTTTCACTATAAATCCTTTATATGCGTGGCGGCTAAAGTCCTCTCGTCCTCTGGCTTGAGATGGCTGCCACCTATTGGTCAGATGATTGCCTGCCACCATTAAGCAATTGGTAATTAAATATAACTTATTTTTTCCTAAAAAGTGTAAAATTTGGGAAAAAAAATTTCACGAAAATAAATTGTCACGCACAACGAGTCTGTGTGCAAAATGTCAGCTCGATTGGATCACGGGAAGTGGGTTAAAAAACGACCGAAAGATTGCACGGTCGTAAGCGCGCAAGCAAGCAAGTGAACTTATATAAAGGATTTAAAAAATGCATCGATTCGACTCACCGGTAAGTGATACATGTGGCGAGTTTTTTTCTCTCTGGCTGGTGTTCATGCAACACTGCCAATGTTTTTTTCCTTATGGGTGCTGCGGTGGCGAGGTGATAACTACCTCGCCTGGTATGCAGGAGGTTGTGGGTTTGATCCCGACCCTGACGCCTGCTGTATATTTGAAGTTGCATTTTCTCCCCGTGGTCATGTTGATTTTCCTCCGGGTCCTCCAGTTTTTCCCTCCACATTTAGAATCTACATGCGAATTAAACGTATTTGGCTGCTATACATTTACACGTGATAAGTAACTTTGTTGAGATATCATTTTTGTCCAGATTGCTTCTACAAAAGAGCTACATAACTCCGTGGGCCTTATCTGGCAAAAAAAAAGCTGACTTGAGTTTTTTTTTGCATTTCTTTTTACACGAAGCTGCACCATAAAAATATTGAACGCGCCCCAAGTGAGTTTCCGATGTGGAATGTGTCACTGCTAGGTTACAGAAAA
>NW_024704746.1:68045422-68109986 GCF_018977255.1 Callorhinchus milii
TGCTGCTGTAGTTTGAGTGCACATCCCTAATTTCTCGTGACTTCTGCCGTTCCCCCTGATGTGAAGGCGCTGGGGCCAATGTAACTTGCTGTTGTTGTTGTTGCTCTGTGTTCCGGCAGGAATGCAAGTGCTGGAATGGAACGGGATTCCTTTGACGGGAAAAAACCTATGAGGAGGTGCAGTCGGTCCTCACAGTACCCACAGGGGAAGCTGAAATATGTGTAAGACTGTGAGTTTTTCCCCCATCACTCTGCTTACCGTTACAGCCTCATGACTTTTATTTTACATCATGTTATAAGGTGGAACTTTTATACACACACCTCCCTGTCCCTCAGAGCAGATGTCTCCTCACCCGCACCACTCGAATGCCATTTCCTTTGCTCTCTCTCTCTCTCTCTCTCTCTCTCCCTATGGTGTCTGTGCTGGGGCTCGCTCCCCCACTGGAGCTCTCTACTCTAACCCCATTCCCTGCTCTCTCTCTCTCCCCCCATGGTGCCTGTGCTGGGGCTCGCTCCCCCACTGGAGCTCTCTAATGCCTGCCGTTTTCCCTGTAATATTGTTCCTCTTCTCCATGTTCTTCACCCCGCTTTCTCCTGCTCCTTTCTGCTCTCTCTCTCACTCTCTCCCGCGCGCTCTCCCAACTTGCACTTCTCTCTCCCACTCTCCTTCCCTCTCCTGTTCTTTCCCATTCACCTCTTCACTCTCACTCTCCCCCACACCCTTTAACACTCTGAAACCTGTGTCCAATTCCCTCGAGTGCAGCAATGATTATCGACACCGCACATTGACCGATTAATCGTGTGATAGATTTCATTTAAATCGTATTGAATGAGATTCTGGTCACTCCCCTCCTCCCCACCAAAAAAAAACTTTCTTAAACATTTTCTCTGGTTGTGGGACATCTGACAGCTAAAGGTATATGAAAGGTCTTTATTTAAAAAATCTATGTTTTATACTCAACAGAAGTGCAGGAGGAAATGTACAATACACGTGTAATATTAATACATATTATGGTTGAGCAATTAAAACATTATTTTGTTTAAGTTCAGGCTGAATTTTAAACACATTTGTCACCTAAAATAATTATTGGAGGTATTCAACGATACGTTTGTGCTATATTAGCAATGATACGAATTTAAACTAAGTTAAATATGTATTTGGCTCATGCGCATGCACGTACATGAATACAATCATTGGCGCATTTGAGTCTCCAATTAAAACTTAACTTTGTGTGTCTGGCTCCATGTCTGCCTTGCTCCGAAAAAGCTTGAACACGTCTGCAAGGAATATAGCAGCATCCACCCATTTGCTAAATCCTATTCAAACACCATTTTATTCAAAGAACCAGGTCAGAAATCGAAACATTGTCCGTGCTAATATAGTTCAATAAGTTAATTCAAGGCTATTGACACTATAGTATCTGCACTGAGAAACCCTATATTAGCGGGTCTTCTGACAAAATAATTATTTTTACTTGTTATTAACAGGTTTCCGCGTGTAATCAGGCTACGCAATGGTTTGGATTGATGAATTGGTGGATTTCTACCGGATGGAGGCACCGTATTCACATCAACGTGGCCTTGCTAGCGGCGTATAATGTGAATGAAAAGGCACAAGCAAGAAATACTGTGGCTGTCAGTCAGCAGAGCTAAAAACCGAGGTCCGCGATCTTGCCTACTGGTAATTCATGGCGCCTGTCCAGATTAAGACAGATCATCGGTCTTTTGGCAAGGCTTCATTAACTGCCTGCCCTGCATATGGAGGTGAAGGGCCTCCTATTCCACACGGCGTTATGGTAATTAAAACGTAACCTCAAATGTCGTGTATTTACTGAAACCGCTTATTCTCTAAGCCGCTGTTTATAGATCCTTCCCAGCCTGAGTAGGTCACCTTTGGTCCTGCCCAGCTTCGAAACCATCTATTCCACAGACGCCAAGGCAGGGAATGCACCCGTGAGCATGTACCACCGTGGAGAGTCGATGAAACAGGATCGAGTACGGGTGCGAGGAGGATTGTTACATTACAGGATTACGAGAGATGGCGACAGTTTGGCGGCGGCCTTCAATGCCGCAGTGAATTGCTCGGGGTTGATGCTAATTTCATTGTCGCATCACGTGACCTTTGTCACCTCATCACGTGAGGTCTTTCAATCTGGACCCTTCACCAACGTCATACTTTCTTCATCACCCCACCCACTCAGTGACGCATGATATTCACAGATTTAACAAGTAGTGCGTTCCTGTTTCCAAGGTAGTTTACGATAACGTGCAAGGAAATGTTGTCTCAACACCATTACTCTGTGGTTTAATTTGTTGAATTCTCGTCCTACATTTTAATTATTTAATTGGTTTCAATGTACAGTATAGGCGATTGTGAAGCAATGTATTTTTTTACAGATATATTTACATGTAAATTTTACACATGGATAAATAAATAAATAAACACTGCAGATCAGCTGCACATTATTTTGGCTCACTTTTTAAAAGCCTCAATTGTTGTTTAGAATGTATTTTTGAGGAATGCATTGATGTTCTCGTTATGAATGAAATCACACAAAATTCATAATAAATCGGTTATTGAAAATGCTAAGATTATAATTGAAACCGTATTGATTTTTTTTAGTAAATTGTAGATTTCGTTCTAAAAAATACCTTTAGTATGCCGTATGCTTCAGTAAAATTATATATTTTGCTATTATTGCTTTGGTTTTTTAAAATCTCCCAATGCTGTATTAATATTAAAATGAAGCTGCAAGATTGGTTCTCTTATTATAGCTTAACAGTGACTATACAGCCTCTGTAGGGCTCTAGATATGCTCCTGTATACATGGCCACTGACATGCCTGCAGTGAGAAAATGACACATTTTAGGTGCATAATGCGACATATCTGCCACTTCGAAATGGTTCGATTAAACTTAGAAGACAATGCTCACGAGACCTATAAATTAGCCGCTAAAATTCACTAAACTTAATTTTTCAGCTCAATTTAATTTCCACTGGAGGATAAAATGGCCATCGCAACATTGCGTCAGTCATCGGGGGCTGTTTGATCTCCGTCACTATGCTGGTGCTGCTCGGTGTGAGTTGGTGAAGTGGCAGGGGAGGGGGAGGAACGACCGGTTCAGATGTGACGTGCCACTGACGTTAGAATAGTGGCTGAGAATCAAACATTTTGCAGGCGTCACAGCAAACCATCTCTCTCCCATGATAATAATAATTTAAAAAATTACGACAAATCTAAAAAAGATTGGAAGGATGTGTGATCATTTATGGCACTGTAATTGAAAGTAACATGTTTTAAAAATGCAATGAAACTTTTTGCAAATAATTGTCAAACTCTAGAGTAAATACATAATATATATTCTGGCATAATTCAAGTAGCATTGTTGTATGTTTTAGCTGTGGGAAGTGACATTGCGGTGACATATTATGCTTTTTCAACATGTTGACGTTTATTATTGATCTTATTTATTCCTCTACAATGGCAGGTCAAACCTTGTTGCAACTTATTATTATTATTGTTTTAAATTAAAACCTCCACAAATAAATCGGTGGTATTTCAAGCAGCGTTCATTTGGTAAAGAAAATAAGTAACAAAAATTGTTGTCAACAGTAAAAAAAAAGTCAACAGTGAGTATGATTAGTAGAAAATCATGATCCATGATAATAACTACAAATACCCACGAGAAACCCAAGCATAACAATGATGAGATCAAAAATAATGAGTCTGATTGAAGATGCAGATGAAAGTAATTTTGCGGTGTATTTAGAGACTGCAGTGCACTGATGAATACCAAACTTTGTGATTGACTAGATCGGTGTAAATAAACACGATTTACTGGGTTCACTCATTGGCTGACGTGGTGATATTGGGGTAGACAAAATTGCACGCCTCCTCACTCCGACCAACATTTCACGACGAAGAGTGGATTACGATTGATGGCTGCTACACGCGCGTAAGAGAACGACTATGTGACATCCACAGACTATGACTGGACTCAAATCCCCCAAATTGTCTATACGAAGACTGTGACCAGAATATACAATGCTGACTAAATTATGAACTGGTTTCTAGCCACGTTCATACCGTGTGCCGAGAATCCTTTCATTTTGTCCCCTTGATAATGAAAAGGAAACATGCCAATGTGCCTACAGAAGAAAGGCTCAAACCTGTACACATTGCACAAAGAAGCAACGAGAGACGCCTGCTCAGACTCACACTGAGAGACAGAAAAAGAAACACGTGGACGAGGGAACAAATGGAAATTAGAAGCATCGTATCGACCGGCAAGGAAGTGAGTGAGCTCTGACCATGAAAACGGTCACCATGAATATGGAGACCGGGCTCAAAGGCAGAAGAGGTGAGATGGGTGAAGGTGTTGTAGCACCGTGAGGGGTTGGCGATGGTGCGGGGAGGGCCTTCATCTGATAGTGGATATAATATAATAATTTACATTTCGTAAGGGGCATTTCATCCAAGGATCCCAATGCGCCGCCGTGTATGGAAAGCAGGAAATAAGACAGAACAGCAGCGTAAACGACCACAACTATTGGGAAAAGGGAAATTTAAAGAGGTGAGTTTTCAGGGCAGCTTTAAATAGCTCTAAAGATTTTGATTGTCTAATTGTCAGAGGCAATGGTCCTGGAGCTGCACAGAAAAAGCTCGATGTATGATCTTTATCAGCAGCCAAGATCATGGCTGCTGCTGCTGTTGATGGTGAATGGAAGGAAACTGGAGTAAAAAATATAACTGCTGGCTGAATTTAACTGATTGGCCGTGTCGGGTGGTGGAGGGTTGCGAGACATTTATAATAACGCGATATAACCCAAAACAAACCTTCATTATGAATAATATTGGTCGCGAAAGCCTACGTGTTAAACTGAATTTAACTTTCGATTTAAAGCTATCGTGACTGCAGGGATTCATCTTCTTGGTTCTTTCGGTAAAGTCACGTAGAAGGGAATTAATAAATAATAAAAAATAAAACATAATAATTCTCACGACAGACCTGTTCTTCACTTGAGGACGGCTGCTTGCGTTGTGGCCGAAACGTCGTGAGAATTATTTTATTATGTTTTATTTTTATTATTTTATTATTTCCCTTCTACGTGACTTTACTGAATTGAACTGCCATGAAAAACACCGATTATAATGACACACTAGTTATCATCAGCTCGCATCACTTGACTATCCCCTTATAACCCTTTATACTTTTGCTACACTGCATTCGGCCTCATCAAACACTAACCCAGGGCTTTAACACCCATCTCGGACCACGGCCTCAAAACTCCAAGAAGCGCCGTTGCAGATTTGCAAATGGAAGACGCGAATGCTGTAGTTTACCTTAACACTCAACATATTCAACACAACAAACACAGTATTCATATATTATTGAGCGCAGGCTGCACGATCCTTGTCCTCGTAGTCCTTGCCTGCAATCCAGCAACTTGCAGGCTGACTCACAGATCATGCATAAATGAGTCGTGAATCACCGGTTCTATCAAGGGCCGTGATATCCATAAAACATCTGCCTGCTAACTAACATGATTCCTTTGAAGGCAGCAGCATAGCAAGAATGTTTAATAATAATTAATTACATCTGTAATGCAGCTGCATCCCAATGCGCTGTCTATGGAAAGCAGGAAATAAACAAAATCAGGGTAAAAGGCTAGGACTCGGCAGTAAAGGCCAATTTAAAGCGGTTAGTATTCAAGACAGACTTAAAAGGCTTTACTGACTCTGATCATTCTTATTACCTTAGGAAATGCATTCCCTAGTCTGGGAGCTGCACTGGCAAAAGCCGCTCACCCCGGGAAATTAGCCTTCACCTCAGATTCCTTAGAGGAAGGCGATCCAAAGGTTTCGGGGAGCTCGTTGGAGCGTAAACAGAGATCGTCCCTGCAGATATTGTGGGGCTAACCCATTGAAAGCCGTGTAGATCAGCCGCAGGATTAGATACAGGATCTCTGTGCTGAGTTTCAGAGTCCTCCGGGCACACTGGCTTCATCACCCAAGCCTATAAACAAACGTCTTTCATTTTAAATAGAAATCACAATAATAACACGTGACCTTTCATCTTCTTGGTTCTTTCGGTAAAGTCACGTAGAAGGGAAATAATAAAATAATATAAATAAAACATAATAAAATAATTCTCACGACGTTTCGGCCACAACGCAAGCAGCCGTTCAGGTGAAGAACAGGTCTGTCGAGGCGACAGCGTCTGAATGACTCATTCATTAATCATGATGCTGCTGTAGTTTGAGTGCACATCCCTAATTTCTCGTGACTTCTGCCGTTCCCCCTGATGTGAAGGCGCTGGGGCCAATGTAACTTGCTGTTGTTGTTGTTGCTCTGTGTTCCGGCAGGAATGCAAGTGCTGGAATGGAACGGGATTCCTTTGACGGGAAAAACCTATGAGGAGGTGCAGTCGGTCCTCACAGTACCCACAGGGGAAGCTGAAATATGTGTAAGACTGTGAGTTTTTCCCCCATCACTCTGCTTACCGTTACAGCCTCATGACTTTTATTTTACATCATGTTATAAGGTGGAACTTTTATACACACACCTCCCTGTCCCTCAGAGCAGATGTCTCCTCACCCGCACCACTCGAATGCCATTTCCTTTGCTCTCTCTCTCTCTCTCTCTCTCTCTCCCTATGGTGTCTGTGCTGGGGCTCGCTCCCCCACTGGAGCTCTCTACTCTAACCCCATTCCCTGCTCTCTCTCTCTCCCCCCATGGTGCCTGTGCTGGGGCTCGCTCCCCCACTGGAGCTCTCTAATGCCTGCCGTTTTCCCTGTAATATTGTTCCTCTTCTCCATGTTCTTCACCCCGCTTTCTCCTGCTCCTTTCTGCTCTCTCTCTCACTCTCTCCCGCGCGCTCTCCCAACTTGCACTTCTCTCTCCCACTCTCCTTCCCTCTCCTGTTCTTTCCCATTCACCTCTTCACTCTCACTCTCCCCCACACCCTTTAACACTCTGAAACCTGTGTCCAATTCCCTCGAGTGCAGCAATGATTATCGACACCGCACATTGACCGATTAATCGTGTGATAGATTTCATTTAAATCGTATTGAATGAAATTTGATACGTGGGGGCAGGCGATGGGGGGGGACACAGAGGGAGCGGGAAAGAGGGGGGAATGAGATGTGGGGTTGTGGGGGGGAGGATAAGGGGAGGGGGCGATGGAAGAGGAATAACACACAGGATTGTGGGTGGAGGGAAGTGACTGACTTTTTTCCAGTCGATAAAGATGGCGTGTGTGTGTGTGGGGTGGGGGGTGGGGATGGAGTGGGGGGGGTCAGAGGGCTTGAGGAGGGTCCCGCCATTAACCATTGGCCAGTGAGAGCCACACACACTGACCTCCTCTCTCACTCTTTCCCCCCCCCCACAGAGATGTCAACATGCTGTCAGGCTCAGAAAGTATCCAACACCTGGATTTACACAGCCCAGCCAAGGCTGGTAGGTACTGTCCTCCCGCCCGCCTTCCCGCGTGGATCATGTTTGTACATCCGTGTGCTGAGCACTACCGTCATGTCAATATCATCATCCTGTCCCTCCACTCAGCGAGATCTGGCCCGGCCCACCCCGCCCTCGGCGGTCAAGCCTTCAGCCTTCTGCCCCACCCTCTGGAGCTCCATCCCACAGTCCCTTCGCCTCACCACCTCCGTTGTCTCCTTCAAGGCCTGTCTCAGAAACTTCCTCTTCGACTGTGCAACTCGTCACATTTACACGGCGTCTTTCGCGTCAGGAGGACGTCCCCAGACACTGGACAGTCAGGGGTGGACCCGAGCTGGAGGGGTTGGAGGGCAGGGAGGGTGGGGGGCAGGAGGGTGGGGGGTAGGAGGGTGGTTGAAGACCCGATTGAAGAGGAGGGTCTTGCGACATGCCTTAAAGGAGGCAAGGGAGGGGGCGGGGGCAGGCACAGGGGCTCCTGCGAGGTGAGCGGATGAAGAGTGGAAGAAAGACAAAGAAAGATGACAGGGAGACAGAGAGGTACATTGCCTTGAAATGTCAAGTGTGTGTCATGTTCACTGTTTCTGCACATCACCTCCAGCCCAACACACACAGAGAGGAGCCGCAGGCACTGTCACTCTCTGCCCCCGCCTCAGCTTCCGCAGTGGGAGAGCAGGGAACGTCTGTCCTGGTGATAAATAATTCACACGTCTCTCTCTCTGTCTCTGTCTCTCTCTCTCTCTCTCTCTCTGCTTCATGGCTCTCGCTGAGTATTTCGATCGGAATTGGAAAGTGGCCGGTTTGTTGACAGAAGGGGAGGGGAAACAAGCCGAGGGAGAGGAGAGAGAGTTGGAGGGACAACGCGAAGACAGGCGCGAAAGGAGAGTGAGAGAAAGAGGAAGCGACACAGAGAGCGGAAGAAAGAGAGGGAGAAAAAAAAGAGCGAGACAAAGCGAGAGAGTGAGAGCGGGAGGTGTAGAGAACAAAAGAGAGAGAACAGGAGAGAGATGTGAAGAGCGAGAGAGATTGCGGATGGGATCAGACAGCAGAGGAACACAGATGATGAAAGGCAGGTTCATTGTCCAGGCAATGGGAGATGAAAGAGGGAGGATGTTTCAGTGGCACCAACAAGGAGACTTGGATCCCATCTGAATTATAAATATTGTATAATAACCTTGGGTTAAAGTGGCTCATTAGATCACAGTTCCTGATCGGACATTTCTCCGCATGCCATATGTATCTAACACACACACAAACCCGTCACCGTGACCGGCCGGGTGTCTGACCACACGGAAACCCGTCACCGTGACCGGCCGGGTGTCTGACACCCACACGGAAACCCGTCACCGTGACCGGCCGGGTGTCTGACATGCACTGTGGGGGCCGGTGGAGCAGTGTCACCTGGTGGCTGTGCTGTGGTTGCCCTGACCGTTGCCCACCGTGCTCGCTATCAGGGTTGTTGGCTGCCTCAATGAGCAGCTTCTCTCTCTCTCTGTGTTTATTAATAATAATAATAATAATTTTTTTTCGCTGATAATCGCAGGAGAAAAACAAAAGTCTCCCGGAGTTGATCCCAAACAGCTGGCAGCCGAGCTGCAGAAGGTGTGGCAACAGATGCCTTCAGGCTCAGAGCGAGCTGCGCACAGTCACTCCACCACCACCTCAGCCGGCTCCAGCACCATCCCCAGCCCCGGTCAGCCCGGCTCACCCGCTATCAACAAGAAACGGCACAGCACTAAGGTCAGCTTCGCCATGTCCATCACACCCAACGCTCAGGGGGAAAAAAAATGCCTTCGGCTCATCTGATCTCATCCCAATCCCGGCCTGACTGACCGTCCATCCTCCCATCACAACGTCCGGCTGTTTCCTGAACGATGCCAACGTCCTGGCCTTGACCCGTCCTTCCTGGTAACTGCTGGAGTCTAACCAGCTAAACCCACACAGCGCTTGGCCACTGAAAGAGAGAGAGCGCTGTCTGGCCAAGCTTTCCCGCTGCTTGTCCAGCAAGGACCACCCTAACCCACCCCGTTAGTCAGGGCTTTGGCTCCGGGGTTACCAGGGGCTGAGGGGGAGGATTCCCTGCCCCAGTGACTGGTCGGCCCTTCCAGGTCCTGCCGATGGGCCGGGCCGGGCTGTGCTGCCATCAGCAGTGAGTGCCCTGGGACACTGCGGCCCCTCCCGGCTCAGGACCCGGGGACTGGAGATCGGCACAGAGAGTGAGGGGAGGGGATGGGAGGGGGCTCTGTTGCCAAAACATGTCACCTGGGAGCCAGTTCAGCTCCCCATCCCCAGGGAAGATAAGGAAACATCTCCCTGACAAACAGCGGAGGAGAGAAAAGGAAAGACACGGGAATTGTTACCAAATCTGTTGGTCTTTTATCTGTTTACAGCCTTCCGATGCCACAAGCAAGTCACGTCCGATCAGTGGTGAAATTCAGGTAAAACCCATCTCATTTACCATCCGCATCTCACCCACCTGTTCGCCTGCACAACACACAGTCACTAACCTTTACAAGTAAAGCCCTGTGAAGCGCTTTGAGAGCGGAGCTCTCTACTTTGATCCCATTCCCTGCTCGCTCCCCATCGTGTCTGTCCTTATCGGTCTCCCCCCTCTCCCTTACTCCCTGTTCAGTGATGTAAGGTAACAGTATTTAATAATAATATAACAATAATCCTTCTTATTAATTTTTCACGGCTATTTAATAATAACTGATGGTCATTCTCCCCCCCCTCCACTTTAGCTACAAATGAACTATGACAAGCAGGTTGGTAACCTGGTGATTCACGTGCTACAGGCTCGGAGCCTGGCGTCCCGGGACACCAACGGCTATTCCGACCCGTTTGTTAAAGTCTATCTGCTGCCAGGAAGAGGGTAAGTGACCCGTCTGCTGTGTGGCTGACGTGGGTGTGTGTGTGTGTCTGTGTCTGTGTGTGTGTGTGTGTGTCTGTGTGTGTGTTGATGTGTGTGTGTGTTGTCTGTGTGTGTGTTGGTGTGTCTGTCTGTGTGTGAGTGTCTGTGTGTGTTGGTGTGTCTGTGTGTGTGTGTCTGTGTGTGTGTTGGTGTGTCTGCGTGTGTGTGTGTTGATGTATCTGTGTGTGAGTGAGCGTGTGCGTGTGCGTGTGTCTGTGTATATTCCCAACCAAAGGAGGTGGTGCGGGGTTGGGGGGGTGGGGAGAACACACTCCCATTCCCAGGAGACATCCTCGGTCATTGTCCTTCCCTGAAGCGAGAGGTTCCCACGTGATGTTGTTGTTGTTGTTGTTGTTGTTGTTGATGTGATGATTATCCTCCATAATATTATTGTTCGCACTCCGCAGTTTAAATCGCAGTTAACAAACTCCCCTCCCCCGAGCGAGTGTGCGAGCGAGTGAGCGTGCGAAGGGTCCGGTGGATGGGAAGAGACTGCTGGAGAGCCTTTGTGTCTTGTTGACCTCGTCTGTTCCTTTCAGCGTCAACAGTTGTAAAGTGAATTGAATATCCTTGCCTCCAGCTGTCGGTCTGGCTCATCTCTCTCTCCCTTTCTCTCTCTCTGCCTCTCTCTTTTTTGTGTGTGTGTCTCTTTCTCTCCTCCAACCTCTGGATTGGCCTCAGCCAAGTTATGGTTGTCCAGAACGCAAGGTATTGCTTTTAATCACTCCTCTCTCTCTCTCTCTCTCTCTTTCGCTCTCGCTCTCTCTCTCTCTCTCTCTCTCTCTCTCTTTCTCCCCCAGTTTTTCGGGTAGACATTAATAATAATAATAATCCCGGCATTTACAGCGCCTCATCGCGTCGTTGAGAACGTCTCAAAGCGCTTCACAGGATACGCTATAAAGTGCAGCGACTGTGTATTTGTGAAAAAAACGCAGCAACCAATTGCGCACAGTGACCACATCATTGATATGAAACACAAAGCAGGTTCACAGCCGCTATATTATTACATTATATTATATTATATTATATTATATTATATTATATTATATTATTTGCTGCATAACGGAGCATGTGTCGATGTCAGGAGAGAGAGAGAGAGAGAGAGACTCAGACTGACACCCTCTGTGTTTAACAGTGCAGAGAATAAGCGCAGAACCAAACACTTACAGAAGAGCTTGAACCCCGAGTGGAATCAGACTGTGATCTACAAGAACATCTCCATGGAGCAGGTGGGTGGCAGGTCTGAGTGTGTGTGTGTGTGTGTGTGTGGTGGGGGGCAGGGGGAGCATAGGGTGTGGGATTTGCTACACAGTGTAGTGACTGTGTGTCTTGTGGACGAGCTCGGCAGCCAGTGTGTACACAGCTGGAGATGATGGAGTGTCTCTGTGCTGGGGTTGCGAGGGGATAGGGGTGGGGGTAAGGTGGAGGTGGGAAGGGGAGTGGGGGGGGGAACTGGATCACATTCCCATTCAGTGACTTTTCCCGCTCTGACCCGCAGCTCAGAAAGAAGACGCTGGAGGTTACAGTGTGGGACTACGATCGATTCTCCTCCAATGATTTCCTGGGTGAAGTGAGTCGTGTTATTGTTGCCTTTGACAAAACGGGTGTTTCTGTATCAGACAGAAATCACACAGGGGTTGGGACCAGGTCGCTGGCTCCATCGAGACACCTCCCCTGCATCCCCTGCTCTCCCTCGCTCCCCCCCCACCTCAACGTGTCTGTGCTGGTGCTCGCTCCCCCCCACACTGGAGCTCTCTGCTCTAACCCCATCCACAAGGACACAGCCCACAGCAAAGTAAGTGAGCGGGTCTGTAGGGTTGCAGGAGGTTTGAGGAGGGGAGGGAGGGGGTTTGGAGGGACTTGAAGGCGAGGCCGAGACGGTGGGGAGTTGAGGAGCCAGTGGAGCTGAGTGAGGCCGGGGCTGATAGGAACGGGAGGAGGCCATTCAGCCCCTCAAGCCTGTTCTGCCATTGCATAAGATCGTGGCTGATCTCTACCTCAACTCCAATTACCCGTTGAGACTCTGACCTAACAAACGTCTATGGGCCTCAGCAGTGAGAGGCCGGGGAGCCTGGTGGGGACTCGCAGCCTCTCCTGACCTGCGTTGTCTTGTTTCCCAGGTGCTAATTGACCTGTCCAACACCTCCCACCTGGACAACACCCTCCACTGGTACCAGCTGAAGGAGCAGAGTGAGAGCATCGAGCACGCTCGCTCCCAGTCTGGTCAGAGCAGCCAACAGACGCCCAAGACGTCCGTCATCAAGAGTCGGAGCCATGGTATCTTTCCGGATCCTTCAAAAGGTAATAATAATAATAATAATAATAATAATAATAATAATAATAATAATAATAATAATCGTCGCATCTGACACAGCGCCTCATCATGTCCTCAAGACGTCTCAAAGCGCTTCACGGGATGCACTGTAAAGTGTAGTGACCGTCTGTTTTGAAGGTGAAGCAATTTGGCTCCGAATGAAAAGGACAATTACAACCTGTGATCAATGCATTTATTAATGTGTTGTTTACTTCTCCCCCCCCCCCCCACTCTCTCGCTCACCTTTTCCCCCATTCCCCATCCTTTAATCTGTTCCCCCACGTTCTCCTCTCACCCTCTGCCCTTCTCACCCCCTGCCCCCCACTTCCCCGCTCACGTTCCCCCTTCCTCCCGCTCCCTCACCCCTTAACCACACTCCCCTAAACCCACCTCCCATTCACCTTCTCCCCTCTCCCCCACTCCTTTCCCCTTCGCCCACTCTACCCCCACAACCCCCACCCCCCCCACACAGAGATGCACGTGTCGACCATGGAGAAGTCCCAGAGCAGCCCCGTCAGCTCCAAGTCCTCGTCCGAGGGCCACCTGCGCTCCCACGGGCCTTCGCGGAGCCAGAGTAAGAGCAGCGTCACCCAGACACACCTGGAGGACGCAGGAGCTGCCATCGCTGCTGCCGAAGCTGCCGTCCAGCAACTGCGATTCCAGCCAAGTAAACCACCTCGATAATCCTCCTCCTCTCCTCAGCATGGCAGCTTAACATCATCTGTCCTGTCCTGTCCCGTCCCGTCCTGACCTCCACTGTGTGTGGCTCCCACCTCCTGCTCTCACTCCCTCTCTCTCTCTCTGTGTCTCTATACCCACCTCCCCCTTCCCTCCAGCTTCCCCGTCACTGACCGCACCGTCTCCCTCTCTTCCCCCCCCCCCCCATTCCCTCCATCTCTCCGGTTCTCTCCCTCTTCCCCCTTTCCCCACTCTCTCTCTCCTGTCTTTTTCCCCGCTCTCCCCCCCCCTCTCCCCTGACCCACACTCTCTCCCACCTTTCCATTTTCTCTCTTCCCCCTCCATTTTTCTCTCTTTACCCTCCCTTGCTCCCCCTTTTCCCTTCTTTCCCCCCTCTCTCTTGCCCCTCTCTGTCCCCCCCGCCCTTTTCCCCACTTTCTCTCTACCCTCCAATGCTTCCCCTCTCCCCACACTGTCTCTCCCCTCTGTCTCTGCCTCTCCCCTCTCTCTCCGTGTGGTTGTGTTATTGTGTGTCACTGATCACCCTCCCTGACTGTTGACTTATCATTTGGGGGTAAGGCAGTGAAACTGGCCTGTTCCTGGCCTCGAGTCTCCTCTCACACCAGAGCCACAACCACCATGTTATACACAGACACGAAGCCAGCGGTTAGCGGTCAGCACGGACACATCTCCCTCCTCCTCCTTCCCTCTCTCCCCACCCACACCACACACGCACACCCCTTCCCCAGTGAGAGACAGAGACTCCACATTGGGCCGGGCCAACCCAGGGACAGCCAAGGACAGTCTATAATTATTCTGTAATAATAATCCTGGCATTTGATACAGCGCCTGATCATGTCTTCGAGACGTCTCAAAGCGCTTCACAGGATATACTGTAAAGTGAAGTGACTGCTAGGTTCTTCCCCCTCGCCTCAATTGGAAGCACATGGAATCCCATTGACCGACCACAACTCGGGGTTATTGGAGAGGAGGGGGATTTGGGGCTGGGGTGGGTGGTGGGGGAGTTGCCATTGAGGGTGGCTTTTGGATACAGGCTGTCCTCATTGATAAACCTCCCGTGGGCCAGGGCGAGAGGGAGGGGGGTGGGGGTAGGGGGAGTGTGTGTATTTGTGGGGAGAGTGTGGGGGAGGTGGAATCTATCATGTCACATTATTACCATCCGCCACCTCAGATCCACTCCATCACCAAGCCGGCTCCTGTGGACCAAACACAGGTTCTTCCCAGATGGGTGGGTTTGCCGCGGTGTTTGTGGGGGGAACAATAACATTGTGTTCATTCATTGATCCATTTTTTGACCCACCTGCTTCCAGCCGCTTGAACCTCACACCCCTTTCTGCTCCACCCACTTTGACCCCACCCTTTATGCCCACCTCCTTATGCCCCACTTCCTTACGCCCCCTACCTCCTTCAGCCTGTTTCCCTTCTGCCCCACCCCTTTACTTCCCACCTCTTCTACCCACACCCACCTCCTCACGCCCCACCCCTTCGATCCCACCCTCCCCGCTCCCACCCCTTACCTCCCACCCCCTCTGACCCCATTGCCACCCCAACCAAACCTTTACCCAAATTGGAACCTCAGCATTAGAGGAACCGGGGCCAGTTTTGACTTCCTTAGAGCTCTGCACGGTGTCTGTGTGTGTTTTGTGTTTTATCTCTTTCTGTTTTGTTTTTACACACAACCCGTGTTTTTAAAACGAAAACACTTGTGTTTGCATGCCAAACATTGTGTAAGCTGGTCCCATCTGAGGATACACATTCTGGGTTTCCATTTCACCCACATTGACACAGCACATAAGGGCGGTCAGACCCAGACTCAGACCCAGACCCAGACCCATGCCGGGAAGCACAGACAGAGCATAACAGGCCTCCGCCCTATTCAGAGAACTCAGTCTGACAATCTGCCCTCACCAGCCAATGACAGCAAAGGCTCGCTCGCCATCAGGAAGGTCATGTCTGACGGGACGCCCAAGCCAGAAGCAGGTAAGGACTCGGCCTCCATTGATCAGCTTCACTGGGGTGGGGAGGGCATAGGCGACGCGGTGGGTGAAAATATTCTGGGGTGGGGGGAGTAGTGCAGGCGACTGAGTAAACCCCAGTTAAGAGTTGGTCCCATTTAAGACAAGTGAGCCATTGGCTTGACTGAAAGGTGCATCAGAGGTGAGGTACCCCCACGAGCAGACGGCTGACGAGGTGTGAGAAGGGCAAGAGGGAGCAATGGCTGCCTTGGGTTGGGGCTATTTGGAGGAATGGCTGTGCTCCTCCTCAGGGCTCAGGGCTTTCCCCTCCCATTTTCCCTTGAAGAGGTGATTGTAGATAGATTTTGTGGGGGCTGCTCGGTAAACAGAGACGGGTGCAGTAAGGAAAATTGCCTAAGGTTTAGTCTCGACTGGGTAATTGAACCCAGGTTCTCTCGCTTGCGAGTGCTCTACACTACACTACACTACAGGACCCCTCCATTCATTGTAGAGTGGATTGGCTGTGTGTTTTGTGGGTGAAAAAAACAACATACATCATAGGAACAGGAGGAGGCCATTCAGCCCCTCATGCCTATTCTGCCATTCTGTTAGATCATGGCTGATGTGCAATGGGGAGGTGAGAGGGTGGGGGAGCGAGTGAGTAAGGGAGAGTAGGTGTAGAGTGTTGAACCCGGCAGCTTTGACATTCCCTCCTCCCCTCTCCCCCCCCCTCCGCCCCCGCTCTGCTCTCCACCAAGCGAGGACGGCCAATCACAGAAACAGCGAGTCCTCCTTCTCCACCATCTCCTCGGTCAGCAGTGTGGGCAGCGGCTACAGCGTGGACAGCGAGGGCAGCTCCACAGGGGGCGACAGCAACGTCTTCACCACCCCGCGCCTGTGAGTCTGACAACAACAACACCGCACATCGGCACAGCGCCTTTCACATCAGGAGGACGGTCCGAGGCGCTGGACACTCAGGGGTTTGCACCCAAGCTGAGGATTGAGATCAGGAGGGGTGGAGGACAAGGCGGGGGGTGGTGGTGGCAAGATGATCATAGACGCAGTCGAAGAAGGAGGTTGTGAGATGAGCCTTGAAGGTGGCGAGGGAGGGGGGAGGCAACGGGATTCCGGGATGGAGTTCCAAAAAGTTGGGGCAGAAAGGCTGAAGGCCCGAGCGCCGATGGTGGAGCGGGGACTGGGTGGGGGATGTGGTGTTTGAAAAACAAAGCCTCAAAGACACCTTTCTCGATCATTGGTCTGTGACAGGGGGAAGATGAGCCAGGACGCTGAGTCTCCACTGAAAGGGGAAAAGCAAAAGGTGTCTGACCAGCTGAAGGGGCCAGTGATGGGCTTAGCGGACAGTGAAGGTAAGAGGAAGATCCTGTGCCTCATAATCCTTACGTTTGATATGCAATACAGTACAAAACTACAATTGTAAAACACCTTTCATGTCAGGAGGACGTCTCAAAGCGCTGAAAGGTTAGGGATTAGGGCCCGAGCGGGGAGGGAAGGGCGAGGCGGGGTTGGTATCAGGGGCTCTCTGTCCCATTCACTCCTTTTGGCTGTTCAGGGCCGCTGCCCTATTTGAGAAATGTCTGCAGGCCGCATAAGCAATGTTTTATGTTTCCCTTCCAGAAATATGCCAGGATGGCTCCCCAGTCCTCAGAGAATTGAATGCAGAACCCTCCATGATCTTGCTCATGCCAACCTCTGCGACCTCATAACCCCACATCAGCCAGTCTGCTTCCTCCGCTCAGCAGACACTGGCCTGCTTCAGGTCCCCGGCACTTCCAGCTCCATCGAAGAGAAAGGTCTTTAGACGGGACTTGAAGGAGGCAAGAGAGTAGGGGAAGCGGAGGGATTGCTGTTCGGGTGGGAAGTCCAGAGTGTGGGGGCAGTGATGCTGGATGCCTGACCGCACTTCCCACCCAAACAGCAATCCCTCCGCCTCACCTACTCTCTTGCCTCCTTCAAGTCCCGGCTGAAGACCTTCCTCTTCGATCGTGCCTTCAACCACCCTCCCATCCCAACTCCCTCTGCCCTACTCCCCTACACAGGTATTTAAGACCATGGGGTCTTAGGCTTTATATCCAGAGAGTAAGGAAGTGATGTTGAATTTATACAAAACCTTGATTGGATGACATTTGGACTGTGTCCAATTCTGGTCTCCACACTATAGGAAGGATATAGCAGTGATGAAAAGAATCTGATGATGCCAGAACTGGAAGGTTATTGCAGTCAGGAGAGACTGGATTAGTTTTGGACGAGAGTTAAAGATCCTGAGAAGAAAGGAAATAAGAAGAGAATTTTTCCCGGTGTCCTGGCCAACAATCCGTGCAAAGATCGGTTGTTCACCAGACCCGACCATGGAACCTTGCCATCTGCCTCCAAAATAGTCACCACAACTCGGCTGTAATTACTGTCAAGCTCTTCGAGATGGTTCAGCACAACAAGACACCATCTCGAAACACAAGCTCTCTTCTTCCACCCTGTGACAGCTCTGTGTGAAGGGTTTGGGGAGGAGATACACAACAGCCAACTGACCTGACTTTCACCCCAATCTTCAAACGGTTAAATGGCTCCTAATTACTGAGCTCCTCGGTGATTCAGCGACCGGCTTAGTCCGTCTCTGTCAGTGAGGAGCAGCTTGCTTGTGAGTCACAAAGCGCTGAGGAGGATCAAGCTTGGGTGCCCGCCAGCCCTCAGCACCCATCTCTCGCTTCAAGCCTTTTCTGCCGCCCAATGCTGCAGAGATTCATTCTGAAGAAACATTGGTGAATTATAATAATTTGGGAGGTGGGTGGACAGTTCCCACGTACCATTAATGTATCTTGGCACCATCTTAGCTTCCTCTGCAGATACGTTCACTGGGAGCATGGCAGCTTGGCTTTAGAGTCTTATCATGTCTTATGATCAGTCTTTATCACAGCACAAGATGTAATTCCCCCATCGTGTCTGTGCTGGGGCTCGCTCCCCCACTGGAGCTCTCTAACCCCATTCCCTGCTCTCTCTCTCTCTCCCCATGGTGTCTGTGCTGGGGCTCGCTCCCCCACTGGAGCTCTCTACTCTAACCCCATTCCCTGCTCTCTCTCTCTCTCCCCATCGGGTCTGCGCTGGTGCTGGTGAGCACTGGGCCACTTAAGCAAAATACTAGTTAAGAAACGACCCCAATGTGATAATTAGAAGATCACAAAGCAGTTTTCACCCCGTGGTTTGTTGACAGGTGAAGTTAGGCGGATCAGTGAATTTCACACAGCGGAAGCTTGTTTGTTTGTTTGCAATGTTTTATTTTCCTCTTCCTGCTTATGTTTCCACGCAGGGAAAACCCAGGTCATGGGAGAGATTAAAATAGCCGTGAAGAGGGAGATGAAGACAGATGGAGAGCAGCTGGTTGTGGAGATACTGCAATGTCGAAATATCACCTACAAATTCAAGTCTCCCGATCACTTACCAGGTATCAGCGCGCTCGCACATCATGGCCTCTTCATGGCTTGTGCCCCCTCTCTCCTTTCCAACCCTCCCCTCCTCTCCTGCACAAGGCTCCACACACCCATTACATCCCTCGTGACTGAGCTCCGTTAGTACCTCAGAGGATCCAGTTTGAGATCCTTCAAAAAACCCCTGTGGTTTCTCCGCACTCCATCCACGCAATCTCTCAGGTGGCAGCCTGGCGCAGCGGTAGAGCTCTCGCCCCCGAGACAGAAGGTTGTGGGTTCAAGCCCCACATCAGGACTTGCTGGTATTGTTTGCCAGGACGTTACTGTGTGTAAGTTGGCCTTCAAAATACAGTCACTACACTTTACGTGATATAATAGTAATAATAATCCTTACATTTGATCAGTGCTTCTCATGTCAGGATGTCACTAGGCACTTCACTGGGTTTTTTACTGTAAAGTTTAACGACTGTGTATTTTGCGGGCAAACCCGGCAGCCTAATTGCACACAGCGACGTCCCTACAAACAGCCGGGCGGTGAAGTGCTTTGAGCCGTCCTCCCGATGTGAAAGGCGCTGTATCAGAAGTGAGGATTATTTATCCTCAGTGTTAAGACAAGTGGTTTGACAGACTGAGGCGAGGTGGAAGTTTGGGAGCTTTATTTATCCCGTTACACAAACTGTGTTCCTATTAAAGCCGCTGTGATGGAAGTAAATAACTTCTCTCCAGCAGCTCAGCCCTGAGAGACAGCTCCACCGCAGTCAATGCAAAGTGATTTTATTGTAACTCTGAAACCAGTCACTTGTGATGACATTCCTCTGTGCATTGTGACTGACTTCCATATATCCCTGAAAGGCTGTGGAAGCCGATTTTAAGAGAGAAGTAGATAATTATTTGGGAGGACAAGTTTGCAGCACTATGGGGAGATAGCGGGGGAGTGGGGTTGATCAGGGCTATGGGGAGAGAGCGGGGGAGTGGGGTCGATCAGGGCTATGGGGAGAGAGCGGGGGAGTGGGGTTGATCAGGGCTATGGGGAGAGCGCGGGGGAGAGGGGTTGATCAGGGCTATGGGGAGAGCGCGGGGGAGTGGGATTGAATTGTATAGCTCTTTTCAAAGAGTCGGCGCAGACACGATGGGCCGAATGGCCTCTTTCTGTGCCGTAAAATTCTATGATTCTATGAACTCACAACCACTGACATATACAGAAGGCCATTGTGTCTGCGCCAACGCTTTTAAAGAGCTTTGCATTCAGTCCCATTTACCTTCCCTTTCCCCCTCATACCCCTGTAGTTTATATTATTTTATATAGCAATAAATTTGCTTACAAAAATACATTCACTGAACTTTAAAGGAAACTCCGGTGAAGCGCTTTAAGATGTCTCGATGACATGATAAGAATCTGTATCGAATTCAAGGATTGTTATTATAAACTATGCATTTGCCAACATAACACTCCAGATTAAAGACAATAATAATAATTCTTGCATTTGATACAGCACCTTTCATATCAAGAGGATGTGTTAAGGGGCTTTACACAGCTGACTGGGATGTAAAATGCAAGTTCTTCCTGTCATCCTCTCTTTCTCTCTTTATTTCTTTCTCTCTGTTTCTCTCCTTCTACCTCTTTGTATCTCGTCTTTCGTTCTCTTTCTTTCTCTCTCTTTTTCTCGCTCTCGCTCTCTTTCTCTCCTTGCATTCGCAGACCTATACGTGAAATTGTACGTCATAAACGTTTCGAGTCAGAAGCGGGTGTTTAAGAAGAAGACCCGAGTCTGCCGGCACGATCGGGAGCCGAGCTTCAATGAGACGTTTCGTTTCAGCCTCAATCCGTCCGGGCACTCACTGCAGGTAATGTGGCCTGACTGCCAGACCCAGAGCTTTACATCACCCCAATTGTTTTCTGGTCAGAAACCCGTCACCGTGACCCACACGGAAACCCATCACCGTGACCAGCCGGGTGTCTGACACACACGGAAACCCGTCACCCTGACCAGCCGGGTGTCTGACACACACGGAAACCCGTCACCCTGACCAGCCGGGTGTCTGACACACATGGAAACCCGTCACCGTGACCGGCCGGGTGTCTGACACACACGGAAACCCGTCACCGTGATCAGGTTTATGGATAAACAATAATAATGTTTTTGTGTATCGAGGGCGTGTTTATCGATGTTCATCAGTTGTGTGACAGGCTGGGACCAGGCGGAATTCTGGGCTCTGATCGTGTGACTTTCACCCCCACTGTAGATCCTGCTGATTTCCAACGGCGGGAAGTTCATGAGGAAGACTCTGATTGGGGAGGCTTACGTCTGGCTGGACAAGGTGGACCTGAGGAAGCGAGCGGTCAACTGGCACAAGTTGCTGGTCAGCTCTCTGGACAGCCAGCGGGCGCTGGGCACCACCACCCCATTAAACTGACCCCATCTCTGTGCCAACTGTAGAAAATACAAACCAAGTTCTCTCTCGGTCTCCGTGTTACTGTACAGCTGCGTTCTTTTGGAAGGGCTAACTGGACCGTGCCCGGCCTGTTTGGACGGTGACAAATGGTGCCTCATGACTGAGGCCTAGGGTAGTTCAGGCTTCAGGTAGGCCGTCGTATCTACTTGGCCGGGAGTGAGTGCAATCAAGGAATAACTGGGCTGTTCTGTTTGTATCAACCACCATGTGTGTAAGTGTGAAGAGCGCAGTGGTGTAAGGAGTAGCCTGATGTTTGTTGGCCGGTGCTAAGTAACGCACTAGATTTTAAAGGCCAGTTGAGATAAAGGAAATTACCACTGACATAAAGGAAAGAGCTCTGCGTGGGTGGAGCGATGGTTTTAAAGCAGGACAACTCCACACAGGCGGAGAGATTAAAGGGCACCGCTTGTGAACCCTGTTTCCCCTCCCCGCACATTACAACCACACACAACAGACCTCTAGTATTTTTTTGTTGTGTGTGTGAGTGTTTCTATATGTCCGTATGATGGTTGTGAAGAAACCCATTGCAATTTGTCTTGTTCACACAGTAAAATCTCGGTAACTCTGGAAGTTTAAAAAAACACAAGTATTCAGGTTTGTTTGATGTGTTAAATGTCAAAGGGAGGAAATGGAACTGTGGGAGGAGGGAGAGCGATGGATGCACGTCGAAAGTTTGCTGCGTTAGCACTGAGGAAAGACCTGGAAATGTGTTTTGAGTAGAGTCCGTTGGGTTTATTTGGTGGCTTTGTAATGGCATTTGGAACCTCTGATTAACTGACGAAGGCAGAAACCAGAGGCGCCCAGTTTATTTATTGACAGAGAAGCAGAGATGGGTTGTATTTGGCTGCGGGCATCTAAAGCCCACATAAAAACTTTCCTTCCTGCCAGAATGACTTTAGTTTTGATATGTCGGCGACAAGTGCCAAGACAGCGGCACTGTGTGGGGTTTGAGGGAAGTCGGCGGAGGAGATGGGGGCTGGGGGCAAAGCTGCGAAGTTCAGGAAATCTTCCGTTGACAGTGAGGTCTTTCCCCTCCCATTATTTGCGGTACAGAAAGATACTGGGAAAAATATGGTTCTCATTTGGCAAGGTCACTCTTATCTCTACAAAGTACTTTGAGGCATTCTCCGATGGGAAAGACGCTCTGCAAGAGCAAATTGTTACTGTTGTTGATTAGGTGGTTCAAGAGGGGAAAAGCCCAAAGCACGGCCTTTCCTGTGCTATAATGTTCGGTGTTTATGGGCTGGGGGCTGTACTTGTTGAATGTTTTCTACCCTGGCTTGTTCCTGTGGGTGGAAGTGCATGTCTCAGTGGACTTGTCGTACTGTCACCTTTGTTCGGTGTTCAATTGGTTTCGGTCACTGCTCAAGTCTTATTTAAGGTACGTCCCCGCAGTTCTATGAGATAATAAATATATTTTTGGGTGTGCGTGCGTCAATGGGGGAGGGAGAAAGATAACAGAGTCATCCCTCAGAGGGTGAATTGTGTAGGTTAAGAGTTTGGTATATGCTTCCAAATCGTGCATTGTCTGATCTATAAATATATACATATATCTATATAAAAGAAAAACTGCTTAGTTTGTCAGGAGGTACTCTATGCAAAAACAGACTCTATTGGACTGAAGACGATATGGCAGGAGGGCGAGGAGGCTGAGAGTAAAAAGCACATTGTGGGTATTTACAGTATAATGGGCGTTCCAATGCAGGGACATTGACACTAGAGTGAGGGGAGCCTGTCAGGACACTGGATACCTACCTACTGTCCCTCTGCAAGAGTGGAGGGCACAAAGATTCCCGGGCTGACTGACCGACCGACAGACAGCAGGAGTACAGAGCACTGAGCCCCGAAACCCTTCGTGGTCCACGCGTTTTGAAGTCCTTTTCGTTTGCCTCCTCGGGGACCTGTTTATCCGAAGACACCACGACCGATGCAAGAGCGACACTCAAAGTTTGTTCTTTCTCCAAAGCGCTGCCGTCTGGCTTTCGACGTGCAGCCATGCATTTTTCCTTGGACCGGCTGTGATAGCGACACCGTGTCCTGTGGGTGGCATAGCGGTTATCAACGGCAGATTTTTTTTTGTGGTAGCTATTGAACGCCGTGATGTAGCATTTCATACAGTGTGTGTTAGGCATTAGACGGATGTTATGAGCAAGTCACTCGCCAATGGTGAGGTTCCAACAAACTGGAAGCAAAGCAAATGTTTTAATGCATGTTTCACCTGAATTTCCTTTTTTTGTAATCCTAATTTACGGTAAGCAATTGCGAGGGGAAATATGCTCGAGAAGCACAACTAAATAACGATTGATCTTTGTGTTCTGCAACCCAATGTTATTGAAAAGGGGTTACCCAACTCAGTGCCAATAGCTCCCAACGATATCACACTTTATTTCCGGGTTCGTAAGGCACACATCGAAGCATTCATTGACTTGGTGGCCTCTAATTATAATTTTTTTATTATTAATATATAGTTTATTAAAACAAAGACTGCCCTAAACACTTAAAACTCGGGAAGTTTCAAACAAAAACACAATTTAAATATTCTCAAAAAGACGTTCATTCGCGTTTTAAGAGTCAAAATTTCGAAAAGGAAACCCTTTTCCTTCCGAAAGAGTCGGAATATATTTTGAGCTAAACTTTTGGTGTGATGATTGGGGTGGGGGGTGGGGTGGGGTGGGGTGGGGGTGGGGGGGGAGCAGGATCGATAGACATGCGTGTGTGGAGAAACCGGGGTGAGGGATTTTTATGCTCGCGATTTTTAAAACTTTTTGAGAATATTCTTCTGGGATTTTTGTTCTGACTCCCCCACCCCCCCCCCACCCACCCCCACCCCCAACAAAACACACAGATATATTTCTGTCTGAAAGTAAGGTTATCTTTTAAGAGCAAGTTGTGGTGGTGAAAGCGGATTCTGTTTTTTTGTAGACCCTGAGAAAGGGGGCACTGATTCTTGACACCCACATAGCTCACGTCTGTCGCAGTTAAAATGTCCTTATCTCGTGAATCCAAAGCCCTGACCCCCTGAGACGAATGCGAGTTCTAGATGTCTTAAGTGTGAAACTGTCCGACACAAAATAAAGTGATTCATTTGTACACTGTAAATATAACTCTTTTCTACAGCAAAATTTAACGAACTTTTTTTTTTTTTGGGGGGGGGGTGGGGGGGGGAGGGCGGGAGAGAGGGTGTTCTCTTAATCTTTTTTTTTTTGGACTGACATTCAGCATGCGGGTGTGAAAGCAAAAAAAACAAACAAAAACAGAAGCAAAAAAAAAAAAAAAAATGTCCTGATCGGGGCGGGGGCCGAGGGGAGAGAGAGAGAGAGAGAGAGAGAGAGAGAGAGAATAAAAAAAAACTTGAACGATTCCAAAAAAAGAAAAAAAAATCCACATGAAAAAAAATTGTAGTCCCTGTGTATAACTGTAAGTGTTCCAGTGGTGACGGAGTGGGTCGAATCCACGAGTATTTGTTGTCGATCTTTTCGTATCTGTCTGTACAGCGATTTTTCGTTCCTTCCCTTTCTAAAAAACGATCCCCTCCCACCAATATTTCAAGTTGTCCCGGATAGATCTTCACGTGTTTTCAGAACTCCACAGCCACAAATTCCACCCGCTCTTAGCCTTCGGCCGTGAACTTTTAACGCGGTGCGGAATTCTCCATTTTGGAAAAGATGGTTTTTTTTTCCGATTTAAGAACTGCACCAAAAACCGCCTCTACATTAAAAGAACTCACGCGCTAATAATATATAATTAGCCTCGCATTTGACGCAGCGCCTTATTGCATCGTCGGGACGTCTCGAAGAGCTTCACGGGATTTAACCGTGAAGCGCAGTGACTGTGTATTTCTGGGTGAACAGCTAAGGCTGAGACCGGGCTAAGAATTCTCGGCCTCTGGTTCCCTCGTAGATGTTGCATGTTTGTACTCGGACGCTCATTTTCACCTCTTTCGTTACCTCTCTTTTTTTGTTGTTGTTGTTGTTTCCAATTCAGTCGGCAAAAAAAAAAAACGGAGAGAGAAATTATTTTTCTTTCGGATCCTCTGCTGAAGGGAGTCGATGGGGGGGGGGGGGGGGGGGGGGGGGGGGGGGGGGGGGGGGGGGGGGGGGGGGAAGTTGTATAAAAGGAAAGGGGTTAAGTTCCGTAAATGATCCCTGTATAAACGAAAGCTTGTAAATGTGTCCGGAATTTCATTCTGTGTAAAGATGTCATGGTTTTGTGGTTGTGCAGAGGGTGTTTCTGATGCAACCTTGTGCTGTACAAAGGCTGTTTCCCTTATTCCCCAGTAATAAATATTGACAACAGAATAAATATCTGGGTGTCCCTTTTCCTTGGCTTACTTAATTGAGTATTCAGTGGAGTGGACATCACAAGATAGATAATAAATCATTTCACAACTAGTAATGTTAGTTGTCAGTTCTTGCTGACTTTCCTGGTGAACATCCAAACAGAGACCGGCGGCCGCCTGTCGTCACAATCCGCCCCCAAACCTTTGCGTTTCTCAGCCCGGACTGACTGGACTATAAGACTGTCCCCCTCTCCCCAGGATGATCCAGGCCAGTGGGCCAACCATGCCTCGCTGATCCCCCCCCCGCCCTCCCCACCCCGTTCAGTGTTAGTCTCAGAGTGGGTGTTTTGGTTGCCGCCACCGACCAGAGCTAGTTCCCCACAATGCCCCCACCCCTGTCCTCTACCCTCCATTACTCCCGCTCGGTTCTCCTCTCCCACCCCCCTCCCTGACTCCTATCCCTGCTCGACCATCCCACCGCCTCCCTCTGCTCCAGCCCGCGAATCCCCCGTCAGGCCCATCGTGGGAGGTGCCGCTGGCTGTCCAACAGCAGCCATTCTGACTGCCCTATCCCTCAGTCTCGCCGCAAGGCCCATCGGTCCCCGACCACGGGAGCCATCTCCTCCCTGATCCACATCCCCATCCTTCCTGTCAATCATTCCCTCTCCCCTCACCCCCACATTCTGCCACCAACTGTCCCCTGTGCATCGGTCTACAAAATGTCCGCCCCCTCTCCAACAAATCACTCACCATCCAAGACCTCATTGTCGACGAAAACATCGACATTCTCACCCTCACTGAAACCTGGGTCACTCCAGGAACAGCTTCCCCCTGACAGAGGCCACACCACCGGGCCACACCTTCTACAATACCCCATGACCTGCCCCACCTTCCTCCCCATTACTCCTATTCTTAAAAAAACCTCCCTGGATCCATTCGTGTTCTCAAACTAATACCCCATCTCTAACTTCCCTTTCCTCTCCAAGGTCCTTCCTCTCCCGTCACTCTCCAAATTCCAGTCGGGTTTCCGGGCCGCCCACAGCCCAGAAACAGCCCTGGTCAAAGTGACAAATAACAGTCTGTCCATCTGCGACCAGGGCTCCCTCTGCCTCCTCATCCTCCTTGACCTCTCTGTTCCCTTTGACACTGTTGACCACTCTATCCTCATCTAGTGCCTCTCCTCTCACCTCAACCTTTACTCCTCTATCCTTGACTGGTTCGGATCGTACCTCTCACACCACTTCCATTTCACCTCCTCAAACGGTTTCCCCTCCAGCCCCCGCACCGTCTCGTATGGCATTCCTCAGGGCTCTGTCCTTGATCCCCTACTCTTCAATATCTATACGCTCCCTCTTGGTGACATCATTGGCAGATATGGGGTCAACTTTGACATGTATGCGGATGACACCCAACTCTACCTCTCTGCCTCCACCCTTGACTCCAGGACCCACTGCTGTCCTGAGAATGGCTGACAGACATCAAGTCCTGAGGAGAACTAAATTTTTTCCGTTGAACGTCAATAAGACCAAGGCTCTCCTGATTGGCTCCCATCAGCGCCTCCTCACCTCAGGCGCTGACAGCATCACCATCCATGGCTGCACATTCCACCTCACTGAGCCGGTCCCGAACCTTGGCGTCTTGTTCGACCCTCAACTATTCTTTCTACCCCATGTCTGTGTCATGACCCACTCTGCCTTCCTCTACCTATGCAACATCACCCGCCTCCGCCATTGTCTCACACCGCAGGCCAATGAAACCTTCATTACATTGAGGCTTGACTGTGCAAACTCCTTGCTTGCCACCACCAACCCTTCCCGATAGGCTGCAGATCATCCAGAACTCTGGAGCCGCATCCTCTCCCGCAACAAGCTCAGCGACCCCCATCCTCGCCCGACTCCACTGGCTTCCCATCACACAGAGGATTCAGTTCAAGATCCTGGTCCTCGCCTTCAAAGCCCCTCCATGGCCTCGCTCTCTGTGTGTGGAGGGTGGAGAGGGATGGAGATGAAGCGAATCTGGTTACTCAGCAGAGAGGCTATCACCAGCACAGAGTATATGAGCCAGAATTTCAAGTCCTGTTATTTCAATGCTGAACCATTGGATGGCAATGTTGCATTCAAAGTAAAATGGTTTATTCCAAAATCTGCGAGAGGTGGAGAGTTCTAATTACTGTATTTTACAGGAAACTTTCTTGTAACTGTACACACAGCTGCAGCATCACAGCAAGCCTCAGAGTCAGGTATTTCATTTTCTATTGTGGCTTTCGACTACCGAAGGGGTCCTGTAGCTCAGTGGTTAGAGCACTCGCTTTGCAAGTGAGAGACCTGAGTTCAATTCCAGGCAGAGGGCGAAACCTTGGGCAAGTTTCCTTACTCCACACAGAGCCTAATAATAATCCCTCCAAAACCAAAAACAATAATAAATTGGTCATTTTCAATCTACGACTGTTTGTGGGACATTGCTGTGCGCAATTGGCTGCCGCGTTCGCCCACAAATATACAGTCAATTCACTTTACAGTGTGTTCTGTGAAGCGCTTTGGGACGTCCTCCGACGTGAAAAGCGCTATATCAAATGCAAGGATTATTATTATTATTATTATTAAGGCATAGGCTTGGAGAGTTCACATGAAATTGAAAGAATGCAGAGTCAATTCCCAAATGGGTGTTTTCTGATAAAGAGCAGTTGGCCATCCTGCTTGGCTATTAATCGCCGCCTTGCCTCTCGCTCTGCTAGTTTCCACCACTCCTGCTCACCGAGCTAGTGCTCAAATTTCTGTTTGACCCTCAGCTCTGTTACATACCCTACATCTGGTCTTTGATCAAGACTGCCTTCTCCCGTCCCCAGTGCAGCCTAAAGCCTCATTCACATTGTTGCCACGTTAAGATGACATCTCTGTAACACTATTTTCACAGCTTCCTAGCTCTACCCTCCATAAACTTCAGCTCATTTCAAGATACTTTCTGACCATTTTGATCTCATGGTTTAGGTTGACAGCAGAGTGCAGCACTGGGGGGTGCTCTGCATTGGTGAAGGTATCATCCTTCAGCTGAGATATTAAACCAAGACTCTCTCTGCTTGTTCACGTAGACATTGAAAAACCCATGACATGATTTATAATGATAATCCTTCCATTTGATTTAGCACTTTTTAAGTCTTCCAGACCTCTCAAAGAGCTTCACAGAATATTCTGTAAAGTGAATTGACTATCTATTTCGTGGGCGAAACGCTGAAGGGAACTTTCCTCCAGTGTCCTGGCCAACAATCCCCCAAATAAAATTGGCCATTCACACTATGGCCCATAGTGGGAGATTGTGTTGCTCCATTTGCCTACAAATACACAGTAAACCCTGTGAAGCATTTTGAGATGCCCTTCCAATATGATAAAGCACTATACCAAATGTAAGTATTATTATCAAGAGTAAGTAGATGGTGAATTCTCAGTTCAATTCACTAAACTGGGATATTTCCAGACAAGAAGCCTATTGGGTTTGTCTTGAAAAGTGAATTGAGCACAAATATACCACAGTTTTCTAATAATTTGTGGATTTGGAAAATCCTTTTGATAATAATGTTGCTGTAATGTTGTTGTCTGCTGAATTTATTGAAAGCACTTTGCACTGCCTTGTGTATTTTACTCTTAATCTTCTTCATAATAGAGCACTTGCCTCGCAAACCGATTGCTTTTCCGGCGGTAATAATCCCTTAAAAAAAGAAATTGGTCACTCAAGCCACGACTGTTTGTGCGGACGCTGCTGTGTGCAATTGGCTGCCGCTTGTCACCTGCAAAATATTCAAGTCAATTCATTTCACAGTATAGGCTGTGAAGTGCTTTAAGATGTCTAGAAGACGTGATAAGGCGCTATATCAAATGTGAGGTTTATTATCATTATTATTGCTCCCACCAATTATTTGACTCCCTCCACCCACCATCTGCGGATGGAAATTCAGCCTTTAGACAACCCCCCCCCCACCAACCCCCCTCTGAAATTCAGTCCGAAAACTCCTTGAACTTGCTCTGAGCCCCTCGCCAGCTCCCGTTATCTGGCCAACAAATGCCCGGGCAAAATGGGTCACTCACTTCTTGGTTGTTTGTGGGGACGTTGCTGTGTGGAGATTGAATGCTGTGTCCAACTCACAAAGTGCAGAAACACTACACGTCACAGTGAATCCACTGAAACGAAACTGAAGATGGTGTGGCAGGTAAACTGCGAGGTCTGTCACATGTGGGAGTCAATGGAGGGCGCCTTAAGTCCGGGTAACTTCGTCTGCCGCAAGTGTCTAGAAATCAGAGAGCTCCAGCTGAGAGTAGCTGAGCTGGAGTCTCAGGTGGAGACGCTGCACAGCATTAGGGATGGAGAAAACTTCCTGGACAGCTTTATCCTGGAGCCGGACACTCCCCTGAGTCCCAAGGAAGAAGAATGTAGCAGCGACGGACATGACTGGGTGACAGTCAGGCGGGCAGGCAAGCGTTCCCGAAAGAGAGGGGCTGAAGCATCTCAGACTTTAGCCTTGTCTGACAGGTATGAAATATTGGCAACCTGTGTGGATAAGGAAATCTGCGAGGAAGACGGGCAAACTGACCCCAACACCCCTGTGCAGGAGGTTAAAAATGTAATTCTTATTGGGGATGAGACAGTCGGGAGGACTGATACAGTTTTCTGTAGCCGTAGCAGGGAGACAAGAGGACTCTGTTATCTTCCTGGGGCCGGGGTGACGGATGTCACCGCCGGGCTGGAGATAAATTTGAGGCATGAGGGAGAGGATCCAATCGTAATGGTACATCATATAGGGACCAATGACATTGGTAGGACCAGTAGGGACGAGTTAAGGAGCGAGTTCCGGGAATTGGGAATTAAACTAAGGAATAGAACTTCCAAAGTGATGATATCGGGACTGTTACCTGAGCCGGGAGCTAACTGGTACAGGCAAAAGAAGATCATGGATCTGAATGCCTGGCTAAAAGAGTGGTGCGGAGAGCAGGAATTCCAATTCATGGGCCACTGGCACGAGTAGTGGGGAAGATGGGAGCTTTTCCAAAGGAATGGGCTCCATCTAAATAGGGCTGGGACAAATGTCCTGGCTACCCATTTAAATAAATAGGGAGGTAGAAAGGGCTTTAAACTACTANGGGGGGAGGTAAAAACATAGTAAAGTATAGTCCACCACAGTTAAACTTGAGATCAACAAAAGCAAGAGAGCAGATTAACAAGGGAGAAGAGCAAAGTGTGTCACCGGAAAAGGAAGTACAGTGATAGAGTGCTGGTGAATAGGGTTAATAGCCGGAAGTCAGAATTAAGGGCACTATATCTGAATGCACGAAGCATTCGTAACAAGATAGATAATGAAGGATGGGATACAAACAGTAGAGAGGAAGGATTTTAAATCTGAAAAGCAAGATGTAGAGTCAGTGTGGGTAGAGATACGTAACTTCAAGGGGCAGAAAACTGTTGTGGGAGTAGTTTATAGACCCCCAAACAGTGGTCAAAGTATCGCTCAAGGTATAAATCAAGAGATTAGTGGAGCATGTAGCAAAGGAAAGACACTAATTGTGGGTGATTTTAGCCTGCACATAGACTGGGACAACCAAATTGGGAAAGGTAACAGAAGAGGAGTTTATAGAATGTATTAGAGATAATTTTCTAGATCAATATGCTGAGGAGCCGACCAGGGAACAAGCCATATTAGACCTTGTTTTGTGTAATGAAACAGGGCTGATCAGCAAACTGGAACTGAAGGCTCCTCTCGGGCAAAGCGATCATAATATGATGGAATTTAGCGTTAAGTTAGAGAGGGAAGTAGTTAAATCTGAAGCAAAAGTCTTCAATTTAAATCGAGCCAAATTTGCTGTTATGAGAGAGGATTTAGCCAAAATAAACTGAGAGACTAAACTTAAAGATTTGACGGTAGACCAGCAATGGCAGACATTCAAGGAGATAGTGCAAAATTCCTAACGAGCACATATTCCTTTGAGGAATAAGAATGCCACGGGAAAGGTGGTGCAGCCGTGGCTAATGAGAGCAGTTAGGGACAGTATCAAAGCAAAAGAAAAAGCCTATAAAACAGCGAAGATGAGTAGTAAACCCGAGGATTGGGAGAACTTTAGGGAACAACAGAGGAGGACCAAAAAATTGATCAAGAGGCAGAAAATAGATTATGAGGGCAAACTAGCAAAGAACATAAAAACAGACTCCAAGAGTTTTTACAAATATATAAAGAGGAAAAGGCGAGCGAGGGTGAATGTGGGTCCATTACAGGCAGAGACCGGAGGAATTATAATAGGGGACAAAGACATGGCAGAGTCATTAAACAAGTATTTTTCTACAGTCTTCACCGTAGAAGACACTGGAAACATACCAAATATAGAGGACCAAGAAGACAATGTTCGCGAACAACTTAGGGAGATTAACATTAGTAAAGAGATGGTTCTCGGCAAATTCGTGGAGTCCTGTAGCTCAGTGGTTAGAGCACTCGCTTTGCAAGTGAGAGACCTGAGTTCAATTCCAGGCAGGGCGAAACCTTGGGCAAGTTTCCTTACTCCACACGCCTAATAATAATCCCTCCAAAACCCCAAAACAATAATAAATTGGTCATTTTCAATCTACGACTGTTTGTGGGACATTGCTGTGCGCAATTGGCTGCCGCGTTCGCCCACAAATATACAGTCAATTCACTTTACAGTGTGTTCTGTGAAGCGCTTTGGGACGTCCTCCCGACGTGAAAAGCGCTATATCAAATGCAAGGATTATTATTATTATTATTAAATTGTCGGGTCTTAAAACCGATAAATCCCCGGATGGCCTGCATCCGAGAGCTTTAAAGGAGGTGACTACTGAGATAGTGGATGGCATGTCTATAATCTTCCAAAAGTCTGTGGATACTGGAAAAGTTCCCATTGATTGGAAGATTGCAAACGTAACTCCACTATTTAAGAGTGGGAGAGAAAATAGGGAAAACTATAGACCAGTTAGTTTGACTTCAGTTGTAGGGAAAATTCTTGAGTCCTTAATAAAAGACGTAGTTATGGGATACCTGGAAGACCATAAAAAGATTAGGCGGTCAACACGGCTTTACAGAGGGAAGTCATGTTTGACTAACCTTTTAGAATTTTTTGAGGATGTATCCAGGAGGTTGGATAAGGGGGAACCAGTAGATGTGGTATTTTAGGAAGGCATTTGTGCCACACAAAAGGCTGTTACTCAAGATCAAGGCCCACGGGATTAATGGGACAATATTAACATGGATAGAAGAGTGGCTATCGGGTAGAAAGCAGAGAGTAGTGATAAACGGATCATTCTCGAATTGGCAGGAGATGTAACTAGTGTAGTGCCACAAGGATCAGTGCCTCGGCCTCAGCTATTTACCATTGACATCAATGATCTGGACGAGGACATTGAATGTAATGTGTCTAAATTCGCGGATGATACTAAACTCGGCAGCAGAGTGAGCTCTCAGGATGATGCAAAAAGATTGCAACAAGATATAGATAGGCGCGGGGAGTGGGCAAGTAGGTGGCAGATGGAATTCAATGTTAGCAAGTGTGAAATTGTTCACCTCAGCAGCAAGAATGAAAGAACAGATTATTTTCTGGAAGGGGAGAAGTTAGATAGAGTTAGTATTCAAAGGGATTTGGGTGTCCTTGTACACCAGTCCCAAAAAGTTAGTTTGCAGTGCAGCAGCAACTAAGAAGGCGAACGGCAGTTAGCGTTCATTTTGAAAGGTTTAGAATATAAGAGTAGGGAAGTTTTGTTGCAACTGTATAGGGCTTTGGTGAGACCGCACCGAGAGTATTGTGTGCAGTGTTGGTTTCCTTATTTAAAAAAGGACATACTGCCCTCGAGGGGGTGCAGCGTAGATTCACTCCGTTAGTTCCTGGGATGAGGGGACTGACCTATGAGGATAGGGCTGTATTCTCTATAGAGTACAGAAGAATTAGGGGAGAACTTATTGAAACATATAAGATTCTTAAAGGGCTGATATAGTAGACACTGAGGGTCTGTTTCCCCGGTGGGAGAATCTGTAACCGGGGCTCACAGCCTTTTAGAACAGAGTTGAGGAAACATTTCTTCACTCAGAGGGCAGTGAACTTATGGAATGCACTGCCCCAGAAGGGCTGTAGATGTCAGTCAGTCCTCGAACATCTTCAAGGCTGAGACTGAGAGATTCTTGAACAATAGAGGGATTAGGGGATATGGGGACAGAGCGGGTAATCAGAGTGAGGGGAGAAGATCAGCCGCGATCTTATTGAATGGCGGAGCACAGGCTCGAGGGGCTGATGGCCGACTCCTGTTCCTAATGCTTATGCTTTTATGTTCTTATGAAAGTCATTTATAATAATAATAATAATAATAATAATCCTCGCATTTGATATAGCGCTTTTCACGTCGGGAGGACGTCCCAAAGCGCTTCACAGAACACACTGTAAAGTGAATTGACTGTATATTTGTGGGCGAACGCGGCAGCCAATTGCGCACAGCAATGTCCCACAAACAGTCGTGGATTGAGTGACCAATTTCTTATTGTTTGTGGTGTTTGAGGGTTATTATTAGGCTCTGTGTGGGTGGGGGCACTGCCCGAGGTGTCCCTCTGACTCCAATTGAGCTTTTTCGGGGAAAACAAAACTAAAACAAAACAAGTGTCGGAGCTGTCAATCACCAGCGGCCCCGCCCCCGTGTCCCTGCCATTGGCCAACGGGAGCTGCCGCGGCTTCCTATTGGCCGCCAACCCGTCAATCAACGCTCCGCTCCGCCCCCCCACCACAGCCTTGTTTCCCGACTGCGAACATTGGGGAACTGATCAGAGGTTCGCGGACCCCAAACCCTCAGCGACTGTCCTCCCTGTGTCCCCCCCCCCACCCCCCCCACCCCCCCTGTGCCTGAGCCCCGGGACCCCCCCCCCTGTGTCCCCCCCCACCCCCCCTGTGCCTGAGCCCCGGGACCCCCCCCTCCCTGTGTCCCCCCCCACCCCCCCCCCCCCTGTGCCTGAGCCCCGGGACCCCCCCCCTCCTGTGTCCCCCCCCACCCCCCCACCCCCTGTGCCTGAGCCCCGGGACCCCCCACCCCCCCTGTGTCCCCCCCCCACCCCCTGTGCCTGAGCCCCGGGACCCCCCCTCCCTGTGTCCCCCCCCCACCCCCCCCCCCCCCACCCCCCCTGTGCCTGAGCCCCGGGACCTCCCCCCTGTGTCCCCCACCACCCCCCCTGTGCCTGAGCCCCTGGACCCCCCCCCTCCCTGTGTCCCCCCCCCCACCCCCCCCTGTGCCTGAGCCCCGGCACCCCCCCCTGTGTCCACCCCCCACCCCCCCTGTGCCTGAGCCCCTGGACCCCCCCCTCCCTGTGTCCCCCCCCCCAGCCCCCCCTGTGCCTGAGCCCCGGGACCCCCCACCCTGTGTCCCCCCTCCACCCCCCCTGTGCCTGAGCCCCGGGACCCCCCCTGTGCCTGAGCCCCGGGACCCCTGTGTCCCCCCCCCCACCCCCCCCTGTGCCTGAGCCCCGGGACCCCCCCCTGTGTCCCCCCCCCCCACCCCCCCTGTGCCTGAGCCCCGGGACCCCCCCCCTGTGTCCCCCCCCACCACCCCCCTGTGTCCCCCCTGTGCCTGAGCCCCGGGACCCCCCCCCTGTGTCCCCCCCACCACCCCCTGTGTCCCCCCTGTGCCTGAGCCCCGGGACCCCCTCTCTCCCTCTCTCTGAGCTTCTGGTGAGTACCTTATTGTAGTCGCTGGGAATCGGCAATAATGCGCTGTGTGTGTGGGTGCGGGTGCGGGTGGGGGGTGTGGGGGTACGGGGGCGGGTACGGGGGGGTGGGGTGTGTGGGGGTGCGGGTGTGGGGGTGCGGTGGGGGTGGGGGGTACGGGGGGGGTGGGGGGGGTGCGGGTGGTGGGGGGTGCGGGGTGGGGTGTGGGGGTGCGGGTGGGGGGGGTATGTGAGGGTGCGGATGGGGGGTGGGGGGGTGTGTGGGGGTGGGGGTGTGTGTGGGGGTGCGGGTGGGGGTGGGGGTGTGTGTGGGGGTGCGGGTGGGGTGGGGGGTGTGTGGGGGTGCGGGTGGGGGTGGGGGGTGTGTGGGGGTAGGGGTGGGGGGTCTGTGGGGGTGGGGTGTGTGTGGGGGGTGCGGGTGGTGGGGGGTGTGTGGGGGTACGGGTGGGGGTGGGGGGGTGTGTGGGGGTGCGGGTGGTGGGGGTGTGGGGGTACGGGTGGGGGTGGGGGTGTGTGTGGGGGTGCGGGTGGTGGGGGTGTATGTGGGGGTACGGGTGGGGGTGTGTGTGCGGGTGGTGGTGGGGGTGTGTGTGGGGGTGCGGGTGGGGGGGGTCTCAAGGCTGCGTTCTCATCCACAGATGGTGGTGGGAGTCAGAAGTGTAAAGTGACTGTGTTTTCGCTTTGTGGATGTGGCCCAACGGCCAATTTAAACTAAAGCGAAACTGAAAGTCCTTTCAGGGAAAATAAACACTAATGGGAGTTGGAGAACAACACCCAAAGCAGAGCCTGACCCGGAGGGTCTGCTCCGGCCACGGACACGTGTGCTGCTGAACGGGAGCAGTTGAACCATTTGTAGGTGTCACACGTGTAGAGACAGTGGAGAACCGCACGAGAGGCCTCGAGGGAGATATGGCTGTGAAAACGGCTTTTAGTGAGAATATCATCAAACAGACGCTTTAGACGTTGACGAGAGCCAAAGGGTACGGCTTCCGTCGTGTCAACGTTCAGCTGAAGGAAATTTACGCTCATCCAGTCCCTGAGGTCTGACAGGCGGAACATCAGGGGACTGGGGGGGGCGCAAAGTGAGGTGGAAAAATAGAGTTGGGTGTCGTCCACATACATGTGGAAGTGTACCCAATGTCTGCGGATGACATCCCTAAGAGGGAGCATGTAGATTAGGAAGGGGCGGGGGCCCAGGATGGATCCTTGGGGTACCCACAGGTGACCGGGTGAGAGCGGGAGGAGAAGCCGTTTGTGCAGATGTACTGCTGGTGGTTTCTGAGATAGTAATAGTAATCCTTGCATTTGATATAGCGCTTTTCACGTCGGGAGGACGTCCCAAAGCGCTTCACAGAACACACTGTAAAGTGAAGTGACTGTATATTTGTGGGCGAACGCGGCGGCCAATTGCGCACAGCAA
Organism: Callorhinchus milii; assembly: GCF_018977255.1. Taxonomy (NCBI): domain Eukaryota; kingdom Metazoa; phylum Chordata; class Chondrichthyes; order Chimaeriformes; family Callorhinchidae; genus Callorhinchus; species Callorhinchus milii. The sequence continues at coordinate 68,082,033 of NW_024704746.1, forward strand.
TGTCCCACAAACAGTCGTAGACTGAAAATGACCAATTTATTATTGTATTGTTTTTTTGGAGGGATTATTATTAGGCTCATTGTGGAGTAAGGAAACTTGCCCGAGGTTTGGCCCTGACTGACCCCCCGGGGATTGAACTCACGTCTCTCACTCACAAAGCGAGTGCTCTAACCCCTGAGCTACAGGACTCCCCCTGAGCGACAGCACTGATTGCAGTGCCACAAGTGACACCAATACAACACGGTGTCACAGCTTCAAATAGGTGGTTCCTATTTGTGACCGAGACTTCACAGAGAAACACAAGTATGAGATAATAATAATAATAATAATCCTCGCATTTGATAAAGCGCTGTTCACGTCGGGAGGACGTCCCAAAGCGCTTCACAGGACACACTGTAAAGTGAATTGACTGTATATTTGTGGGTGAACGCGGCAGCCAATTGCGCACAGCATCGAGATAGGACTCGAACCAGCGAGTGCGGCCCCACTGAGGTGGATGACGGAGGAAAGGCGGTGGAGGAGGATTGCGTCATAACATAACATAACATGTAGGAGCAGGAGGAGGCCATTCGGCCCTTCGAGTCTGCCCCGCCATTCAATCATGGCTGATCTTCTAATCTAACTCCAGCTAATGACCTGACGCTGCCTTATCCCCATATAATAATAATAATAATAATAATAATCCTTGCATTTGATATAGCGCTTTTCACGTCGGGAGGACGTCCCAAAGCGCTTCACAGGACACACTGTAAAGTGAATTGACTGTATATTTGTGGGCGAACGCGGCAGCCAATGGCGCACAGCAATGTCCCACAAACAGTCGTGGATTGAGTGACCAATTTCTTATTGTTTGTGGTGTTTGAGGGTTATTATTAGGCTCTGTGTGGGTGGGGGCACTGCCCGAGGTGTCCCTCTGACTCCAATTGAGCTTTTTCGGGGAAAACAAAACTAAAACAAAAGTGTCGGAGCTGTCAATCACCAGCGGCCCCGCCCCCGTGTCCCTGCCATTGGCCAACGGGAGCTGCCGCGGCTTCCTATTGGACGCCAACCCGTCAATCACCGCTCCGCTCCGCCCCCCCACCACAGCCTTGTTTCCCGACTGCGAACATTGGGGAACTGATCAGAGGTTCGCGGACCCCAAACCCTCAGCGACTGTCCTCCCTGTGTCCCCCCCCCCACCCCCCCTGTGCCTGAGCCCCGGGACCCCCCCCTCCCTGTGTCCCCCCCCACCCCCCCTGTGCCTGAGCCCCGGGACCCCCCCCTGTGTCCCCCCCACCCCCCCTGTGCCTGAGTCCCGGGACCCCCCCCTCCCTGTGTCCCCCCCCACCCCCCCTGTGCCTGAGCCCCGGGACCCCCCCTCCCTGTGTCCCCCCCCCACCCCCCCTGTGCCTGAGCCCCGGGACCCCCCCCCCCTGTGCCCCCCCCCCACCCCCCCTGTGCCTGAGCCCCGGGACCCCCCTGTGTCCCCCCCCACCCCCCCTGTGCCTGAGCCCCGGGACCCCCCCCCCCTGTGTCCCCACCCACCCCCCCTGTGCCTGAGCCCCGGGACCCCTGTGTCCCCCCCCACCCCCCCTGTGCCTGTGTCCCCCCCCCCCCCCCCCTGTGCCTGAGCCCCGGGACCCCCTCTCTCCCTCTCTCTGAGCTTCTGGTGAGTACCTTATTGTAGTCGCTGGGAATCGGCAATAATGCGCTGTGTGTGTGGGTGTGGGTGCGGGTGGGGGGTGTGGGGTACGGAGGCGGGTACGGGGGGGGTGTGTGGGGGCGGGGGTGCGGTGGGGGTGTGGGGGTACGGGGGCGGGTACGGGGGTGGGGTGTGTGGGGGTGCGGGGGTGCGGGTGTGGGGGTGCGGTGGGGGTACGGGGGTGTGGGGGTGCGGGTGGTGGGGGGTGCGGGTGGGGGGGGGTGTGGGGGTGCGGGTGGTGGGGTGTGCGGGGTGGGGGGTGTGGGGGTGCGGGTGGGGAGGTATGTGAGGGTGCGGATGGGGTGGGGGGTGTGTGGGTGGGGTGTGTGTGGGTGGGGGGGGGTGTGGGGGTGCGGGGGGGGGGTATGTAAGGGTGCGGATGGGGGGTGGGGGGGTGTGTGGGGGTGCGGGGTGGTGGGGGGGTGTGTTGGGGGTGGGGGTGGGGGGTGTGTGGGGGTAGGGGTGGGGGGGGGTGTGTGGAGGTTGGCGGTGGGGGAGTGGTGTGGGGGGTGCGGGTGGGGGGTGGGGGGTGTTTGTGGGGGGGATGCGGGTGGGGGTATGTGAGGGTGCGGATGGGGGTGGGGGGTGTGGGGGGGGGGCGGGTGGTGGGGGTGGGTGTGTGTGTCGGGGTACGGGTGGGGGTGTGTGTGGGGGTGCGGGTGGGGTGTGTGGGGGTACGCGTGGGGGTGGGGGGTGTGTGGGGGGGTGGGGTGGGGGGGTGTGTGGGGGTGCGGGTGGGGGTGTGTGTGGGGGTGCGGTAGGGTGTGTGGTGGGTGTGTGGGGGTACGGGTGGGGGTGGGGGGGTGTGTGGGGGTGCGGGTGGGGGGGGTCTCAAGGCTGCGTTCTCATCCACAGATGGTGGTGGGAGTCAGAAGTGTAAAGTGACTGTGTTTTCGCTTTGTGGATGTGGCCCAACGGCCAATTTAAACTAAAGCGAAACTGAAAGTCCTTTCAGGGAAAATAAACACTAATGGGAGTTGGAGAACAACACCCAAAGCAGAGCCTGACCCGGAGGGTCTGCTCCGGCCACGGACACGTGTGCTGCTGAACGGGAGCAGTTGAACCATTTGTAGGTGTCACACGTGTAGAGACAGTGGAGAACCGCACGAGAGGCCTCGAGGGAGATATGGCTGTGAAAACGGCTTTTAGTGAGAATATCATCAAACAGACGCTTTAGACGTTGACGAGAGCCAAAGGGTACGGCTTCCGTCGTGTCAACGTTCAGCTGAAGGAAATTTACGCTCATCCAGTCCCTGAGGTCTGACAGGCAGAACATCAGGGGACTGGGGGGGGCGCAAAGTGAGGTGGAAAAATAGAGTTGGGTGTCGTCCACATACATGTGGAAGTGTACCCAATGTCTGCGGATGACATCCCTAAGAGGGAGCATGTAGATTAGGAAGGGGCGGGGGCCCAGGATGGATCCTTGGGGTACCCGCAGGTGACCGGGTGAGAGCGGGAGGAGAAGCCGTTTGTGCAGATGTACTGCTGGTGGTTTCTGAGATAGGACTCGAACCAGGCGAGTGCGGCCCCACTGAGGTGGATGACGGAGGAAAGGCGGTGGAGGAGGATTGCGTGATAACATAACATGTAGGAGCAGGAGTAGGCCATTCGGCCCTTCAAGTCTGCCCCGCCATTCAATCATGGCTGATCTTCTAATCTAACTCCAGCTAATGACCTGACGCTGCCTTCTCCCCATATCCCTTAATCCCTTTTGCAATAAGAAATCTATCTCAGTCTTGAATATGTTCGAGGACTGAGCGTCAACAGCCCTTTGGGGTAGTGAGTTCCATACATTCACTGCCCTTTGAGTGAAGAAGTTCTTCCTCAACTCAGTGCGAAAGGGCTGCCTCTGATTTTAAGGTGTGACCCCTGGTTTTAGTTTCTCCGACCGGGGGAAACAATCTCCCACTGTCTACTCTATCATTGCCCTTTGATGATCTTGTAGGTTTCTATAAGATCCCCTCTAATTCTTCTATATTCCAGAGAATATCGGCCCAAATTGGTCAGCCTATCCCCGTAACTCATCCCCTTCATCCCTGGTACTAACCCAGTAAATCTACGCTGCACCCCCTCCAAGGCAAGTACGTCCTTCCTTAAATAAGGAGACCACAACTGCACACAGTATTCCAGGTGTGGTCTCACCAGGGCCCTATACAGTTGCAGCAAGACTTCCCTACTCTTATACTCTTAACCCTTTCATAATGAATGCTAACATACCGTTCGCCTTCCTAATTGCTTGCTTGCAGTGATCGACTGTGCCGAACGCGGCGGAGGTTCAGGACGAGGAGGCAGAGGGAGCCCTGGTCACAGATAGAGGGGATGTCGTTTGAGACTTTCACAAGCGCAGTCTCTGTCCTGTGAGAAGGTAGGAAACCTGACTGGAGGGGTTTGAAGAGGGAGCGGGAGGAGAGGTGCGCGCGGAGTTGATTGGCAACAACGCGTTCTAAGATTTTGGCGAGGAAGGGCAGTGGGTGTGTGTTTCACTGTCAATAAAGGTACTGATCCCTTGTTTGGTTGTAAAGTGAAACAAGAGGAACTCAAGGGTGTGTCTTAATATTATTAAAAAAAATACACATACTGCAGTATATAATATAAATATCTGCATGTGAGTGTGCTCGATAGCCGAGCTGAGCATCCACTGTACAGAAGAGCTGGATGTATACAGGAACTAAAGTCACTAAAATTGATAGTGCCTCGTTATCTTAATTTAGCTGACATTTTAATGTGTTACTAACTATGAAACCAAGAATTTAATCTAATCTGAGAATACTTTTTAGAGTTAAGGTGGTTGGCAGTCTAAAGCAGAGCGGGTTGAGGGGAGCAGGGAATATTATGTTGTCAGATGTGCCTTCCTTTCTGTGAGAAGTTACACCAAAATTGTTCAGGTGAATCTTAAAATATCTTAACAGTTTTGCATCTGCCGACACAGCCTCCTCTGCTGTCTGTTCTGCCAGTCTATTAGTTCACGATAATTCCTTTAATTCACTTTTCATGTCTTCTCTCCATACTCACAATAGCTATTACAATATAAAATCAATCAAAAACCCATGGATTTTAACTCATCCACTGGGGTGTTGAATTGGAGAGCGATCGAACCCTAGTTGCATAAAAGTTTTAAAAAAATTGTTTTCTGTGCTTCAGTACCACCAGACATTCAGTCACAAACACACTGAAAGAAACATCCGTGGCTTGGTATGTCGATATACTTGCTTATGATTTTCATTCCATTCCATTTCCATTACATTTCATTCAAATTAGTTCACCGCAATTCCTTTAATTCACTGTTCATGTCTTCTCTCCATACTCACAAAACAACAACATTTGTATACTCTGACTTTCCAAGTACAGCATCAATCACAGACCCATGGATTTGAATCCATCCACTTGGGTGGTGAATTGGGCGACCAAATCCTAGTTGCATAAATAATAATAATAATAATAATCCTTGCATTTGATATAGCGCTTTTCACGTCGGGAGGACGTCCCAAAGCGCTTCACAGAACACATTGTAAAGTGAATTGACTGTATATTTGTGGGCGAACGCGGCAGCCAATTGCGCACAGCAATGTCCCACAAACAGTCGTAGATTGAAAATGACCAATTTATTATTGTTTTTGGTTTTGGAGGGATTATTATTAGGCTCTGTGTGGAGTAAGGAAACTTGCCCAAGGTTTGGCCCTCTGCCTGGAATTGAACTCAGGTCTCTCACTTGCAAAGCGAGTACTCTAACCACTGAGCTACAGGACTCCACAAGATTGTTTTCTGTGTTTCATTATCACCAGATTCACACAAGCACCACATTGAAACTGAAAGAAACGTTTGCATGGCTTGCATGTCAATATACTAACGGCTTGTTTCATCCCTGTATTCTCTCTCCTAATGATCTAGATGTCACTTCATGACCTCCAAATAGGCCAAAGGTGCTTGTTTGATGTGGGTCCAAAACATTTCCATTTTCATGACCAAGGCCAATCAAGAGTTCAAGACCAGATCAAGATTTCTATCCCCATCATCCTATTCTGGTAACGACTTTCTGTTTCAGATTCTTCAGCTCCTCCTGCGAGAATGTTTCAGAACTCGTGGGTGGTTCCGCACTCACTGACACTGTGCATCATGTTCCTAATTCTCTTTGATGAAAATCTCTTTGTTTCTCGCATCAGATTTAGCCACTGTATCAAAGGGCACTCGGTAACCCCTTTTTATTCTCTTTATTGCAGATCTCCCAATAAAGATGGAATTTCCTTTAAACAAAACGTTCACAATATTGATATTCTCATTGTTTGGTGAGTGTAGTCTTTATTCTGTGTATCTGTCTGTATGATATCCCTTTTCTATTTATTTAACTGACTTGCCATGACCTGATAAGCTAGAAACACCATCAATAATCGTTATCAATACTTCACCAGTAAAATCCATCCAAACAGCACATTAATCAATATCATCCATGTGGTTTTGTCCACATAATGGTGAGCACATTTAGAAGGTCCATGTTCAGTTTTTAGCTCTCCAGGAAGAATATCATGGGGATGGGAAGGGTGCAGCGCAGATTTATAGGATCACATGATGTATGGGACACTACGTTTATACTGAGGCGAGTTAACTTGAAGCTTTCTCACTGGACCAGAGGAGTTTGAAAGGGGACGTTGTAGAGTTGTTTAAGATTCTGAAACATGACAAAATAAATAGGGAAAAGGTTTCCTTTAGTTGAGGAATCACTGACAAGGATTGTTAACAGAGAAATCAGGGGAGAAGTTTGAAGTAATTTCTTCACCAAGAGAGTTTTTGGGGTGTGGAATTAATTACAAGCTATTGAGGCCAACTTAATAGGATCATGTAAAAGTGAACTGGGTAAGTGGAGTGAAATGTTAAGGAATATGGGGGAAGTGAGATTAATAAAAAGAGCAACTTTATACAAAAAAAATCACGGTGGCATAGATGTAGAACCAGCTGCCCGAAGCAGTGGTAGAACCAGATGGTATAAATGGATTTAAGTTGAAGCTAGATCTACATGTAAGGGAGAAGGGAATAGAAGGGCATGGCAGGCGATAAGTGATGGGTAGAGAATCATGTGGGGTACACATCGGCATGGACTCATTGGGCCAAATGGCCTGTTTCTCTGCTGTACTGCGTATATCCCTATCACCCTCATCCTTGCCCAGCTCCACTGACTTCCCATCACACAGAGGATACAGTTCAAGATCCTGGTCCTCACTTTCAAAGCCCTCCATAGCCTTACTCCCCCCTTCTTCTCTGACCTCCTAACAGCCTACCACCCTGTTCGTTTCCTCCGCTCATCAGGCTCCGGCCTACTTCACGTCGCCCGCCTTGCTAGCCCCACTCTGCAGCCACTCTCGAGAAATCCATCCCGCTGTCTCTTCGCCTTGCCACCTCCCTCGCCATCTTCAAGTCCTTCTTCTTCGACTGTGCTTTCGATCTTCCCGCTTCCCCCCCGCCCTCCACCTTCCCCCACCCCAGGCTCGGCTCCGTAACTCTGTCTGTCCAGCGCCTTGGGTCATCCTCCCGACATGAAAGGCGCTATACAAATGTAATTCTGTTGTTGTTGTATGTAAATATGATGGGCTAAAAATCTGAAAATTACCTTCTTTGTTGATAATTGCAAGTTAATACTTTAACTGCTGAGTTTCCAGTGATTATGGGAATTCGAGGTTCCATGATTAGGAACTTATGTTTAATTCACCGTGATACAGAAATAAACACTAATAATATTAATAATCCTTGCATTTGGTAGAGTGTCTTAACAACAACAACAACAAGATTACGTTACCACGTTGTTGAGATGCTTCACAGGATGTAAAAGTAATTAAGCTGTGATGTGTAGTGGGAATAGCTGTATTGCTATGGATATGGAGCAAAGACATGTAATTGGAGTTGAGATACAGATCAGCCATGATCTTATAGAATGATGGAACAGGCTTGAGGTCCTGAATGGCCTTCTCCTGCTTCTATGTTTCTATTACAGTAGAGCTTCAATGGGGAAGCAAATACATGATGGGTGGATATCATCTTTCAGTGCTGTAAACTAACTAGGACTCTAGCACTGTAATTAACTATATCAACTTGTAACTTTTTAGGTGAGGTGTCTTTGCACATGATATCTGAAGTCGTCGGCAGAGATGTATTGCTGCCCTGTCTCTTTACACCAGAATCCAATCTTGATCCTGAGAAACTGATCATCAACTGGCAAGGGACAGACGACAACTCAGTGGTTCACAGTTTCTACAGTAACGTTGACCATCCAGAGTATCAGAATCAGAAATTCAGAGGAAGAACACAGCTGTTTCCCAAAGTCATTCTAAATGGAAATGCTTCACTTCAACTGAGAAGGCTGACTTTATCAGACAATGGGAACTACACATGCTACGTTATTCAACATGATGATCATGCCTATGTCAAAATTGTGGTAGAACTCAGAGTGCTTGGTAGGTATTTAGAAATCTTGCAGCAACAACAAGAATAGGAGGGTCTTGAGACATACCTTGAAGGAGGCAAGGGAGACAGCGAGGCAAAGGGACTGTGGGATGGAGTTCCAAAGGGTGGGAGCAGAGAAGCTGAAGGCCCGGCCACCGATTTTGGGGTGGGCAAGACGGGATCTGGAGCAGCTCAAGAGTAGTTTGTTTCTTGAGGGGGTGGGCAGACATCTGACATTTACAGCGGTTGTGCACCCACGTGATGAGTGGGTGTATTGTTCACTTTTGATGATTCCGTGTGAGTCATTTGCAAGAATATGAATGTTTGTTGCAGGTGACAGGGAGGAAGGTTGTGTTATCCAATAGAAAGGTTTTTAAGAACTACAAAAAAGCTTCAAAGTTAAAACTGAATTCATCAATTCTGGACACTCTGAGAAGCTAATGTCAATACAGAAAACCGAGACCGAGGCAGAATTTTGCCCCAAACATCGATAAACAACACTAGCAACTTTAAATGAGGAAGGAGAGGAAGTATTTTTCCATAAACAGCTAAAATTTGAATGGACTAATGGGTTACATCAAAACATATTCTGCATGTTTTAAGAGATACGAGATTTAAGATAAGTGAGCAGGATGTGAACATGTAGATGCAAATATCCGAGTCACACTGCACAGTGCTCCAAGTCAGAGAGCCAGTACGTCTACAGCAAAATACCCAAGGCAGAATTATTTACATCTACACAATACATACACAACACAACCAAATCAGAGAGTATACATAACTTCATGAACAAGGAAGACGAACTTTAAAATGTTAAAATGTCACAGTGATTAACTGTCATGTCTAGTGACTTCTGTAGGCAAATGTGGCAGTCATTTTGTGCACAGCATGGTCCCACGCAGTCATGAGTTGAATGACCAAATTAGCTGGAGGGCTGTTGGCCAGGACATCCATGGGTTTAAGGCACATTAAGTTGACATCTCTCAAGAAAAGTAGACCACAGGCTAGCATTGCCTAAGACTGTTGGCCTCGTTTCCAAGATTGCACTCACATGAAGCACCACCCAAGCACTGTAGCTTACGTGCTGGAGAGATTGTGTGCGGTTTCTGTTTCTGTGGTTTATTTTCTTTGTTAGTCAGGAAAGGCTGCAACACAGGAAGTCAGTGTAAGTATTTTTGTAAGTCAAAACTGCAGATCTGTTTTAGCCATTGCAGCACTGCACATCCGCACATGTCAACAGCACAGTGCACATCCGCACATGTCAACAGCACAGTGCACATCTGCACATGTCAACAGCACAGTGCACATCTGCATATGTCAACAGCACAGTGCACATATGCACATGTCAAGCAATCACCACATCTGTGTAATCACAAGTCAGGAAGTTTAATATTCCACAAGGCTGAGATCAAATGAGTTGAAGAGCTTTCTTCACATGAACCTCTCCTGTGATCTTGTGCAATGACTTGTACTTTAATGGCTGGGAGTAGGGCATCTTTGGACACACACAAGTCCAGACACTGTCAGGTTACTCCAGAATACAGTGGAAGCAGAGACTTCAGCCTAAGTGTTGACAGGTGCTGCTTTTATAGTCCATTTCTGACATTACTGGAGACGACAGCCTCACTAACCAGTTAGAAGCAACTGTTTCCCTCATCTGAAGCCCTCTCTGACACAGAGTGCTGAAAGGGCTTGTACAAGTAAAGTTTGATGCTACACTATTACAGGCCAAAACACACACCTTTCCTCAGGTGATTATAGACTTACACAACCCACATGGTGAAAGCCATAGCACCGCTTTTCAGGAAGAAAATTTGCTGCCACTGCTTTATGGTTATTGCAAACTCCCAGATACAGATACGTCACAAGTCACTGAAGACAACAACCTTGAAGATCAGATTCCAAAGGAACAAATCAGAAGATTGGGAACTGCTGCAGTATTTTTTGTCATTGTCGGGATTGGAATTGGGATCGGGATCAAGATTGCCATCAGGAAATCGATAATGAAAAAACAGCGTCATATGGATCCTGAGAGTAAGTTTTAATATGATGAGCAAGTACCTGATCACCCGCACTAAACTCCGTCACACCACCGCACCATCACAGACTCTCCCCTACCTGTTGCCTCCTCCATCGGCTGCCGCACTTTCAGTCACTAAGCCCTGAAGCTTTGGAAATCTCTCCGCAGATCTCTCTGCCTTACTCCCTCGTTCCCCTCTTTTAGATCACGACTGAAGAGCTTCCTCTTCGACTGTTTCTAGTCACCTCCTCCCCCCGGCTCGGTGTCAGGCTCCGCTACTGTTAAGCGCTCTGAAACGCTGCTGCGCGTGAAGGGCGCTATATGCATGCAAGTTGTTACCTACAGTTGTACATACTATCGACATTCCTGAACCAAGCAAATTATCCCCATTAATCATTTCTGGTGTTTTAAGAACAAGTGCAAGTGAGACTCCACCCATCCGAATAATAATCCTTGCATTTGACATTGCGTCTTATCACGTTTTGAGACGTCTCAAAGCGCTTCACAGAATATCCCCCTCCCCGGCCTCCCCTCACACACTCTATTACCTTCTCTCGCAAATATGTACCAGGTTTCCTCTTAAACACATTGATGCTTCCAGCTTCAACCACAGCATCTGGCTGTGCTTCCACATTTTTACCACTCTATAAAATAATTTCTTCCTAAACTCTGTTTCAGATCTGTTAGTGGCTATTTTAGATTTATGCCCCATTGTTATGGACTTGCGAACGAGCAGAAACAATCTTTTTCTGTTCACCTTACCAAATGCCTCTCCAATTTTAAACGCTTCTATCGAGTCTCTCAATCATCTTATCTCTAAGGATGAAACCCCGAAGCAGTTCAGTCTTTCCTAATACTTAGATACTCTCATCCCTGGGAGCATTCTAGTAAGCCTATGATAATACTACAATAACATTATATAGTGACAAAAACTGCGCACAGTAATCCAAATATGGTCTGACCAACGATTATACAAATTTTACATTACTTCCTTGCTTTTGTGTTCTCTTCCCAGGGCATAAAAAAGTTCCTCTGCACTCTAGTCAGGCTCCGCCATTGTTAAGCGCTCTGAGATGCTGCCCTGGGTGGAGGGCGCTATGTCGGTGCAAGTTGCTGTTGTAGTATTTGGATTCTATATGGTCTTAACCACCTGTGCTGCTGTTTTAAAAGATACAGAGATTGCCCCAGATTGAGTATTGGTCTGTGCTGAGTTAGCTATTCTGGTCTAGTTAGTCTGATTCGGGAAAAGAGGAGAAAATCAACCACAATTCTTACTGCTCTCCGTATTCTTCTCGATTTTGATCTCAGATGCTAGTGTCATCTTACAATTTCTTTGGCTCTCATAGAAATTACAGCACAGAAATGAGCCCATCGTGTCCATACCGCTGGCTCCCTCTGGAGCCCTCTACTGTTAGATTCCCCTGGTCTCTCTCCCCACCACACACATTGTCTGTGCTGTGCGCACTCTCCCTCTGGTGCTGTCCACTATAATCCCATTCTTGTATTCTTTACAGTTAGTTATTCTTTTTCGATGAGCTATAATTTAATAGAAAGATCAGGGGCTCTGAATTGTTTGATTTGGGGAATTTGTAACTAATAATAATACTGGCATTTGATGTAACGCCTTATCACGTCTTCGAGACTCTCAAAGCGCTTCACAGAATATAGTGTAAATTGAATTGACTATATTTTGTGGGCGAAACACGGCAGTCAATTGCGCCCAAACAAAATGTAATATCTAATATCTATATAATATAAACAAACTGTCACTAATTGACTTGGAAATTGTATTTTGTTTTTCCAGGAGCGGCTTTGATAAGATACCCAAACATGGCAGGTAATAAGCTGAGCTCAATTCATGCTGTATTAATTCCAGGCCAATCTCTGCAACTAATTGTAATAAAAAGATGCCTGTTTTCCCCAGGAACAGATAACTGGAGTTTGGATTTGGGACTGTGTTAGTGTGGAGCTTCACGAGTATAATTCATGGCATTTGCTGCTTTCTGCCTTCACCCTGGTTTCTGCCTCAATTACTACTACCCCAGGCTTCTGCTCCTCCCTTTGAATGCCATTAAAATGTTTAATGTTTTCTAACTCAATGCATACCATTTAAACGCAGCATATGCTCACCAAAATGCTGTATAGAATTAGACAAGTGCAGGTGGGCGGGGGCATAAAGCCAGGAGCTTTATTTACAGTGAAATACAGGAAAACGCTCATAATCATATCAGTTGGGAACAACATTTGCAAACTTGTATGATTTAATCATTAATCTACACCGCACATGTGTAATGCAATGCAGCCGGCAAGTCCGCAAGCTGCAGTTTGTCATCCCAGCCAGGAAGTGCTCATGCCGTGATGGGTCACGACTGTTCTCTGCGATTGAAAGCAGCCGTAAGTGCAGGAGTAATGGAGGATAGGAGAGCAGTGTTACCAGTTAGGAGATGATTAATTTGACTGGTGCAAAGAAGTTAAGTCGTTTTGATAGGAAACTGAATGGATGGACGTACGACATTGGCGATTGTACGATTTATAAGCAATTTTTAAATTTATAAGCGATTTATAAGCCTTGAGAGCTTTACTATAATCTACTGGATCAACCACCTTAACTCAATAAGAGCAAATAGTATAGCCCAACATTAAAAGACAGACCCTCTGAGAAGCTCTAGGATGTTGGTTTGAGGAATGACAAATTATACTGGTCACATTAAGTCCTGAGGGAAGAAATTACATCTGAATTTTAATCTTAAACACAAAATACTGCAGTGCTGGAAGTCTGAAATAAAAACTGAAGTCGCTGGGAACTCAGCAGGTCAGACAGCATCTATGGAGAAAAGAAAATGAGTCAACGTTTCGGGTCCACGACCTTTTGTCAGAACACCGGTTCTGGTGAAGGGTTGTGGACTTGAAACGTTAACTCACTTTCCTTTCTCCATAGATGCTGCCTGACCTGCTGAGTTCCCAGCGACTTCAGTTTTTATTCCTAGATTTAATCTATTTTCTTAGCAATTCAGAGCCTCCCGTGTTTGGACAATACATAAGAATTGTGCAAATTGCACAGACTCTGAAATGCTCAGAATATAAAGAACCACAAAATAAAACATGAGTTTGTTTCTTTTCAGATGCTCTTGAAGACTACAAACTGTACCTTACAAAGAAGTATTCTAATATGATCAATAGTAACATGTCCAAATGCTACGCAAGCCTCATGAGGACAGTGGATGTCACATACCCAAAGAAGGAAGGAAAGTTCATTGAGGGAATTAATGGAGGTGGGTCAGACAATACAAAAGAAATCAAACCAACTGAAATGCTGTCTGTGGCACTGGGAAAAAAGTGCTCTTCAAAACGTATCTTAATGGTAGGAGATGCAGGTGTGGGGAAGAGCTGGACAGTTACCTGCATGAGACAAGAATGGGCGTCTGAGTCAAACGAACAACCTTTTAAGTGCATCATTATTTTGAGATTCCATGACTTAAATAAGGTTAAAGAAAAGACAACGCTACGGAAACTGCTTCAGAGCAAGTGCTCATCACTGTCAGAAGTCCTGTCTGCACTTCTCCTTGATCCCCATGATGTGTTGATCACTTTGGATGGGCTGGATGAATTTCACCATCAGCTAAGTTGTGATGCTCCAATAAGGGACATTGACATAGACACTGAAGCTGACGTGAACGTTCTTGTGTCCGATCTGATTTGTGGGCAACTGCTTCCTGCTGCACACATATTGGTTACCTCCCGATGGAATAATGACCAGATAAAAATTAACAAGAAATATTTTGATTGCATCCTGGCCATTTCTGGGTTTACCACTAATCAGCTACGACAATACTGCGATGTGTTCTATCAAGATAAGGAAACAGCAAGCAAGATGTATCAACATTTTACAGAGAAAGAAACCATCACCTATCTGGCCTGCAATCCCCTAAACAGCTATATGCTGTGCAATATTCTGAAGACATGTAAAGATTACTCTGAAGGGGTAACGGCTGTGCCAGTGACTCAGAGCAAACTCTTCTCTCTGTTCTTTGACAGCCTCTTTAGTCATGGTACTCCAGGCACTGACCAGTCACACAAATTGTCAGCGACTGATCTGGAGAAATGTAAGGATAGACCCCATGACAAAATTGTTGAAACCATCCTAAAAGTGGGGAAGCTTTCCTATCACTATCTCTTGTCAGGGAAACACAACATGGTAGAGAAAGATCTGATTGCCTTCGATATAAACCCAACATTTCTTTCCAGTCACTTGTCAAATCTCATCTTGGAAAAGAAATGGGACAATCGGAGCAGCTTTGAGTTCTATCATGCTATGATAATGGAGCAGGTTGCAGCCTGGTATTGTGCAGACTTAGTGAGGGACAAAGCCGAAGAGCTGATCGAATGCCTGGACCTGTGGTGTCTTGGAAAGGTGCCACAGAACTCAAAGAACCCGTTGTGTATTGAAGCAGCCAAGTGGCCTGAGCACAAGAAGAACCTCTTCAGTTTCACCAAAATGTTCATGGGCTTCTTAACGGCAGGACGAGGTGGAAACTTCTGGAAGTCTGCAGCTCCCCTCAGTGATTCTACTTCCCAAGCCCTGGTCAGGTGGTTTAGGGACTGGCTATGTACAGATATAAAGCAGTCTGAGCTGCTAAATTTAATGCATTGCCTTTTCGAGCTGCACGATAACAAAGTGACAGAAGAAGTGTCTCCTCACATCAAACGCATAGACTTTTACAACATTTCTCTGAGCCTCCTGGATATCGCTGCCTTGTGTTACAGTCTCCGTCATTCTCAGGTGGAAAAAATGGACTTAAGACTTTGTGACTTGAAGGATCAAGGCATAAGGCAACTTGAGGAAGTAATTGCCAAGTGCAAATCTGTCTCGTAAGTAACGCTGTTAAATGCTTCACGGGTGATGGGACAGTTCTCTCTGTGTTTCCATTGCAACATCAGTGTGACATATTGCATAGTCATTAGATTAGAATGAAGAACATGCTCACTGTCATACTAGAAAGATTTTATCACCCCAGATCAGGCTGCGCTATCAGCCTCTACGTCCTGACACTCTGGAACACTCTCCCTCTGTCCCTCCGCCTTGCCCCTTCCTTCCCTATCTTCAGGTCCTGCCTGAAGACCTTTCTCCTTGACCGTGCTCTGGGACGAGACCTGCGTGAGGGGCGCTGTTGTTGTTGGTGGTGGTGTTTGCTCAGCCAATTTGTGAATAAGCTCTTCGAGAGGACAAGTTCAGGACAGACAGCAAAAAGGAATCTGTGGGTAAACAACAGTTGGAATGTGTTACCAAAAATCGTTGGGCCACAGAATCATTTAAGAATCAGTTTGATGGTGTAAATGGGAGGATCAGTATTCGCTAATCGCTTGAGATCCTGTGATTTAAAATGGTAATTTAATCCACACTCAAGTGTTTCTAATCTCCATTTTACAGAATAAGTTCTAACAAACTGACTGAAGAGTCAGCCAGGATAATCAGCAACATTCTTCAAGAACCAAGTTGTGCACTTGAAAGGCTATCGTAAGTTCCTAAATACTTTTCGCAATACGTCTATGAAATACGAAGGGAAAATTCCAAAAGATGCCAATCTTTTAAAAAGGGATGCTACGACTTGCCTCTTTGATTATGATTATTTTTCCTCAACCCCGACACCCTTTTCAGCTCCCCTGCTCGGATGCCTAACTCGCTGTGTAAAGTGCTTTGAGACGTCCTCCTGACGTGAAAGACACTATAAGTGTAAATTGTATTGTATCATCACTGTTGTGTGTCTGTTCATTCGCTCTTTGTAGAATTGGAACAAATCACCTTCAATCCAGCGGGGCTCAGATGATATGGAAAGCCCTTGAGAAAAACCAGAGACTCAAGCGCCTTTATTTGTATGATAACGGGATTACAGATAAAGGAACAGAGATAATGCCTGAATGTCTGAAACACAACAAGACCCTTGAAGTCCTACAGTAAGTCTACAATCAATTTTCTAAACGTCAGTGAAACCCCAGCTATAATTACAAGCGAGTCAGCCTGACTCAGTTGATAGCACTTTCGCCTCTGAGTCAAAGCTTTTGGGTTCAAGCCCCATGTTATAAGATGACACTCCAATGCAATGTCGCATTGTTGGGTAAGATGTTAAACCGAGGTCCGTCTACCTGCTCTGGTGGATGTTAAAGGTCCCGTTGGGCTATTCGAAAAGAGAAAAGGAGTTTCTCCCGGTGTCATGGCATACAATCCCCCAAATAAAATAGATCACTCACTGCTTGGCTGTGGGTGGGAGATTGGTAGGCACAATTGGGCTGCTGTATTTGCCTACAATACAGTCACTCCACTTTACAGTATATCCTCTGAAGCACTTGGGATGTCATCCCGATATGAAAGGCACTATACTAAATTATTATTTTAATATTAGGAATTATTATTTTATCATTAGCAATCATCGAGCAATGTTAATTAGACCTCTAATTTTCATACTTTGTCTGTCACAAACAGTAAAGATAGCAAATACACTTCAGTATCCACACCTTATATTGGAGCTAAGGTGACCGTTGACTTTTCATTTCCCAAGCCTGTCTCTTAATGTCTTTCTCAGTTTATGTGGGAACACTTTCAGTGATTGCGGCCAGAGAAATATCCAGCGAGTTAAAGAGCTTCGAGCTGATCTGAAGATCGTTGTGAAGATTGCAGATGATGAAGAACTTGTCGATCGGGTTGAAAACGAAGTCACCCAGCTGATCTCTGACTTTGGGCAGTACGACCGGGAATGGCTGACAAATATTCTGCGAACAATCTTGAGAGATCTTGGAGATGAGATCTCCATAACCAATACCAGAACAGAGACAAAGATTGGTAACATAAAACAAGGGATTCAGATAGTGCAACGCAAGCTTAAATGGGATGCCATAGCCGAATTATAATCCACTCTCCCTCAATTCCTCTGCCTTGCCCTACTTGACATAATAATAATAATAATAATAGTAATAATAATAATAATCCTTGCATTTGATATAGCGCTTTTCATGTCAGGAAGACGTCCCAAAGCGCTTCACAGAACACACTGTAAAGTGAATTGACTGTATATTTGTGGGCGAACGCGGCAGCCAATTGCACACAGCAATGTCCCACAAACAGTCGTAGATTGAAAATGACCAATTTATTATTGTTTTTGGTTTTGGAGGATTATTATTAGGCTCTGTGTGGAGTAAGGAAACTTGCCCAAGGTTTCGCCCTCTGCCTGGAATTGAACTCAGGTCTCTCACTTGCAAAGCGAGTGGTCTAACAACTGAGCTACAGGACTCCTCTCCATGTCCTCTGGTACTGTTCCCACCCCATTAAAAACCGCTGTCATCACTCCTATCCTTAAAAAACCCTCCCTGGACCCTTCTCCACTCCCTAACTACTGCCCCAACTCCAACCTCCCCTTCCTCTCCAAGGTCCTGGAACGAGTTGTTGCTTTTCAGCTACGTTCGTTCCCACACTGCCACTCCCTTCTCGAACCCCTCCAATCGGGTTTCCGTGCCGCCCACAGCACAGAAACAGAGTGACAAATGCCATTCTGTCCATCTGTGACCAGGGCTCCCTCTGCTCCTCGCCCTCCTTGACCTCGCTGCTGCTTTCGACTCCGCGGAATGGCTCCCCTGTTAAAAGCCCCACTCAACGCTATTTGGCAGTCCCTCCGCCTCGCCCCCTCCCTCGCCTCCGTCAAGACCCATCTCGAGACCCTCCACTTCGACCGCCCCCTCGGTCACCCTCCTTTCCCCCCTCACCTGGCCTGCGAGAGACCTGGGTTTGATTCCCGGCCGGTCAGGTCAGGTCAGGGCCAAACCGTGGGCGAGTTTCCTTACTCCACACTCCTGATAATAAAATCCCTCAAGAAAATAAAACAATCATAAAATTGGTCACTTCAATCCACGACCGTTTGTGAGACGCTGCTGTGCGCAATTGACTGCCGCGTTTCGCCCGCAAACATCCAGTCAATTCACTATCAAAACACTATATCAAATGCAGGGATTATTATTTATCATTTTGATTATTGACTCTTTACCCCCCCCCTCCCCAATGGATATTGCAGACACTTGGGGATTGGCTTTTTATTTGATTTGCAGTGTTTCAGAAGCTGTCAGCTTCACTGATATTATGCAGAGGGAGATTTCATTCAATCATATTCAGTACTTAAATCGTGATCTAAATCGTGTCAGATACCCGGCTGAACAGCAGAAAGGACAGAAGTAATACACTCCGAGACTTTTGCCAACTAAACCTAAACATGTTTATTTGTAGTTCACAACAATTCAAAAATTACAGACAGAAATAAAGTCTGTGCGCAAATTCCGCACCTTAGGAGAATCAAAAGGAGACTTACGACAGTGAGCCCTGAATTAATTCACTTCACAGTCTATTCTAGAAGACATGATAAGACACTCTATCGAAAACAAGGATTATTAGTATTATTATTATCTGAAGTAATAAACAAAAATTACAATACAATTTATATAATGCAATTTACATAAATAAAGTGCTTTTAACCCAAGGTGCAGGAAGGTGGTTGGCCATCTTTGTTTGGGGGTTCAGTTTAGAAGCTGCTTATTTCTAGAACTCATTGCATATAAAAGTTCAAGCCTCACAGCCTCACAGGCCTTCGCTTCAACAGATGCTGCAAGAATTAGAATCATTCTGTTCCTTTCTTGTGTGGGCCGGACATGGACGAGCCACTGGTGGAAGAGAAGAGTTTCCTTGGAAGCAGATCAGCTTCTCTTGTAAAAGAGTCTGAAAAGGAAAGTCAATCATATGTCTACAGCTTAATTTTTGGGGAGTCATCCGGGTATCTGATGCATGCAGAAACCCATCACCATGTTTAAGAGTCTCCAAACCAAACTGAGAATTCCATGCAGCCCATCTACACATGGAAATCCCAGAGATGTTTACTGGAATGGAATGCACTCTATCTATCTCTCTTTCCCGAAAGGGAAGCATCTTGCTTACCCAACTCTGGAGAGTATTCGGTGCAGGGTGGCAAGAGCAAACTTTGGGGACCCAGACTGTTGGGGTAATGGTTGGTGTCTAACCAGCTGAAGCTACGGAGCTTGCCATTGAAAGCATTGTCTTGTCCAGCTAAGACCACACTAGCTTTTAGGGCTTTGTCTGCAGGGTTAATGGGAGCTGAGGGGGAGGATTCCCTGTCCCCAGTGACGGGTCTGCCCTTCCAAGACCTGCCAATGAGCCAAACTGGGCTGTGCTGTCATCAGCAGTGCCAGAGTACTGCGGACACTCCTGGCTCAGGAGCCGACTGGAGCCAGCACCAGAGCTGTTTCTTAAATGTGTCCCAGAGTCTTGACCTCAATCCGCCCCAGACATTAATTCCGTTCATTAACAACATAACAACAAAATTACATTTATAGAGCGCCTTTCACTTTGGGAGAATGTCCCAAAGTGCTGAACAGTCAGGTGTCAGGGACTCAGCATGGGGGAGGTCTGGGGTAGGGGTGAGGGAAGGCAGAGAGGTGGGAGGGCGACCGAAGGCATGATGGAAGAGGAGAGTCTTGAGACCGGCGTTGAAGGAGGCAAAGGAGGAAGCGAGGCAAAGGGACTGTGGGATGGAGTTCGAGAGTGTGGGGACAGAGAGGCTGAACGCTCAGCCACTGATGGTAGGGCGGGTCAGGCGAGAGACATGGAGCAGACGGGAGCCCGAAGAACGGAGGGATTGGGCTGTTTGGTAGGGAATCAGCAGGTTAGAGAGGTAGGAGGGGGCAAGGCCATGGATGGCCTTTAAAGTGAGGACGAGGATCTTAAACTCGATGGAGAGCCACGGGAGTCAGGCGAGGGTGGGAGTGATGGGGTCACGGAGCCTGGTGCGCGAGAGTAGATGAGCTGCAGAGTTTCGGATGATCTGCAGCTGGTGAAGGTAAGGAAATACCTGGTGATGACACTAAAATTGCCCTTCACACTGTGGCATAAATAATTAAAAATAATAATAATTTGGTCACTCAGTCCGCGGCTGTCTGTGGGGACGCTGCTGTGCAATTGGCTTCTGAGTTTCGCCCATAAAATATACAGTGAATTCGCTTTACAATGTATCCTGTGAAGCGCTTTGAGACGTCTCGAAGATGTGATGAGGCGCTATATCAAATGCAAGGATTATTATTATTAAGGACGACACCTGTGAATATGAAACACTCCTCCCACTCATCACTCACCAGAGTGTAGTACTTTCCTGACGTGAAAGGCGCTATACAAATGTAATTTGTTGTTTGCATTCGTCTGGACCGTGAGCTTAAAACACTGTGGGGTTTGAACCCACATCCTTCTGACCCATTGGCTTCGACTGTGTGATTCCAAGTCCTGATGTGGGGGCTTGAACCCACAACCTTCTGATTCAAGAGGCGAGAGAGAAAGAGAGCGAGAGAGAGAACGCGAGAGAGAGAGCGAGAGAGAGAGCTACCACGGCACCAGACTGACACACAATCAGAAATCGAACCCAAAACATCTTGAGTTGACCCGCAATCACTCAGTTTTACCTCAGACCGTGTCTTCTGACAATGATCTCAAATTACCCCAAATTATTAATCACTTATTGATCAGCAAAACATTTTTTTAAATTCAAACTGCACTTGAAGCGACAAAATGCTAAAACGAGTGTGCCTTACCCATCAGCTCACGTCTGCTGCTCAACACCCAGAAGCTCTAAAGGAAATAACGCCAAGATTGAGCATAGAGTACTATGTGGGCGTGTTCTGTCTGGGATTCCCCGACTTTATACTATGACTGTATACTGTGTTCTTTGTGGCATCACATTAGGAATCCCAAGAAATCGCATGTGCACAAGATGAAGAGTTGGTTGTAAGTCGACTGACTATATTTTGTGGGCAAAATACAGCAGCCAAAGGAACATAGGAAGAGGAGGAGGCCATTCAGCCGTTCGAGCCTGTTTGACCATTTAATTAGATCATGGCTGATCTATACCTCAACTCATCCTTTCAATTCCAATTTCCTGCTTTCCCCCCCTATCCCTTAATACCCCGACCTACCAACAATCTATCAACCTCACTGGTGATGTGGACAAGGTTCACCGGTGTGACCTGTATTTGGTTGTGAATGTGGCATTGACTTTGAAGGTTTTAGTTTCACATTTAGAAGTAAACATCATCAGGGAAATTTTTTTATGTCTGGTAAGTCCGACGAAAATGAAGTACTTTGCCAAACACTTCATCGCTCCCTCCATCCCTCCCCAACCCCATCCCTTATATTCTTTTAGTGTTACACAGCTGGAAGTATTATTAGTGGAGTCCTGGAGCTCAGTGGGTAGAGAACTCAAATTAAATGAGAGGACCGGAGTTCGATTCCTGGGCAGGGCGAAACATTGGGCAAGTTTCCTTACTCTGTTTACCAGCAGTAGGTAGGAACCCGGTTGTTAGTCGATTGGTGGATTGCTTTTCCGGGGGTAATAACCCCTTCAAAAACAGTAATAATAATTTGACCGTATATCACTCAATCCACGACTGTTTGTGGGTCACTGCTGTGCGCAATTGGCTGCCGCGTTTCACAAAGTATAGCCAGCTCACTTTACTGTATATTCTGTGAAGCGCTTTGAGACGTCGCGAAGATGTGATGAGGCGCAATATCAAATGCAAAGATTATTATTATACTATTAAATATTCTCAGCTTTGCCCCACATCATTCTACTGCATTAGGCTTCCTGGCTTTCCTTCCAGCCATTGACTCACTTCTCTCTCAGCTCCTGAATCCTTTTGGTCATTGCTAAAAATCAAACTCATTGTTATTATAACAATTCAAGACCCATCTCAAGACCCTCCTCTTCGACTGTGCCTTCAGTCACCCTCCTTCCCCTCACGCCACCCCACGCCCTCTACCCTCCTCGATCCCAAACCCCAGTTCGGGACTCGCCTCGCAAGCGAGCGAGCGACCCGGGTTCGATTCTGGGCAGGTCAAAACCTTGGGCAAGTTTCCTCACTCCTGATAATAATCCCTCAAGAAAAAAACAATCATAAAATTGGTCACTTCAATCCACGACTGTTTGTGAGACTCTGCTGTACACAATTGACTGCCGCGTTTCGCCCACAAACATACAGTTAATTGACTATCAAAACACTATATCAAATGCAAGGATTATTATTTATTATTTTTATTATTGACTCTTTACCCCCCCCTCCCCGATGGTCACAGAGAATATTGCAGACACTCGGACATTGGCTTTTTATCTGATTTGCAGTGTTTCAGAAGCCTGATGTGATGCAGAGGGAGATTTCATTCAATCATATTCAGTACTTAAATGGTGATCTAAATCGTGTCAGATACCCGGCTGAACAGCAGAAAAGACAGAAGTAATACATTCTGAGGCTTTTGCCAACTAAACCTAAACATGTTTATTTGTAGGTCACAACAATTAAAAAATTACAGAGAGAAATAGTCTGTGCACAAATTCCGCACCTTAGGAGAATCAAAAGGAGACTCACAACAGTGAGCCTGGAATTAATTCACTTTACAGTATATTCTGTGAAGGGCTTTGAGACGTCTAGAATCAAATACAAGGATTATTAGTATTATTATTATCTGAAGTTAATAAAGAAATATTACAATACAATTTATACAATGCAATTTAATAATAATAATCCTTGCATTTGATATAGCACTATTCACGTTTTCTCGACGTCTCAAAGCGCTTCATAGAATAGACTGTAAAGTAAATTGACCGTATATTTGTGGGCGAAATTTATATTACTAAAGTGCCTTTAACCCAAAGTTCCTTTCTAAGGTTGGTCATCTTCATTTGGGAGTTCAGTTTAGAAGCTGTTTATTTCTAGAACTCGTTGCATATAGTTCACGCTTCACAGGCCTTCGGTCAACAGATGCTGCACCAATTAGAATCTGGTGGACGAGCCGCTGGTGGACGAGCCGCTGGTGGACGAGCCGCTGGTGGAAGAGAAGAGGTTCCTTGGAAGCAGATCAGCTTCTCTTGTAAAAGAGTCTGTAAAGGAAAGTCAATCATATGTCTACAGCTTAATTTTTTGGGTGTTATCCGGGTATCTGACGCATGCAGAAACCCATCACCATGTTTAAGAGTCTCCAAAGCAAACTGAGAATTCCATGCAGCCCATCTACACATGGAAATCCCAGAGATGCTTTTTGGAATAGAATGCACTCTCTCTATCTATCTCTCTATCTCTCTTTCTCTGGAGGGAAGCATCTTGCTTACCCAACTCTGGAGAGTATTCGGTGCACGTTGGCAAGAACAAAGTTTGGGGACCCAGAGTTGTGGTAACGGTTGGTGTCTCACCAGCTAAAGCTACGTAGCTTGCCATTGAAAGCATTGTCTTGTCCAGCTCGGACCACCCTATCCATTAGGGCTTTGTAAGGTTGGAGTCCTGTAGCTCAGTGGTTAGAGCACTCGCTTTGCAAGCGAGAGACCTGAGTTCAATTCCAGGCTGAGGGCGAAACCTCGGGCAAGTTTCCTTACTAATAATAATCCTCCAAAACCAAAAACAATAATAAATTGGTCATTTTCAATCCATGACTGTCTGTGGGACATTGCTGTGCGCAATTGGCTGCCGCATTTTCCCACAAATATACAGTCAATTCACTTTACAGTATATTCTGTGAAGCACTTTGGGACGTCCTCCCGACGTGAAAAGCGCTATAACAAATGCGAGGATTATTATTATTTTATTATTAACAGGAGCTGAGGGGAAGGAACCTCTGCCCCCAGTGACGGGTCTGCCCCTCCAAGTCCTACTGATGAGCCAGACTGGGCTGTGCTGTCACCAGTGCCAGAGTACTGCGGACACTCCTGGCTCAGGAGCCGACTGGAGCCAGCCCCAGAGCTGTTTCTTAAATGTGTCCCAGAGTCTTGACCTCAACCACCTTTCATGATAATCCACCCCAGACATTAACTCCATTCAGGGTAAAGAAATACCTGGTGATGACACTAAAATTGCCCTTTACCCCCCTAAGCCTTTGTCCTCTGGTCCTGCTGCCTCAGTGTATCTGAAAATATTGTTTTGGGCTTACAATCTCTTTTAAAATAGTCTCTTATTTATTGGAGACATCTTGAAGATGTGATGAAGATGCTATATCAAATGCAAGTATTATTATTGCATACCTCTATATCAAGCAATCAAGAAATATTCAATCAAGAAAATGTATTTTGTTGGTCGACCATAAAAGTTGTCAATCACTGCTCTCTGTGGTCCCCTCTGAGACACTTCTTTTCAACAGCTCTCATAAAAACAAAATTGTTAGTCATTCTTCAGAGCCCATTCCTCTAACAGACGGGATCATATTTGTTGCCAATCTCTGCACGACTTCCAGGGCCTATTTCCTCAGGTTAAGAGAGGTTGAACTTGACCATCACACAAACCCAAAGGTTTCTCAATCACCCAATTCTATACATTACCAAATCTCCGTATTGCTGAATCTTCGAGCTCTTTGTGTGTTCCTTCATGTGTCTGAACTGTGCTTCAAGTGTTGTCTCAGAAAGATTGACCTACGAAAAACAGTAATGACAACTTGCATTTATATAGTGCTCCTCATGTGGGTATAGTCCCAGAGCACTTATAACATACAGGACAGGAAAATACTGTTGTGGTCTGGTAGTCGAATACCATAGCATCGGAATGAAAAGTAATGCTTCTATGTACCAGGGAACAGAAAACTGTTCCCTTTCGAGCTTCTCATGCCTGTGTCAACCACAGTCTGGTTTAGATAAAGAGTAAAGATCCCACTACGCTGCCCTCTCCAGCATTCCCAGGTCACTCACAGCGTGAGATACACATAAAATTGCATTTACTCAACAATAACCCAACAAATTGCATTTACACAGCACCTCCCACGTCAGGAGGACTGCCCAAGGTGCTGGACAGTCAAGGGTTTGCACCCGAGCTGGGCATTGGAGTCAAGAGGGGTGGAAAGCAAGGAGGGTGACAGTGGGAGGATGGGCAAAGGCATGGTTAAAGAGGAAGGTCTTGAGACGGGCCTTGAAGGAGGCAAGTGGGGGTACGAGGTGAAGGGACTCCGGGATAGAGTTCCAGAGGGTGGGGGCAGTGAGGCTGAAGGTCTGACCTCTGATGGTGGCGTGGGCAGGACAGTGGACATGGAGCAGGCCAATGCTTTCCGAGTTACCAACTGGCAGGTTGGTAACATTTTAGTAGGTGGCAGAGGTCAGGGATGAGCAAAACCGTGGAGGGCTTTAAAAGTGAGGACGAGGATCTTAAACTCAATCTTATACAAATGTAATTGTTGTTGTTGGTGGTTTCTGGGGGATGGGGAGTCAGTGAAGTCGGGCGAGGATGGGGGTTAGTGCAGGAGAGGACAAGAGCTACGGAATTCGGAATAAGAAGTGGTAATAAAATGTGCCATTTACCGAGTTACAGTGATTCATCCAACGTTCACTGAATTCGTCTGAAAGGTACACGTTTCTTTTTTTGTCCTCGTTGGATTTACAGGACACTGCATCGGGAGCCGCTGAAGTAACTGCATAAACTGTAAAACAGAATATTTAACACAAAGTTAAACTAAACAAATATTCCGTATACTTTTTTAAAAGGTCAATTTAAATACCTTGGGTGTCCTCCTGGCTCAGTTGATAACATTCTCACCTTCTGAGTCAGAATATTGTGAATTAAGGGAACCTATTGGGGACTTTGAAATAATAGTCTACGCCAACACCCCATTGCAGTGCTGGGGGGAGCCCTGTATTGTTAGAGATAGTGTCTCTTGGATAAGTCGTTAAAATTGGTCCTGTCTACCTGTTCAGGTGGACCTTAAGGATCCCAAAGGACTACAGGGGAGTCAGGCTCTGCCAGTGTTAAGTGCTCGGAGATGCTGCCCTGGGCGGAGGCCGCTATATAAGTGTAAGTTATTGTTGTTGGATTGAAGAAGGGAAACAAGTTTCTCCTGGTGTCCTGGCCAACAATCCCTCAGATAAAGATGGTCATTCACTTCATGATGTCGCTCACAAAATACAGCCAAATCACCTTACAATGTGTCCTGTGAAGCACTTTGAGACATCTCAAAGACATGATAAGGCGCTGTACCAAATGCCAGGACTATTATTATTATCAAATCCCGTTTCTATTTCCTTGTGGCAAACAGTGAGAACACAAAATGCACAACTGACCTTTGATATTGTTTGGGAGGCTCTGGAACATTGATCCGGAATGACATGCACTAAGGTATATCACCATCTGAAAATATTTTTATTATTTTATTTAAATGGCCTTAAATTGCTAAAGAGTAAAAGGAACAAAAGTATACAATCGTAGAAACATATTCTAACAAATACAGAATCAGAATCTGTCAGCGGAGGTTTCTTACTTTGCCGAACTGTTTCCTTTCTGCCATTTTTTTTATTGCATCCATGAAATCCTTTTCAGTCAACTGTTTGAAAGACAACATAGAGAAGGTCAAACAGAGGTTCAGCTCCAGAAACTCTTTCCCATCCTTTCACAATCCCTATCTTACTGTCTTCCATTACATAATTGAGCTATTCCTTAAAAGTATTCAGTATCCTGTCTCAACTACTGTTTCAGGTAGAAAAAAAAGAAAACATATATATATTTTGATTTGCTAATGGATCAGCCAGGTGTCCGACACATGCAGAAACCATCACAGCAGAGTCTCCAAACCAATGTGTCCCGGCACAAGGAAACTCCCATCTCGGAATGGAATCTCTCTCCGGAAGGGTGGACCCCACTTATAGAATTCCAGAGTGTATTAGCCACTGTGCTGCTGGAGACTAACCAGATTGTCATTGAAAGCACTGTTTGACAACTTTCCCATTGCTTGCCCGGCTTTGGCTTGCAGGGTCAACAGGAGGAGAGGGAAAACTCCCTGTCCCTACTACCACCAACAACAACAAGATTACATGTGTATAGCGCCTTTCACGTTGGGAGATCGTCCCAAGGCGCTGGACAGTGAACAGCATTTCAGACCTGAGCTGGGGTCAGGGGAGGCGAATGGAGGGGTGGGGAAGTGGCCGATGCCATGGTCGAAGAGGAGGGTCTTGAGGTCGGACTTGAAAGAGGATAAGGAGGGGATGAGGTGGAGTGACTGGGGGATGGAATTCCAGAGGTTGGGGGCAGAGTGGCTGAAGGCTTTCCCACCTATGGTGGGGCGGGGGACGTGGAGCAGACCAGAGCCGGCTGAGCGGACCGAACGGGCGGGTTGGTAGGGGGTTAGGAGGTCGCAGAGATAGGGTGGGGCAAGGCCATGGAGGGCCTAAGTCCTACCAAGTCAAACTGATGAGGATACTGGCTGGTCTATCATCAGCAGGGCTTAAATAGTGGCTCAGAAACAGACAACTGAGACCACACAGAGGATTGTCTTGATTCTGACATTCCCTTGTCAACCATACCATGTTGGAGCCAGATCAGCTCCAAGGAGATACTGCTTAACACCCCCCCCCCCCTTCCCCACCCATCTGCACCCATCCAACCCCCATCCCCAACCACTCCCCAGGAAGATAGTTATTTATTTATCATTTGGCAATGGCAAAAGCAAGTTTGAGCCCTCACCTCGGTAAGGTGACCTCCCACCACGCTGAACGCAGATGTCTGTTACCTAAGTGTCAAAATGACCGACTAATGACTACAGAAAGCAGGGTCCCAAAACAGCCCTGAGGTGAATGATCAATTCATTAGGAATATTGTTGGCCAGGCACCAGGAGAAACTCCATAGTTTTTTGCTCCCAAAGGATAACAAAGGTTAGTTGACTATTTTGAATATTTCTCAATGGCTGTCAGGTAAGAGATGGAGCTATCTTAGAGGGATTTTCCCAAGGTTGGCGTTGAGGGGCATTTTTAAGCAGAGAAATGCAATGCATGATCT